>NC_136068.1:623850177-624203049 GCF_964261635.1 Lissotriton helveticus | reverse complement strand
CCCCTTTTGTACCACTCTGTGTTAGACATGGCATTTCTGGCTTGCTGAGACGTGCGCCAAAGCGAGGAAGAAACCACCACTCTACTCAGGATAAGGAGTTACACTTCTAAAATAACCCCTGCTCACCCCCTTGGTAGCTTGGCTTGAGCAGCAAGGCTTATCTTAGAGGCAGTGTGTAAAGCATTTGCACATAACCAACAGTAAAACAGTGTACGCACTACAAAAGGACACCACACCAGTTTGGAAAAATATAACATTTTTATATAATTAAGACAAGACCAAATACTATAAAAATCCACACTACTATACTTAAAAATTCACAGTCCTAAAAATAAGCTGATTAAAAAGGGTTCCTTGTGGGGGTAGCTCCGTCCGGGCTACCCCGGCGTCGCGAACAACAAAATCCAACAGTTCTTACTGGCCGCGGGGTCGCGCAGCCCAGCACGGGGTCGGGAAGACCCGCAAACCTTACCTGTGAGAAATGCAGGGCGCTGAGACCCTTGAAGTCACTCGTGTTGCAGGTCGAGCTCCTCTCTGGCGGATTCAGGAGCACTGGCACCGGCAGGCATTGGGTGCTGTGGTGTGAAGTGCGGCGGTGCGGCGTGCGGTGCCCCCAAGTCGCGGTGCGAGCAGCGGCTTGGTGGCAGTGTCAGATGGTGTCATCGGTGAGACCAGGGTCGTGGTGCGAGATGAAGGCGGTGCTCGCCACGGTGCTAGCAGGCCACAGTGCAAGCAGCGGCGTTGTTGCTGAAGCGATGTAATCGGCTGACGAACTGGAGTCGATGGCGCTGGCGTCGGGAGGCCAAGGCTGCGGTGCGGGATGAGAGCGGTGCGTCGTGTGACTTACGAGCGGTGCACTCGGAACACGGTGCAAGCAGCGGCGTCAGGCAGGCCAAGGGGTCCTCGTGAAGCAAGGCGCTACGGAGTGCAGTGCCCACGGGTCGCGGTGTGAGCAACGGCTCGGTGGCGGCATCAACAGGTGGCGGCGGTGAGACCAAGGTTGTGGTGCGGTGTTGCTCTCTGCGGTGCCAAAGAGAGGCGTGAACCGAGGCGGTGCGGAGTGCTGTTCCCCAGGGGTCGCGGTGCAAGCAGCAGCTCAGTGGCGGCGTCAACAGGCGTCGTCGGTGAGACCAAGGTTGCGGTGCGGCATTGCAGCGGTGCCCTCTGCGGTGCCTTCAGGACACGGAGTCGGCAGCGGCGTCGTAGATGTCGTTGAGTTGCTTTTCCTCTGTTTGCAGCACAAAACACACAGTCCCCAGTGCTGAGGGCAGAAGAGCTTGAAGTCTTTGTTGTTCCTGAGACTTTGTGAACAGGGGGCAAATTGGATTGCAGAAATTCCAGTCCGGGCCTTTCACTGCCCAAGACAGAAGCAGCCACTGTAGGTCAGCCCAGCAAAGCACCCAGTAAAGCAGTCGTTCCTTTTCACAGCCTCTCCGGCTCTCCTTCTTGGCAGTCTTCTTGTTCCAGATGAGTCCTCCAGTTCAGGGGTCTGGGACCCAATATTTATGCCCAAAAATCCTTTGATCTTTCAGGCAGAGGGTGTCTGTGCCCGGCCAGAACCAGTTGGGCCTTCTCTGGTGTGAATTCCTGGCAGGAGGTGGAGACGGCATTTGTCAGAGGCAGACCTGGCCCTTTGAGGTGCAAGGAAATCTCCTTCCCCTTCCCCCATTGTAGCCCAGGTCTAGTCAGCCCTTTCCTGACCTACCTAGACTATCTTAAGCCCCTCCGGCACCCCAGCCTTCTGTCATCCAAAACCCAGACATGCAATCCACATTCCAGCAGAGGCACACGGGAAGACTGAGCAAGAAAATACCCACTTTCTAAAAGTGGTATTTTCAAACGAAGAATGTAACAATCACCTTCACTAAAAGATGCATCTTTAGATTCTGAGTTCAGGCATATTAAATTGTATTTTCCTACCGAATTCCCTGGGGCCAGTTATGTTTATACGATGTTATAAACAACCCTCCCATTCTATCCTATAGGGAACTGGTAGCCTTGCAATAGTGAAAAACGAAATTGCCGGAATTCACTATTAGGACATGCCACACACACCATGGCATGTCCTACCTTTCACATCCATTGCACCCTGCCCACAGGGATACCTTGGGCCTCCCTGAGGGATGTCTGACATGTAAGAAAAGGGAAGGTTAGGGACTGGCCAGTGTGAGCACTGGCCTAGTCGACATGGCAGTTACAAGCTAAGCGCAGACTCTGCAATGGCAGGTCTGAGTTACCGTTTTCAGGGCTACTCACGGGGTGGCACAACCAGTGCTGCAGGCCCCCGGGTAGCATTTGATTCACCGGCCCTCGCACACGCAGTGCACTTTACTAGGGGCTAACCGGTAAATCAAATATCCAATCATGGAAACACCAATCCATAACGCAATTGACACAGAGAGCGCCTGCACTTTACCACTGATCAGGAGTGCGAAAAGTGCACAGAAACGTTACGCCAGCAAAAACAGGTCAATACCAGGAGGTCCGAAAGCAAAAACTCAGGGTAAGCAGGCCTAAAGCTGCCCAGTCTAACACTTTGTATGGCAGACAAAGCACAGTGATACTGTAAACAAATTAAAAGATTAAATAATACTGTCACCTGCCTTAGGTTCCTTTGATCCTACAAAAAAAACACTATCCTTACTACAGATGCCTCTAGCGAGGTGTTGGGAGCCATATTGTCACAAAAAGGGGAAACTGGCAAAACCATTACTGCCTTTGCTTCAATTTGCTTAACCACTGCATAACGTAACTACTATGTCGACGAGGGAGAGGCCCTCGCCTGTTTCTGGGCTGTCCTACATTTTACATTTTATCTTTGGGGCGTAAAATTCACAATTCGTACTGACCACAAACCCTCACATTCAGGTTTTATGTAAAAAAAAAACACATTCTGGTTCCCCCCGAATATCTAAATGGATACTAGGTTTGGAAAGTTATTCCTTCAAAATTGAGTACCGACCTGGTGGAGAAAATATAATTGCTGATTATCTTTCCAGAGCCCCCTTAGAGGTGGATGTACAGGATGAACCCATGGATATTCCCATTTTTGCTGCACAATTAATAGCCATAACTGAAAGTGAACGGGATAACTGTATGTGCAATGATAATATTCTGTGAATGCTCAAAAACCGGATCATAAATGGTTGGCCAGAAAATTGCAAAGACATTGCAGAAGAATTGAGAACATTCTGGGAAGTAAGGCATGAGCTAACTGTACTCAATGAAAAGATATGCATAAATAATAAAGTTGTGCCACCTGTTGGTCCTAGAGACAAAATCATAGATTTAGCTCATGAAGGACACCTGGGCAGGAGTAAAATGAAAAACAGAATGCAAAATAATTTTTGGTTCCAAAGCATGGATTCTATAGTCGACCACAAAGGAAACAATTGTATTAGCTGTGCTAAGAGCGATAAAACCAAGATATTGCGTAAAATGCCATTATCCCCAGTAGATGTGCTAAGTGTACAATGGAGCAAACAGGCCATGGACATAATTGGTCCAATGGAATACTTGGGTGTTCAAAAGAGATTCATGATTGTACTTATTGATACACTTCCCACTGGATAAAGTATAAGTTTGTTTCACACACTACTACAAATGTTCTCATCTAATTTTTGAGAGAGTTGTTCAGCAATAAAGGAATTCCGGAAACATTAGTTACGGACTATGGCATCCAATTCACTTTGTTGGAAATGTAAGAATTTCAAAAAGAGCTAGGCATCACATAAGAAATAACTGCACTATAGTGTCCAAAGGCCAGTGGCCTAGTTGAAAGGACACATTGAATGATTAAAGAACACATTCATTTGGCTATTGTAAATGGTCATGACATGGACAAATCTTTACGTGAATGCATTTGGTCGTATTTAAGCATGGGCGGATTTAGCGGATCTGGCGTATGCAAATTTGCGAATTAACGGATTCGCAATCCGCAAAATCCGCGAACTCTCGCAGATTTGCGGATTTTTATGTTTTTTGTGTTGGCGAGCGTTCGCGAGGATTTGTGGACCATTTAGCAATTGCGAACTTACTTTTCGGCTCGCAACGGCCGCGACTATGTTGTTTCTACGTCTGGTTTATCATCACAGGTTCACAGCACCCTCTGTTTCACCACTGCCACCCTCTGGTACACCCATGCCACCCTCTGGTACATCCTCACTGCCACCCATTAGGTTTGTTTATCACTGTAGATTATGGGGGTGAAAAAAAGCAAGCACACCTGCCCTGCTTCAACTGCCAAATGAATTAATTTGGGGTTGATTAATGTGTCAGTGATTTTGAAACTTCCAGTCTGGCTGGCACCTGCTTCCTTCCTTATCTGTAATTTGCTTTCTGTTGCAGTGAAAGCAAGCACACCTGCCCTTCTTTAACTGCCATGAATTAATTTGGGGTTGATTAATGTGTCAGTAATTTTGAAACTTCCAGTCTGGCTGGCACCTGCTTCCTTACTTATCTGTAATTTGCTTTCTGTTGCAATGCAATTTTTTTTCACAGGACCTTTATGGTCTACTTGTAGCTATTCTATGAGCCTGCTGTTTGGGTCATAGCAGGGTCATAGAATAGTTGCAAATAGGCAACTGAACTCTGGAGGGGCCCCTCAGGAAGCACTAGAGTGAATGGTTACTAATGTTAAGTTTGAATTTTTGCACCTGCTGATTGCTTTCAGTTTTGCTAAAATCGTTTTTCTGCAATTTCGCGCGATTTGCGGGGCGCGAATCCGTGCGAGATCGATTTCGGAAGCCGCGAATTCGTGCGAATACACTATTTTTTTTTTTTGCGGCGTGTATGTTCGCGTGATTTTTTGCGTGTTCGCAAGGTGCTTGTAGCGATACGTTTGCAAAGTTACCCTAGCGGTCGTACACGGGCGCGGCCATCTTGTTTGCGTGACGTAATTCCGTTTCCGGGCGCTATGTGTAATCTCGCAAAGTGTGCGGCCCGCTAGTACAATTTCGCGCGTGATCGCGTGGAAAATCTCGCGCGAACTTACCCACGCGGTCGTGAACGGGCGCGGCCATCTTGTTTCTCATTCATTGCTATGGTTTGCTTTCTGTATCCTCTCTGAATCTCTGCCATCCTTTGCTTGTTTGAAGTTTTTTTGATCTATTTGACTTATTATCTATCCCTCTATTTTTCTAGCTCTATATTTTTGTGTTTTCTGCTACTTTTTGTTAATTTTAAACTACTTTTTTAAACTCTTTTCTTTTCTTCTTCCCTATTCTATTTCTTCTTTATTATTTAACTTTATTTCTGCCCAGACCATGGTAAAGGGAGCCGGGAAGCACCCTGAGAAGGGGAAGGGTCCCTCACCCCGTGCCCGGCTCCCGTGCGGGCGTTTGAGGGGGGAGACAGTGACAGCCCGGGAGATTTTTAGTGCGGAGGAGGTGGCCGCACTAATATTCCACGTCCAGCGCCGCCTCCCCAAGACCATCCTGGGAGGCGGCAAGATCGCAACCGGCTACGGCATCCGGGAGCGCCGGAAGCGGTGGGAGAAGGTGTGCCGGGCCATGTTTAAACACTCTGGGGTCTGGCACACCTATAACCAGGCCACCCACCGCTGGACGGATGTCATGGACCGGGAACGCGACTTGCTGGACGCGCTCGGCGTAGAGGTCCCCGGGCTTGGTGAGTAGTAGTAGCTATTTCTAGCTATTTCATCACTACTCTGTTTTATCCGGCTCTGTTATTTGCAAATCTTTGTTCTTTACCAAGAGCAATAATGCTGCCGATTACATTGTAGGTAAATTATATTTCAAAATCTTCTATGCATTTCAGGTGCACTGCTCTCCTTCTCAGTAGCCTTGCTACTATGCTTATTTGTTTTGTATTTTGTGTTCATTTCATTGGCCTGAGAAATTATGTATGAGTGTAGTGTAAAGAACTGCGTAATGCTAGACACTAAGGGTCATATTTTCAATTACCGGCGCATCCCTGCAAAGTAGCAGGGATGCGGCAGTAATTGTGCGCCATGCCACCACCACCACCCATGGGCCCAAAACGTCACAGAAGCCTTACGCATCTGTGCCGTAAAGGCGGCGCATTGCTGGAGTTGCGTGCCAACGATGGCGCAGCTCCAGCAATGCTCTGGGGTGCCCTATCTCCCCAATGCTGCATCAAGCCGTACGTCGGCTTCAAGCAGGCGCAGGGTTTCAGTCACGCATCATTGTCCTAAAAGTGACTGATTGACATCTTGTAGATTTCCCTCAGCCACTTTTAGGATTCGTTCCTGCGCAGGAACGCCCTCCCTTGCGCCGGAACGGCCCCTGATGGCGCAGGGCTTTACAACGTGATGCATCTCCCATATGCGTCATTTTATTTTTTTTATATACGCCGCACCATGGCGCCTCTTTTGTTCTGCCGCTGCGTCACAAAAGTCACGCAACAATGGAGGAAAATGAGCCGCAAGGGACTTCTAAATCAGCCCCAACAGACTGAAGTCCAGTACTTCCTTTAGACACATGGCTATAAGAAGAAATAGTGGTGGTGGTCGGTGGATTGATAGTTTGAGTATTCACTGATCTGCAAGCATGATGGACTTTGTCTGTCACTTCGCGTGCTGCGGACTGCTGCCTGCCAGGCCTAGGCAAACCTTTTTAGTAGTCTGTTTAGTGAGTTACATAGGAACTTTCAAAGTCAACGGTCCGCAAATCAGGCAATACGAATAACGTAGTATACCACATGAGATTGGTCAATATATCCCGTGGAATAGTTGTCTATCTATTTGCTATTTCGCCAAAATATTTTGTTATTGTTCTTTTGAAATGTTTGATTTGGTTGACAAATATCATCCATGTTTTCTGGTCTTTCTTTCTTTCATGTTGTACATCAGCTCCCCCCAAGGGCAAGAGGACACAGGAGGAGGAGGAGGGTGCTGTTCAGGATGCAGGCCAGGATCGGGCAGGCGAGGGCTCCTTTGCTGGCCCCAGTAAGTTTTAATTTTAATATAGAGTACCTATTTTTTCCTAGCGTTCCTCATTCGATTTTTTCTAAATCGTCTTTGATCTTCTTGTAGACTGGATCTAAATTCTTATCCTGCCTCGACAATGACTCCCTGTGGTATTACTAGATTATTCTTATTAGTCTGTCTGTGTAGCTAACTAAGATTGCCCATTTGGCAATTCCATTGGACTCCCATTCTAGTCAGCAATAGCTCTTTGCACTGAGTGCAGTCCTCTGGGATTGTCCATAATGTCTTTTCAAGTCTTCTAAATGTTTATGCTTTGACAATTGCCAACAATGAAAAGGTGAATGAGCACCAAGAAAGAATAAGATACTACTTTACTTTTGGTTTGGATAGGAGGACAATCCATTCTACTACTGTTGCAGGGACAAATCTGCACAAACCGAACTATGAACACTAAATAGTGCATTGTTTATCAATTATAATAGGCGCAGGTAGACTTTCTTTCCACATACCTCAGTGATATCAGACTTTGAAGAACCCCCAATCTCCTTACTGACTAGATAGTGTGGCAGAGTCATTTAGCTCCCAAAGTCACCGATGATTGATCCCCAATGATGATTAGATTATCCAACGCAGGACAAGAGTACGGAGTCAGAGTCAAGAAGTGTCAGAGGCACTCATGCTTGCAAAAATTCCCAAAACCTTTAGCTCATCCACTCTAGTCTGGAGGACCAAAAACCACAGAGTCTATTTAAGTTTAAAAGCTTTATTAAAAGTAAACGCATTTATTAAAATCAACTTTGTCATAAAAGTAAACGTTTAACTGAAAATGGAAAAGTGCTTAGTGCTAACGATTAATTGGACACATTTCTTGTGGTCGAGCTGAGCTCTCACCTGGTTTGAACTTGAGCTTGACCCTGATCGTGTTCTTAGAAGTCAAGCTTCTGTTAGGAGAAAAAGTGGTGTGTGTTAAAAATAAAAAGCAAGCATTCATCAGTTGTGCCAAAAAGTGCAGCAAGACAACAGCCTTCCCTGGAAAAAGGGACATTTTTACTTTAGAGTAGACAGTTACAAATTATTACATTGTATTTCGTTTTTTTAACATTTCTTTATTCCTCCTAGACCAAATATTATATAGTAGTGAGTGGTGTATTTCTAACATTCTTAAATGTACTTTGTAGGTGTAACATCTGGTGGCGGGGCCAGCGCGGAGGTGGTGGTGTTGGGCGAGGACTCTGGGGAGGAGGCGGTGCAAGTGCCGGACGTTCCTGTGAGGGTTCACACGGTGGTGGCGGGAAGAGGTAAGCTATATATTCCTTACTTATTGAGATTGAAGACTGCATAGTGTGCTTTCTGCACGGGTGTATTATAAATCAACCAGGTAGTAGCCTCCTCTAAATGTACTTTGACTTAGCTGTGAAGTTTTTGGCGAGAAGAATCCCAAGAAGATCTGAGATGAACTTGATGGATGGGATGAACGAAAAGCGAAAGAAGGGTGTAAGTAAGTGTGGAAGGACGAGAAATTTTATGATGGCTGGCAAAGAAGAATGATATGTGTTTGCTTGGTCCCCGAGGTGGCTGGGAAGGAAAGAATATGGTATGGTGCATGGCTGGGTCAATGATGAAGCAAGGATGGGTGGAAGGAGAACAGCCTGGGTGGGTGAAACAGAAACTGTATGTGTGCATATACTGTGAATGGATGGATGCCTGGAGCATGGTATTATCTGACTCTTAGATAGCATATGTGTATCTAGAGAGAGTAGATGGTCACTGGATGAACTAAGTGTTACCTTGAAGAGCATGTAACACCGCACCCGCACGTCCGTTCCAGTGTAGGGAAGGCAAGGAAAAGAAGTTGTAAATTTGTCCAAATACTACCATGAATAGTAGCAGTAGTTTGTATTGCAACTGCAAGCACAGCATATATCCGGTTATTACGGTGGACACTCCATACCTCTCTTAATAACTTTAGTTTAGTAGTAGTACGTCATTCATGTGTGGGTGTATCACTGTTCACTCAATAATAAGCAAAGCACCTAAAGTCATCCCATATGTCATCAAATACATCCCATGTGAAGTGATAGATAATCAAATTATTTAGCTTCTTCATTTTCCTTTTCTAGTACTCATTTGCACTGTAGGGTGAAAGCTAAATTAATTAAGCAGTAGCCCTTGTAACAGAGTATTCTCAGTGCCACCCGTAATAGAAAAGTAATAGCTTCACCACCTGTATGTACTGGACCGGTACAGTAACGCAAGTCTGTCTCACTCATCATGGTGTGCGTCTGTTTTTCTCGGGTGCAAGTTCACTGCGCTGGCATTATGCCGGCTTGCATAAGATAACGTACCAATTGTCCTAAACAAGAGAGAAGAAGAAGAATAAGACTGGTGTACTGTCATAGTCGACTGTAATGGAAGTCCATAGTGGTCATAGAATTTGTTCATTAAACTCCCACTAATGTTAGAGCAAGGATGCAGAAGTGGGAGGTTAGATAGATACTGTCCTCAATAGTTATGTACTGTGCTTTCAATTTGCTACTTGTACTGTGACACAACTTTCGGCTCAATCACTTTGTGTTATTAATGTTAAGGAGCATTGGTTACAGACTATGTCTTTCTTTCTTCATATAGTTGCTCCTTCCAAATCGACTAGAACATCACGGAGGGAGCAGGCTCGAATGGCCCGGCAACGGAGGCTGGATGCCACTGTCGCTGCATATCAGCGGCTGGTGGCCCTGGAGGAGGAGGACACGCAGTCAACCGGTGGAACCACAACATCCTCCACTGGGACAGCTGCATCCTCCTCCGTGCCCCCACGGGCTGCCAGCCAGCGCAGTGCTCCAGCGGTACGGAGCCGGGCTACCAAAGCCAACCGCCACCGCCGAGCAGCAAAGACATCAGCTGCCCCCCACAGGAGTTGCAAGGCACGCCAACGCCGCTTATCCCTCAGAGTGTCCTACCTGGAGCAGGAGGTCCATAGCTACAAGAACTTGGTGGAGGGCCTCCGCTTCGACCATGCCACCCTCCGCAAGGAGTATGATGCCCTGGCTGCTAAATTCAACAGCACCCTCCAGTAGTGTAGTGTCCCTTGCCCTTTTTTTAGAGACTTTTGGGGGGTGGGATTTGGGAGTTGAGTTCTTTTTGGGACTTTTGAAAGACAATCGTTGGGGTTAGGGAGGGTCTTGAGGGAGATTATTTTGTTAGGGCTACATAAATATACTTTTTTTAACTTTATCTGACCTTACCTGTTTTTTACTGCTTTTGAGTCTGGTGGGTGGGGGTTTAACAGTAAGTTTGTTTTCCTGAAGAGTCCTAGGACTTTAGTAGTACTACCGTCAATCTCTTGTCTAGTCCTAATACTCCATTATACTACCTCCCACCAAACGCTTATCTTACCTGTAATTTGTGTTTGAAAGTAGGGCTAGGCCCAGGGCTGGCTCCACGGGAAATGGGGATTAAGGTTGGCAATCCTGGGCGGATGAAATGTCCTCATTGCGGTGGTACTAGTGGTGTGACACAGTGGCAGTTGCATGCATATGGAAAAAAAGAAAACGAAACCTGGTTTGTCCTTACTGTAGCATTACAACGGTTACGGTACGATAGAGAATATAGCAGGTGACAGTACACTAGAACAGTGCCACAATGTAGCCTAACAAATGGTAAAGTATTGCAAGTATAACTAGTACTTACATTGAATTTATTTGACATTGGCTCCTACTACTACAAGAAATAGTACTGAAGCTGAGTAAGTCTAGAATATATCCTCGGATTCCTTCACCAGCCTGTTGCTATGACCTTATCCTCCCCAGCAAGTGTGTGGAATTATTGATGTCATTAGTCACACATCAAGCAAAACCACACAGCCCGGGGGAAGAGGGTTAGGGTTTGGAAAATGGATGGGAATGGGGGTTTCTTTTTGGGTAGGTTTTGTTGAGAGAAGAAAAAACAAGCACAGCATGGACAACAATAATTGAAGATAAAGAAATCTTTGGGTACAAACTAAAGCTAACCACAAATCTTTTAAGTGACATAAAGGAAGTGCATGCCCTACTGCATGCATTGTTACTGAAAAGTAAGTAGTACTAGAATGCGACAGTACAGGGCTGCAGCGTTTTCACTAGCCTATCTCTGCACTCAGAGAAACACTTCTTACATTAAATTAGGTTTAAAAATTAGCCTATAGAATGGCTGTAGGGATCAATTTAGAAGCAGAGAGAGATCCAAGAAATGCAGTCACACTCATAGAAGGAAGAAAACAATGGATACTGTATCTGTATGTTGTTGGAGTTGTCCTGTTGAATTTGGTAAGTAAGTTGCATGCAGCAAACAATTCCTCTTATTAGCGGCACTCATCCATTCCAGCTGACGCTTCGTCCATCAATGTTGGTGACCACTGACAGAAGACACCCTGTACACTGCCTGCCTGGCGGATGTTGAATTGCGGCTCGTTAATGTGAAGCCTGACTCCATCTTTTTTCCCCATTGCACAGACTGAAACCCGGCCTGTAATTATTGAACGGAAAACAGTAAGTGCTATTACAATACCACTGATAAATAAATATAAGGTATGTACGCTGTGTGGTGCAAAAAGTCACACTTTGATTTTCCTAATAGACAGTACAATATTTTTGAAAGTGCGTACTCTGTCTGAGTCACCTTTTGAAGGATAAATAAGTATGGCCAAATTAATTTAGCGGATCTTTCCCCTCAAGCTAGGTGTACTGTAAACTGTGTTTTAGAACAAAATTAGACCTTCCCAGCAGTGCTCCCACCCAGACCCTTACTAAAGCCAGTCGCAAAAATGTAGAAGACCCCCAATCAGATCTCTAAAAACGAGGCCTAGCAGAAAACTGGTGACAAAACGTACTTTGAAAGTAAAAGTAGGCCCAAATACCCCCTTACCCACCGTGGATTGTATTCAAACCACTTGCAAGCAAGCAAAAGTATCCATAGCCATCATCGCTCCAAGAGTGCTCTAAGACCCCAGAACTCAGTTGCAAAAATCTAGAACTCCCCGAAACACATACAATCCTGCTGCTAGGGCTAACCCTAACGAACCCTAAGTTACAAAAAGTGCCAAAAGGCTTTTCCTTATGGATTTTGTCCAAACCACTTCTATCCGGTATTAGACCTTCACAGGAATGCCCCAAGACCCGCCAACCCACCCGCAAAAAAGCACGCGACAACACCCCCAAACAGCCAAAAAGCAAAATCTCATACTTACAATATCGCTCGGCCTTCGGTCCAAACGCGCTGTGCAGCTAGGTCATCATCATAACTCCTGTTTTCCATCACGGATTTCCTGAAAAGCAAATGCAATCAAGATTAGACTGTCGCAGCAGTGCTCCCAGACCCCAAAACTCACCCACAAACACCCGGAACCCCGCCAAAGAGCACCTCAAAGGCAAGCAAGTCAGCAAAAACGGCAAGAAATTTCCGCCTCATATTTGGTCCAAACCACTTTCATCCGTTATTAGAGCTTCACGGCAATGGCCCCAGAGCCCTCAACTCACCCGCAAAGAAGTAGAACACCCCCACAAGTGCTGAGTCTTTCTTCATTGGGCGTAATCCAGCCCTCTGCTTTGAGGGAAATAGGAGTCTGGAGGAGGAGGATAGAGGAGCATGTTCTTCTGAACTTGTGAACCTGAGGAATGTAGACTGCGGCACCTTCAAATCAATAAGCAAACAAGTGAAGACAGTTCTGCTGATGGGCTTGTTTTTGTGATTAGGTGATTAAAGTTTGAATTAAATTAACTGTGCAAAACAAAGAAAGACACACACACAGGAATAAAAGTGAATAAGGACGAAAAAGAAAGTTATTGATTCATTGTCTCATTTTCAGGGCTCGGTGTCAGGGAATAAGAATAAGAGTTTGTCATCATACTCTGCGAATTCAGGCAGGATGCGGTCAGTGTCACCGAACAGAGAACAAATTCCCTCATCTACGTTGCTGTCCTCCTCGTCTTCATGCGGCGTGGTTTCTCGTACTTTGTAATCTGGTGGTATGAGGTGCTGATTCATCTTTATCATTGTTAACCTCTCCACATTTTTGGGCGAGAGGCGGCTCCGTTTGGGAGTTACAATGCCACCAGCAGCACTGAAAACACGTTCAGAAGACACACTTGAGAGTGGGCAAGACAAGTAGTTTATAGCCAGGTTGGAGAGCTGTGGCCACAATTGTTTTTTCCCATGCCAATACTCCAATGGCTCATCATTAAGAAAGACCTCTGTTGAGTCATTCAGATAGTCCTGCACCATCGACTCAAGGTCCTCAACGGTTCCTCCACTTTGCTTACTTTTTGCTGTGCCTGTGACCTTTTTTCGAGAACCATACCCAAGCCAAGTTAGCCAATCCTCTTCAGCAGCCAATGTTACTCTTGTGTGTGGTGCAGATGATCCGGTTGCCGGTGTCTTTAATGGCTGAGAGGTCACCTGTGCCACAGCCACAGGTGCAGAAGTGGATTCTATTGACTAAGGATGGCCTGCTGATGCTGATGCCGATGTACTGCCTTCTCCTTCAATATCCTGCCGTTCTTTTTCAAACCTCTTGGCTGACCTGGCTAGCCAAAGTTTGTACTTTTTAACATCTTCATCAGCAAAAGGAAAGAATGCTTGGCCTGCCAGCGCCTTTTTGTAGCGTGGATCCAGAATAGTAGCACAAATGTAATGCTGTTCTGAGTTGATCATTTTAAGACGTTCATCACCACGTAGGCGCTCTAATAATTTCTCCGACAAAACAAAAGGGTCTTTGTTTTTTTTATCTTTTTCTAACTCAGAAGACACCGCCTTCAGTTGGTGCTCCAGCATGCACAACAATGGGATAGCTTTTCCCAAATTACAGTCCTCCTTGCTGACTGCACGCGTGAAGACCTCAAAAGGACGAAGCATTTCTGTCATGCTTTTAACTATGTCCCATTGCGCCGCATCCATCCTCAGGTCCTTCTGAGCTGTACCCTGTTTTAAGAAATAGTGATCGAGTACCGTATACTGCTCATACAGACGCTCAAGCATGTAGAAGGTTAAGTTCCAATGTGTTGACACCTCCTGGATGAGTGCTTTCACTGGCATTCGACGTTGATGTAGCAGGCTCAGATGCTTCCGGGCCTTAAAAGAATGGCTGAAATGGTTGCACATTTTTCGGCAGGTGGCCATTACCTCGCACGCTGGACTGTCTTTATCACTCAAGAATTTATGAACTACCAGGTTGATACAGTGCGCCAAACACGGCACTCTGAAATAGTCACCCAGCGCCATGGCCTTAACTACATTGGCGCCATTATCTGTGGAAACATAACCAATCTGGCGTTTTTTTGGGGACAGCCAGTGAAAGACCTTTTTGTTAAACTCGTCCAAAATGTTTCGTGCTGTGTGACGTTTCTCCAAGCCAAACATGGCTAGTGTTGCATGTTTCCGAGCAGCTTTAAAAACTTGGTCCGGGTCAACACCTGCGTTTAGCTTTGCTTTAACCCCTAAAAAAGAGACCCAGTGTGCAGTGATGCACATGTAATCAGCGCCTGCGCCACTGGTCCACATGTCTGTTGTCAGATGTATAGTGTGAACAGCACTCTTCTGCAAAGCTGCCCCAATCACCTCCAGCACATGTTCATGTAGTGCTGGAACCACAACTCGGGCAAAATAGAACCGGCTAGGAACCTTCCATTCAGGGCAGAGCGCTGCCACTAATTCTAGAAAACCTACCGCTTCTACAAAAGAAAAAGGGAGAAGGTCCAGAGCTAGCATTTTAGCCAGCTTAGTGTTATACAGACGCGTCAGTGGGTGGTTGCGTTCATATGGCGCGTCTGAACAAAACATGGTTCTAATGTTGCCCTGGACCAAGCATTTACGGGATGATAATGACTTCGTTGACCCAATTATGCTCGCTGGTGAACTTTTTCGCATTGGTGTCTCACTCGCTCCAACACTCTTAGTGTGCCTCACATGGGGTGTTCTGCTGACAGGGGTACTGGGTGTAAGTGAAGTGTTTGACACGTCTTCTTCCTCCTCGTCATCATCAGATGAAACATCAACGTTTTCTTGACTTCCAATTCGGGCTTCCTTGATCTCCTTCAGGTGCGCAAACCATTGGACAGCGTGCTGTCTCCTAAGATGACCTCTCTGGCCTCCGGTACCATAGTTGGTACCAAACTTACCACGACTAACTGCAAGCTTACAAATGCTACAAATGGCGAACTTTTCCCTTTTTGGGCAAACAGTAAAGAAGTCCCAAACTGGGGACTTGAATTGTCTGTGGGGGCCGGAGGAGGCGGCGATACTGGTGGTGGTGGTCATGCTGCTAATGCCAGATGAAGTGGAGGATGTGGATTGCCGAACTTTAGTACGTTGTGCACTTTCACCGCCACTAATTAAGGTTGAGGTGGATGGAGGTCCCTTCTTGCGAGAAAGAAATATGGAAGCGGTACGAGTTGGTGTACTACTTAACTCAAATGATTGTGGTGTTTCCACTGCCTCCTCGTCGACAACATCATCATCACGCTCAGCAGCTCTTCGGGCTAGGGTCAAAATGTCTGTTTGCTGCATGCCCGCTGGGGCTGCAGTGACCTTTATGATGACTAGGTAGTCGTTGTCAGAGTCTTCATCAGCAGCAGTATCCGCCACTTCTTGTTGAGCCTCATCACACTCCATAACTCTGAGACTTTGGACGAGCTTCCTTTTACGCTTAACTACCTTTGTCAGATCATGGTGTGCCTCACTCTCAGACGGCAGTGGTGCTGGTTCCCAATTTTGATCCGTATCATCAGAAGGAGGTGTGCTTGAAGAAGATGTAGAGACCACCTTGATCTCTTCCTTGCTAGGGGTGTGGAAGACAATGAATGATCATCAGGAGGAGTGGCTTCCTCAAATGATACCTCGCCTTGATTGTCGATTTCCTGATGTGCCCCTACTTCGGGAGGAACAACTATTGTGGGCACTTGTGACCCTCCATGCACCTCTGCTTGCGCATCTCCTTGCGCTGCCTCTCCTTCCACATGTACTTGGGCTTGTACTTGCACATGTGGTTTTTGTTGCGGCTGTGGTTGTTCAACACTCGTCAGATGAGTTACAACAACCTGTGTTGATTGAGGGACATTGCTGCTACTTTCTTGCGATGAGCCAACATCACTGGTCGATGGTGATTGAACAACTAGACTAAGTGCCTCTGCAGCAGTGAAGGGCTTGGACTTAAGTTGGCGTGGTGGTGGTGGTGGCACTGAGCCCAATGGAGCGGGGGTGCTGCTCCCAGCTTGGTCCCCAGCAGATCCCGCTGCTGCTGCAGGCATACTTTTTTTTTTACTCCCAAAAAAAGGGGCGGCCGGCACACCAGTCTCCTTGGTAACTTGCTTCTTCTGCTCCTTACTGGCAACTTTCTTGCTAGAGGAGCTACGGGTAACTTTTTTTGGGGCCATCTTCTTCAGAGCAGGTCAGAACAGCAGGCAGCAGTTGCACGAGTTGCAGAGTTGTCTGTGTCCAGACGTGACGTCGCGTGACGTTATGCTGCACACACACACCGCTGCAGGACTTCTTCCTGGCACTGGTGGTTCTCTTGAGTCTTGTGCACCTAAAAGCAATGGAAGACAGAGGAACATCAGTTCAGTTATACACCCCAAAAAATCGAAAAACACAGAAAAATCAGCACAATCCCATGCCATCCATGATGTTTACATTCAAGACACCCCACAGAAAGACTAGGCCCATGCAACACTCACTACCCCTGGGCATAAAGGTTGAAAGCTAAGCAAAATGGTGCAGACCTAAGAACACTGCCTGCATTCAAAATGTCCGCCTGCCTCCCAGCACATGGCCAGGGCCTGCCTGTTGCAGCACTCAAAATGGCCTCCACCCACATGGCCAGTCCCCATGACCACCCCAAAAAATTGAAAATCACACAAAAATCAGCACAATCCCAGCCCATCCATGGCCTCAATGATGTTTAAATTCAAGAAGACACCCCACAGAAAGACTAGGCCCATGCAACACTCACCACCCCTGAGCAAAGGGCCCCACCAGCAGCCCCAAAAAACGACAAAAAAACACAAAATTCAGCACAATCCCAGCCCATCCATGGCCTCAATGGTGTTTAAATTCAAGAAGACACCCCACCGAAAGACTAGGCCCATGCACCACTCACTACCCCTGGGCATAATGGATGAAAAGTAGGCAAAATAAGTGCAGGCCTCAGACACTGCCTCTCTTCAAAATGGCCCCTTGCACCCCAAGCACATGTTGCCTGTACCAGCACTCAAGATGGCCACCACCACCACCCACATGGCCAGTCCACATCAACAGTACACCCCAAAAAAACGAAAAATACCCAAAAATTACCACAATCCAATGCCATCCAGGATGTTTACATTAAAGAGAGTGAGACACCACAGGCACACTCAGCCCATGCACCACTACCCCTGGGCAAAAGGCCACACCAGCAGCCCCAAAAAAACGACAAAAACCACAAAAATCAGCACAATCCCAGCCCATCCATGGCCTCAATGATGTTTAAATTCAAGAAGATACCCCACAGAAAGACTAGGCCCATGCAACACTCACCACCCCTGAGCAAAGGGCCCCACCAGCAGCCCCAAAAAACGACAAAAAAACCACAAAATTCAGCACAATCCCAGCCCATCCATGGCCTCAATGGTGTTTAAATTCAAGAAGACACCCCACCGAAAGACTAGGTCCATGCACCACTCACTACCCCTGGGCATAATGGATGAAAAGTAGGCAAAATAAGTGCAGGCCTCAGACACTGCCTCTATTCAAAATGGCCCCTTGCACCCCAAGCACATGTTGCCTGTACCAGCACTCAAGATAGCCACCACCACCACCCACATGGCCAGTCCACATCAACAGTACACCCCAAAAAAAACGAAAAACACCCAAAAATCACCACAATCCAATGCCATCCAGGATGTTTACATTAAAGAGAGTGAGACTCCACAGGCACACTCAGTCCATGCACCACCACTACCCCTGGGCAAAAGGCCACACCAGCAGCCCCAAAAAAACAACAAAAACCACAAAAATCAGCACAATCCCAGCCCATCCATGGCCTCAATGATGTTTAAATTCAAGAAGACACCCCACAGAAAGACTAGGCCCATGCAACACTCACCACCCCTGGGCAAAGGGCCCCACCAGCAGCCCCAAAAAAACGACAAAAAACACAAAAATCAGCACAATCCCAGCCCATCCATGGCCTCAATGGTTTTTAAATTCAACAAAACATTTGCATCATGCACCCATAACCAACCCTGGTCCTACTGGATACTGTGGCTGCCCACAATATATTTTATTTAATGTTCTGAAAAAGTTCCAAAATTGAAGTTGCAGCAACTGTAATGCCCCAAACAAACTTACTTGTGAAAGTTGATTTCTAATCCAAAAGTGATCCAAAGAAAGTCAAAAAGGCCTCAAATCCAAATATCCAGCAGCACCCACAAAAAGTAATCCTTCCAGGTCAAGGTCCAAATGAAAGTGACCAGCACATGAAGAAAGCACTGGGAGGAGCCTGCTGGACAGGAACAGGAAGTTGGAGACTGTGGGGCACTTCCTTCCTCCCCCCCCCCCAAAAAATTGACTCCTTGCAAAAACAAAGTGCATGCAAATGTCAACCTGAGGAGTGATTCTGATACAAATCATCATTTTCTGAAGGTTTATGCTGTTTGCTGGTGGATTTCTTGTGCAGAATTGCAAAATATCTATTTCGCGAGTGCGAGATTGTTCCTGTCCGCCGCACCTACATGTTCGCAATTGCGAACTCTCGCGAGGCGTGCTGTGCAAGGTGGCAAGCCGCGAATACGTATTCGCGGGCGCCAAACTCCCGCGGGATCCCGCAGCAAGATCCAAAATGGCTGGCGCAGCACTCGCAAAATATGATCGAGAAAAACAACTCGGCAAACGCTTAGTGACGGAAAGTGAACGCCGTGCACCACGCCGCGCGCCGCAATATTGTATCACCAAGCAAAAAATCCGCCGCAAGCGAATTCACAGATTTTCGACAAATTCGCGAGAGTTCGCGGATTGCGAATTTGCCGAAAATCCGCAAATTCCGCGAGCGGAACGGATTTTACGCCCATGCTTAGTCGTATTACACTTCTCCCAACTAAGTAACAGGAATATCCCCTTTTGTCTCCATCAGGGGGCGAGAACCTAGCACGAAGATAAATCCTCTATGGTTGGGTGGAGGGAAGCAGGTTTCTACCAATACACAGGAAATCAGTGCAAGAATACAAAAATAACAACTCAAGTATAAAAATCAATATGAAAGTAAGCATGGTGTCAAGGATCATAATTGGAAAGTTGATGACTCTGTATTAGTCAAAATACCAACCAGAGAGAAGGCAGATTACAGCAAGTTTTACCCAACGCATCAGTTGACGAAGGTTACATATATGTTGTTCAGATTGACAATGCCCAAACATGGAGTGGTGATAACTTTATAAAAGTTGATGCCGGGAGGAGCCAAGCCGGCGACCGTGATGGCCGCCTAGGATCTCAGCTCCGCCGACCGTCTTATCCTTCACGCTCATCCTGTAATTTATCCTGAACCCGTGCCACAATTTTGCTACGGGGAACTGACGCTGCCCCCGGTGGTGTGCTCCCGTGCTTTCTACCAGCTGTAGACCCGGAGAAATGCCCTCGCTCGGTCTCCGGCCCCGAACAGACATGGAACCGGGGCTTCGGGTGAGCATGATGGCCGGCCCCTGGCGCAGCCACGGTGGCCATCTGCTGCGGGGCGGAGTCGGCCTGCCGGAATGAGTCGACTTACTTGAAAACACCTTCGCCGCAGCTATCCGGCTCACCGAGCGGACCGAGTACTTGCGTTACACCATTGACCCAGGTGTTCATATTTCATCTTTTCCTGCCCGTGTGCCGCTCGGACACTCTTCTTCTTCCTCCCGGTGTTGTTTTGGGCGACGTCTTGGGCGTCAGGTACGCTGGGCCTGGGTATTGAGAACTCTGGTGTGTGATAGCCGTCCTGGCGTCTGTTGAGTCTGCTTCCACGCTAACGTATATTGCGCCATGGAGTCTGCCGCTCCTTTGGGCACGGCTCGACCGTGCTTATGTGGGCGACGGGATGGTGACCGGCTGAACGCCCTAGAGCGCAACGTCCTGCTTGCTGCATCTCAGCCGATCGGGGAGCTACCTGTGAGGAGGAGTGCTGCGGCTCATGGCTACGTGGTGCCGCCAGGGATCGGGGATGTTATGGCGGCGCTTGGTGCCCTGCATGTCGCCCTTGATTGCATCGCCCGTGACCTGGGGAGAAGGCTGGACGCCATGACTTCCGCTGCGAGACACGCTGTGCGGGATTGTTCTCGTGTGCGGGGCACTGGGCCACATCTTGCACCCGGGCGGAATATACTGTTTGCTCCAGCGGGCATGGTGATACTGAAGTACCGGGATCACACAATACCCTCTGGGCCGTCTGCTGCCGGTAAGGAGGGACCCCGGGGTTTTGGCTCTGCACCCTGGGTGGGGACTCGGCTCCGGATGCTGCTTCCGCCATTTCAACTGTGGATTGATGGGATGCCTCTCCCTCTTCTCCCGGACTTGGTACTATTGAGCCAGATATCACGCACTGGGGACTTACAGTCGTGCAGGGTGCTTTTTCACACTGACTTTGACTTCACATTCTTGTTCCCGACCGACTGTCGTAGGCAGCCCAACGGATTATCCTGGTCGCCCTGGTCTCCCGAAATGCCCAAAATGGCGGATGGCCAGCTGAACTCTGTATCTTCAATTGATCGTGCGGGCCAGGGCTGAGGGTGCTTTGGTGCCTTCTGGTGTTTGTTTGGCTGGTGACAATTTGGGACACGCTTCTACTGGTATCACGTCTAGCGTCATGTGGCACTGTATGACTTGCATTACTGTATGTTAATTGTTTATTATTCCCAGGATTGAACCGTGTGAAACTCGCGACAACTCATTAGTATTTGAAGGGGTCTTCGTGATGGAATGTGAGGGTTTGAGCTGCACTGGATTGGACATTGAAGCAATTTTTCTTTTGTCTTTGTTGGGTTATATCTATGGGGGCGAGAGCCAGACGTGGTTCTGAGTGTTTGCTTTCTTTGTCTGCTGTCTGCGGGATGGGCTTGATGCTTCTGTGGTGCCGGGAATCGGGCGGGATGTTCCTTTTTCTGATTGTTACTCCCCTACGAAATGTTTCTTGATTTGCTATAACTTGCTTAACGTTCCGGTACGGGGTGTTTGCTCTTTGCCGGGGGATGGGAGTCAGGGAGCTCGTATTGATTTGTTACATTCTCCTCCTCCATCATTTTTCCCTTCCTTGGGGTGTAGTTTAGGGGGCGACAGGCACGCTGCTAGTGGGGTTAGGTCGTAGCCATCGGCAGGGGTGTAGGGTGTTTTTTTTTTTTTTTTTTTTTCCTTTGTTATTTTCTATGACCGTTCTATTTCCCCTTTTCCTTCTTCACAAGAGCTGTGTGCGTATTCTCCTGATTCTTCCCTAAAGTGTATTCGGGTGTCCCATGTTTGCTCCGTATATCCTGTACTTCTGGTGGGCGGGTGTTGTTGATGGGTGATAGTTGTCAGGGCTGTCCAATTGCCTGCTTTGGTTCACGCTGCATTTGATTTTCTGTTGCTTATGATTGTACATTATTTCATACCTTAATTTGCCCGTCCACGACTGTGCTGAAATTCGTTTATTGACACCCGACATATCTATGTATATTATTCCTCTTGTGTTATAATAAGAAAAAGATTAAAAAAAAAAAAAAAAAAAAAAAGTTGATGCCAACTAAAGTAACTTTGCTTTCCTTATTTAAAATGGTATTCAGGTTACAATGTCAACGTTTGAGCGTTATACCCTTGTAAATGTTTTGTTATCCATATTAACTAAATTTTCTAATAGGCCGTAGGGAGATGTGTTGTAATCTTCCTTTTACTTTTCCCTCTTTCCCTTTCCTCCCTTGGTACATTCCCTTACCCCACTTCTTTGAAACGTTCTTCGAGAGCTTACTTTAGAATGTTGCTGATTACAGTGATCAGTTGCAGAAAGCGGATGACTGGAAACAAAGACGCACTTGAATTATCTTGCCACAGCGTCTCTACATTATAATACTGGCGACGATCTGGTGCAGGGGACAAGGCAGTAATCTCCCCTTTCGGTGCTCCTCTCCTTTTATGTCCCTTTCGCGGACCAATGTCTCCACGCCTTCTTTGCCTTGGCCCTCTGCTTCGGCCATTTATCTGTACAACTTCGTACAGCCTTGGTTCAGTTGGAGGTACTTCCATTGCCTGCATCCAGCCGGAAGACCAAGTGTTGCCTGCATCCAGCCCAGATCGCATTGTGCGTAGTACAAGGAACGCCTTGCAAAGGACGCCTCTTCTGTCAGCCGGAGGATTGTGGATTGGAGTTGCGTCACACAAGTAACGCCTTCTCCATGAGGAACGCCTTCTGAAGAACGCCTTTCCTGTCAGCCAGAAGATCGTGAATTGGAGTTGCTTCACACTTGAAGTAGCCTCCTTCCTGTCATGCCCTGAGGAGCTGCGTCCTGTCTGCCTGATGACTGCGCACCTTCCCTCTCTGCTGTGGTGACTGCTCTGCGTTCCATTCCTTAAGCTTTGCCAAGTTGCCTGAGGTACCGATTTCTCCCTGGGGTGTCCAGACGCTTTTCATGTGTTGACATCTTCCTTTTTATGTGTTTTTTATTTAGTGTGTGCACACATTTACACTGTGACATGCACACCTTTATTCCACTAACTTTGAAGTCCTCAGTACTGTGTGTACACTTGTTTTTCACTGTGACGTGCACACCTTAATTCTACGAGTCCTCAGTACTGTTTGTGCACTTGTTTTCACGGTGACATACACACCTTAAATTGACATAAACTCTACTTTCATGGAAGGGTAACCCTTCCAAATAAAGATACTGAATTGAATTGAATTGACAGAAACTCTATTATCTCACAAGTATTGGTAGTTTATTTTGCTTAACGGTGGCATCTCACTTTTGTATCCTTTCATTACCATAATTCATTAGTTAGACATACCTGATAATTCCTTATGACTCTACCTTGTTTCTGGTGAAACTCGCGTATCCTCATCACACTATTTATTGTTACATTATACAGTCATAGTTGTTATTGCTCTAGGTACTTGTTACTCATCTTTAGAATCAGTGTACCCGCTATGAGTCAACCACCTTCATTCCCTAACAAAATTGGGGAACCAGAAGTCCATTGGAAGGACTGGGTAAAGTTGTTTGATTTGTACTTAATCGCAATAGGCGGTGAAAGGTTTTCTGCTGTTCGTAAACAACATGGATTATTGCATAATTTAGGTATCCAAGGTAGGAAAGTTTATGAAACATAACGTGAACCAGAGTTGGAAGATGAAGAACAAGATGATTTCAATGTTACGGTCTTAAAATAATACCAAGGTTGATGGTCAGACCATCGGCCAGAGAATAGGCCTTCATAGTGTCTAGCAGCCACTGCAGCTCCACCTGAGTGCAGCTGACCAGTACCATGTCAGCAGCATAGAGAATGCTGGATATTGTCGTGCCACCTAATGTTGGAGCATGAAGTTACAGGATTGCAGATGCTCTGTCAGATCCACCAAAAAAAGATTGAAAAATGTTGGTGCTGTTGAACGGTGCAAAAAGCTGCATGTTAAGTTAGCCTATGCTGACTTCCATTTTGTCTCTCAGCATCCATTTTGTGTCTCTCTCTACTGTACTTTGCTGCTTGCCAGGTGCCAGGGACTTTCCAGGCCATGAGCCGCTGAGCGAAAGGAAATATGCAGACATGCTTACCCACAGAAACTAAAGGCTTGCCTCTGTGTAAATGTTCTAGACACACAGATGTCCACCAACCGCAAAATGTATTCTTAAGAATTGTTTGCATATGAACTAGGAGTTTTCTCTCTTTGCAGCTAAACAGCATGTTGATCTATTAATAATTACTTTGCATATAGACGGGGCTTTTGGATGCTTACTGTTTTGTGTATGAGCAAGAGAGGAAAATTCCATCGCCTGAACCATGTTTGAGTAAGGCTTGAAAAACTATATAAAACATGTCTTGAGGGGGCGTGGCTTGACCGGCGATGTGAGCAGACGTGTGCCTGCGGAGCTCCCGCCGCCGTTGGGCCCATCATTGGCTATCTGAGCGGAAATCAGGGGTCCGGCCCCGCCACACACCTCCCTGGTACCCCTGACCACCTGTGCAGCGTGTCTGGACATCAGGCCTCTGCGCTCCGCCTGGTCAACGGCAGGAACGAGCAGCCGGCTCGCGGCGCGAAGATCCGACCTGTCCATCCGCCATCTTGTGTCCGCGGAGGAGGCGGTCTGCGGCGGAGCCCAGCGGACCCTGGGGCTGTCGGCGACCGCTGACCTGAGCGACCCCCGCCCTCCCCGCACAGAAGCCTGGCGACGCCCTTACCTTGCCTGTGGCCGCAGCGGTGTGGCGGAGTGGCTGGAGAGGGGCCCCTGAGCGGCTTTCGGATCCGGAGCGCCCAGCTTCCCGCGCTGCGGAGTGGAGCTGAGAGGCGGCAAGACCCGAGTGCTGACCCCAGCGAGGATCGGAGGCACTGCTAGCCTCACCCCCCCTGTGGGCTACTGAGAGAGAGCGGCCCTGCGGAGCCGCGGTAGACAGCGGAGGGAACGGTCGGAGCTGCGAGCTGAGGCAGACGGTGCCCCTGGGGCACTTTGGAGAGCAGACGGCGCCGGCCTGCGGGGAAACGCCGTGACAGCGCGTCTTCAAAGCGGCTCTTCCTTGGGGGTGAGTGCAGGCCCGGAACAATAGCGTGTGACACTTTCTGGGGCTGACCCCCTCTAGAGGACTAGTGGCCCCCGCTGGAGGCGAGTGGACCTGCGCATTTACCTGGCTGGCCGTGCATTTAGAGCAGAGGCGCTGTGACCTGGGGATCCCTAGACTACCTGCTCTGCTACGTGGGGTGTGTGCTGGGGGCTCGCTGCTGCGAGGTGTACCGTCCCGGGCCCGGACCCCCTGAGTGCGCTGTGTCTTTGGGCCGGTGCTCCCCACCGCCCCCCTCTGTTTTTGGGCTTTTGTCCAGGCGGCCTACGTCGGGCGAGGGCCCAGACGCGGCCTAGGCGACAGCCTGTGGACCACGCGTAGGATGACGCGCACGAACAGGACCAGCAAGGCGGAACCAGCGCCGACCCCCAAGGGGAACCCGGTGACGGCCATGTGGGGCAAAGTGGGAGCGCCGGCGGGCAGTGGTGGCCCACCTGCGGAGATGGCAGATTCTCCCCCGGTTACGCAAGCGTTCATGGCCGCCTTCATGACCGACCTTAAGACGGAGATCGGATCCCTGAGGTCAGAGGTCCACTCGTGTGTCACGGAGCTTCGGAAAGAGGTTACGGAACTGGGGGACCGCGTGGACAGTTTGGAGAGGACGGCGGACACGCGCACCGAGGACCAGGAACATCTATGGCAGCGCCTAACGGCTCTGGAACAACAGAACATTGAACTCCAAATCAAGCAGGAGGATTTGGAGAATCGGGGTCGACGGAACAACCTCCGCATCCGCGGCGTGCCACTCGGAGAAGAAGGGGAGGACGTAATGGACTTTGTGGCGCAACTCCTCCACGAGGTGCGGGGCGACGAGGATATATCACCTCCCACACTGGACCGGGCTCATCGGGTAGCGGCGCCTGCGGGGAGATCGGGGCTTCTCCCAGACATCATCACGCGGGTGCATTTCTTTGTGGAAAAGGAGGAGATTTGGAAGCGTGCTCGAGACAAGCCGGACCTGCAATACAAGGGCCACAAGATTCAGCTCTTCCAGGATTTGGCGCCCAACACCCTGAAGCGGCGACGCGCTTTCCGCCCAGTGACGGAGAAACTGCGGTCCCTGAACATCTCGTACCAATGGGGCCATCCCTTTGCACTTATCTTTCAATGGGAGGGTAAGCGTAAATCCTTGGGGTCCTACGATGAGGCGGCACGACTCCTCAACATAACAGGCTCTCCTCCGGGGAGCCCCTCCAGACGACCCCCGAGCAAGAGGACACCGCTTACCCCGGACTGGACCACGGTGCCGAGGAGACAGCGTGCGACGCCTGTTGACGTGCCAACGACGAGCCAAGCCAGGCAGGAGGTCATCGCCCACATTAGAGCACTGGAGGAGGCAGAGATCGACCGTGCGGACCGCTCCCCTGCGGGCCGGTCCTCCACATCGTGAGATGGTCAACATTCATATGTCACTCTACTTGAGGTACTGCTCTTATACCCCTCCGGAGGTCGGGGATGGATGTGGGGCGAGAGGGGGTTGCTTGGACTCCTGATCTCCTTGTGCTGGGCCTAGGCGGGTGGGGGCTCCATACCTTCTAGTGTTCCCGGCCAGTCATGTCCTACCGAGACTGTCTCCTGGGGAGTGACATCCCGATGGACATTCAAACCCGTGGGTGTAGGATGCCCTGCTCTGGAGACAGTGTACTTTGGCCCAGTTGGCCACGTCTTTACGGCCTAGGCCGTCAGCCCTTTAGACTGCTGCATGTTTGGCTGTCTCATTTGGCTTTCCTTTTTCTCTTTTTTCTGTCTTTCCTTCCTTTCTCTGTCTACTACGGGGGGCTGGGGATGGGGGATGGTGCGGGGAGCGGGGGTGGGCCCTCTGGATGGGGCTCTGGGCTGGTGGGTGTTCTGCTGCGCGAAGCTTTGCGTTCTAACCTTAGAGACCCCCATGATGGCGGGTGATATGGCCAGACCCCTTAAGATCTTATCACTCAATGTTAAAGGCCTTAATTCACCTAATAAGCGCCAACAGCTCTGGCATTACTTCTTGCAGCATGACCCAGATGTCATTTTCATACAGGAGACCCACCTTCTCCAGGCAGATACAAAGCGCATGGCGCACCCTAGATACCCCCTCCAATTCTGGGCTGCAGCGGATACGAAAACGGCTGGGGTAGCGGTTTTGTGCAAAGCTGGCATCAGGCGGGGTTCTGGCAAGCTCTTCCGGGGTGGTGACGGTCGCTTCCTCAAGGTTTCGGTCGAGGTGGGCTCCCGCTGTCTTACGTTGTGCAATGTGTATGCGCCCAACCTGGCACAGGATCGCTTCCTTCGGGATCTTTTGAGTGCCCATGTCCTTCGGGGTGGACCCTCGATTATTCTGGGGGGCGACCTTAACCTGGTGTGGTGCCCTGCGATGGACCGGAGTGCGGGCTCCTTTCATGGGGCGGGGGCGATGTCCTCTGCGCTGCGCAAACAGATAGGCGATTTGGGTCTCTTCGACGCATGGCGCTACTTCTCCCCGACAAAAAGGACTACTCTTTTTATTCTAGTGCTCACCGCTCATATTCCCGCATTGATCATTTGTTCGTCTCGCATGACCTGCTCTGTGATGTGATGGATGTGGAAATGTCGGACATATCCATTTCGGACCATGCGCATGTGGAGTTGCACCTTAGAGATCTGCGGAGTGGTCCTCCTAGGGAACGGAAGTGGCATCTGCCCCCATACCTCCTCAGAGATCCAGCGTCGGTTGACAACATCCGCACGGCCATCGCCTCCTATTTTGAATTCAACGATCTGCCGGAAACGCCGTTCCCGGTGGTGTGGGACGCCTTCAAGGCTACCATCCGGGGTCACATCACCTCCCTCGAGATTGCGAGAGCGCGTGAACGGAGGGCAGTGGAGGAGGGCCTGGTGGCGGATTTGCGGGGGGCTGAGGCGCAGAACCAAGAGGAATCCAATCTGAAGACGCGGAGGCGCCTAGCGAACCTACGGGGGCAATTGCGCATGCTACGTGCGAACCGGGCGGAGAAATCCCTCTTGGCACTGAAGCGCATGCACTTTGACGGTGGGGACAGAGTGGGGAAGCTCCTGGCGAGACGACTGAGGGTCAAGGCGGCCAGATCCCACATAGCGAATGTGATGCTCCCTGACGGGTCTCGGGCAGCGGCGATGGAGGCTAAACTGAAGGCGTTCCGAGACTATTACGCCTCCTTGTACACGGCGGCCCCGACGGGCGCTACCCCGCCAGAGGAGGTTCTGGAGAATTATGGGGGGATGCGCTTACATTCCGAAGCGGCGGAGAGGCTGGAGGAGCCACTTTCGCTCGCCGAGGTGACTGAGGCCATCAAAGATCTGAACTTGGGGAAGACACCGGGCCCTGATGGCTTACCGCTTTCCTTTTACCGCCTATTCTGGGACCAGCTGGGTCCTTATCTCCTCAGACTCTTTGCTTCCTTCGATGGGGGCCAGGGTCCCTCTCCGGACATGGGAATGGCGGAAATAGCTTTAGTCCCTAAGCCCGGGAAGGATCCGGCGCTCTGCTCGTCATACCGCCCGATTGCGCTGCTTAATACTGATTTTAAAATTTACACGAAGATGCTGGCTAAGAGACTTGATCCCCACATGCCGGACCTCGTTGACCCTGACCAGGTGGGCTTCATCCGGGGCCGTCAAGGGGCAGACAATGTGCGGAGACTGGCACATTTGGTAGGAAAGGTGCATCACTGGCACATTCCGGCGTGCCTCCTGTCGTTAGACGCTGAGAAAGCGTTTGATCGTGTGGACTGGGGGTTTCTCCAAGCGGTCCTCTGTAGGATGGGGCTCGGCCCAAAGATGATTGCCAGGATCATGGCACCTTATGTGGCGCCGAGGGCAAGGGTCAGGGTGAATGGAAGATTGACGGAACCATTCGCCATTGGCAGAGGGACAAGGCAGGGCTGCCCTCTATCGCCATTGCTGTTCGCCCTGGCGATTGAACCACTGGCGGACCTGATCAGGCGTAACCCGGACATTTGCGGTGTTCGGATGGGGGGGCAAACTCATAAAGTGGCGTTATACGCGGACGACCTCATCCTCACACTAACGGAACCGCGACAGTCCTTGCCGGCGCTTCATGCGGTGCTCTGCTCCTTCGAAAGCGCCTCTGGCTTGAAAATTAATCACGATAAGTCGTGGGTGCTTAACCTCACAATCCCTCAGGCCGATGTTCCTCCCCTGGAATTGCTGTGCCCCTACCGGTGGACGGACCAACATATCCGATACCTCGGCCTCTCCCTGACTCCATCTTTGGAAGGCTGGTCGGCGCTCAATTGGGCGGAATGTCGCAAATCCGTTCTCACTGATCTCCAACGGTGGAAACCTCTTATCCCCTCTTGGCTGGGCAGGTTGAACGCGATCAAAATGTCTATATTGCTCTACCTGTTCCAATGCCTTCCTACACCTATCCCTCTGCCGAAGATTAGAGCCTTGCAAAGGGATTGTACTAAATTCATCTGGGGGGGCAAAAGACCCCGCTTCTCTCAGTCACTCCTTATGGCCCCGCGGGATCGTGGAGGGCTAGGGTGCCCGAATCTGGTGGACTATTATTGGGCCGCTCACTTGCGGTTTGTAATAGAGTGGGGTATTAGGCGGAGTGAGAAGGGGTGGCTACATCTGGACCGGGCGGTCACGGGTCGCACGATCTGGAACCTCGCTTGGACCCATAGGGCGGGCCGATCCCCTAGTGCTTATTTGGTGGTTCCCACGAGAACGGTCCTGGACGTGTGGGACAAGGTGGCAGTGCGGAAAGGCTTGACGACCTTCCCCTCACCGCACACCCCCATAGAGGATAATCCATGGTTCCCACCGGCTAACCACACTCCCGCCTTTCGCAGATGGACACGAGAAGACTGCAAAGTCCTTACGGATTCTTTGACGGAAGCTCCATCAAATCCTTTGCCCACTGCCGGGAGGAGTTCCATCTTCCCCCGGAGGCTGAATTGCAGTTTCTGCAGTTGCGTCACTGGGCCTTATCGGAGGCAATATACCCTGGGGCCGCTCGGGCCTTCACCCCATTCGAGAGGCTGGCTCGCTCTGGTGCGGGCACGAAGGGCCTTATATCAAAAATTTATCTGATTCTGCAACATCCTCTTACTCCCCCTGCCCACCCATACCAGCGGCAGTGGCAGGAGACTCTAGGTGCTGATATTGATCAAGCGCAATGGACCCGCCTCTGGAGGGATGTTCCTAAGGTGTATCGCAGTGTGCCACAACAAGAAAACGCGTATAAAGTAATGACACAGTGGTACTATACCCCTCAACGCCTGCACAGGATGTTCCCCTCCTTACCGCCCGGTTGCTGGAGATGCCGTCATGTGCCTGGCGACTTCATGCACATCTGGTGGACCTGCCCTGTGATCGCTATCTTTTGGAAGGAAGTGTTGAGCCACATTCGGGGGGTGCTGGGATTTCCTCTGCCTGACGATGCTAGCACAATACTGCTGGGACTCAAACCTGTTAGCTTGCTGGCCCTGACCCGCGGTGACTGGACCTTAGCGATGCAAATGTTGGGTGCTGCCAGACAACTTATCGCTCTGTATTGGAAGAAGGTGGAGGCCCCCCCTCTAGCTGTGTGGTTCGGCAGACTGTGGCACGTCATCACCATGGAATTGCTCTCGGCTAGGCTACAGTCTCGCACGACCCGCTTTGAAAAGGTCTGGCGGCCACTAGTGGCTTATCTTTGTAGGAGCGAATATGCTAGGAATATGCCCCCAGCGCTGCGAGCATTGCAATTGGTGGAAGATGCGGTGCTCCCCTATACCCCTCGCAACCTGTGACGCCCTCGCTGCTGTGATTGTCCCCCCTAGCTTCCCCTGCTCTTTCTCTGCTCTCTCTCTCTGCTTCCTCTAACCTCTGCTTTACTCTGTTTGACTGCCTTCTACTAGGCCTCTGGTTGAATGTTGGGCCCTTAGGGCCGGTTATATGTTGATGTTCGTTAAGTTAGTACCTGCCCGCTTCGCGGGACGACATATAAAGCGGGGTATCACTGGGGGGTGCTGGGCAGCGCTTTTTGGCCCCCTTCTTGAGCGACTTCATGGGATCTTGACTGATCTTGACGAGCAGATCGGCAAGTGTGTTTGGAGTTATCGACCCGCACTGAGTTCGCACCATGAGTTCTTTCACGCGGCCGGCCCCATGAGGGTTGTAGGCTTATCGCTGTGTCAATGTGACCCTTTTCTTATGTGTGTCTCAAACTGAGACTTAATAAAAAGATGTTGGAATAAAACATGTCTTGATTTGAATGAAGGGCACTTCCCTCTGAGACACTGCACTACTGGTGTCTTTAATGAAGGAATCCCGCTCATGAGCGCATTATTAAATGTGTCTTTTGCATTTCACTTCAGTGTTGATTCTGATTTCTGAGGTGTTGTTACACCAGTGAGACCACTGAAAAGTCTCACTTCTACAATTGACGCCCAAACAGGTACCCCACTGAAGACTGCAGTTGGACCAGGAGGAGGTAATTTGATCAGGACGAAAATTGCTGAGATGTACACCACATGAGGAGACCCTGTTCTCGCGGGCAAGGTGATCATTCAGACGACAGACTTGACTTTCGTAGCGGCCGTTTGTCTCAACTGGGGTTCCTTTGGCAATTTGAGACGATCTATTGATCAAAGAATCAACAGGTGGAAGTTGAAATATACGATAAGGTAGGATCGTTTTGTTTGAATATTGTTTTTGATAAAGCATTTGCAAATGTTTTAGACAGGTATGTTGAGAATATTTTCTCTTGTATTGTTATCATAAGGATATTTGAACATGCCTGTTTTCAGTAAATTACGTACTTGGTTATGTTGTTGTTGTGACAAAAATTGAGTATTAGAAGAAAGACAACCATCACCAATAGAAGGTAGTCCAAATTATGACATGTACATAAAATATGGTATTTCTTCCATATTGTTTTCTACTCTATCTAACAAATATACAAAGGACAATAAGGACTTACAGTGGCCACTTAATGGTAGTTTTGACACCACAAAATTACAGTATGTAGAAAAACAAATATTTAAAAGAAAAAGTAGGCAGAGTATGTTTGAGGCAGGTAGTCTATGGAGAAAGGAAATAAGACAAAGAGGAATAAAAGACAAAAAAGATAGAAAGAGAACTGAAGACCAGTCAGTTATACAGAAAGTTAGGGACTTAAAAATAAAGGAAGAGGAACAAAAAATGGAACGTATGAACAGGCGATTCCGTTTAGAAGCATTAAAACCATATGTTCAGAAACAGACAATTGTTGAAGGACAAGATACTGAGGACTCTCTTTTGGACGAATTATTAACAAACCAATCAACATCGCCACCCCCATACGCACTCCCTCCAACTAGCCTTGTAACTCCTAGTCCTGTCACAGTTCCTACTGCCCCTCATTCTTCTTCTCCTTCCTGTTTACAAACCCCTCCCCAAACTTTTCCACAAACACCACCACCTGTTGTACGAAAAAAGGTTCAGAAAACACCACAATGTGATGAAAAATGGGAAATTCTAAAATAAACGTACTCTAGAGATCTCAGATCCTCATTAAATGCCTCAGAAAAACAGGTCTTAGATTCATATGTAGAAGAGTGGCTAAAAGAGGATGCTCTCTGCTATTCTTCCCTATTCCCTAATGGCAAAAAGATATCTTATTTAGGAACTAACATGTGCCTGGTTAACAAAAATGGAAAAAAGAAATAAGAACATAGGTCCTACAGACCTTAAGGGTATTTACAGAAGTACGACTGAAGGTACCTTTCAAGACAATAATGTACAACAGGCAGTTAGAAAAATATATGCCACCAGGATACATTTCTACAGCAGACTAACAAACAATACCCAATGCGAGAAGCTACTCCTCAATATATATTGCCACAAGGTGATGGCACTAATGACGACCCCCGTGACCCAAATGCAAAAGGGTACTACATATTTCAGTGGGTTTATACTCCTTGGAAACGGTCAGATGTGTTAGCCTTAAAAGCGTCCTTGCCTGACCCCAGAAAAAATCCAAGTGGTTAATATGATGAAGTAGGAGCAGCACTGAGTTCATGTGGTATGACTTTAGCGGACATTGACGTGTTCTTCAGTCTGACCGTGCCATCCGATCTGTGGCGTCAGGTCCGGAGACAGGATCATGCCAATGACCTGGGTGACACATGGGAGCATATATCAGAACTCGACCTTAATAGGAAACCAGGACAGAAACCAGATAAATTAATATTGGACCTCCCTGACAAAATGAAATGTTAACATATATGCAGACTATTGTTCCCTACCGGAAAATACATTGGGCAACATTGACCGCATGCAAACAAAAAAAAGATGAAGCACCGACGGACATTTTTACTAGATTTGAGGAGGTTTTCCATGATTTTAGTGGACAAGATACTTCGACAGAGACAGGCAGACACTTATTTGTTGACAAGTTTGACCTAAATTTATTGCCAGAAATTTCGCAGAAGTTAAAACGAGCAGAAAGTACTTAGGCCACGTCAACACCAGTCAGTATTCTGGACATGGCACAGTATTATGAAGGCCAATTAAATGAGGACAAAGACAAAAAAGAGTTTAAAACAAAAGACCTTAAAAATAAAATTCTATTACAACATGCATATGGTCTTAAGAGAGGAAGAGGTCGGGGAGTAAGTAACAACGACCCCCCTGAACGTTTCATACAGGACCCAGTGATATTTAATGCTCTGGGATCCAACCAATGTGCTTACTGTAAAAAGGAGAGACATTGGCGGTCTGAGTGTCCACTGCACCACAAAACAGGAAGGGGTCAGGGTGTGACTAGGGGTCCCAATCACAGACCTTCCCCCAGTGACAGAAGAAACTACTTTGATAACACTGAACACACAAAGACTTACTATGCCGATAACTTCAATGAAGATACCACAACCAGGGTATATTTCAACTAGGACAGTGTAGGACAAGAGAAGGGATCAGATGTGATACCGGTAGACCAGTCAAGCCCATATGTGACAGCAGAAATACTGGGACAATTGCAACAATTTCTGGTAGATACCGGGGCTACCCGTAGCGCCATATCCCAAGAATTGATCCCTGGGATGCCCTTGTCTGGCCATAACAATTTATCCGTCGGTTTGGCTGGAAAACCAATTCTCTGTCCCATGTCAAAGCCCCTTGATCTTACCATAGGCCCCTTCACTGTCAACACGCCATTCCTACTGGCCACAAACTGTCCTGATAACCTGTTAGGATTAGATTTACTCAAACACTTTCATGCCCGCATATACTGTTCACAGGATGGTGCGTATATCACAATGGGGAAACCAGAAAATATCAAACAATATGTCAATAAGTACGCCATCATTTATCCACAGTACCCTCTTCGGTATGGGCAAAACGTGACACTGATGTTGGTTTATTGCAAATTGACCCTATACATATCCAGATTAAGCCAAATGCAGTCTTGCCAAGAGTTCCCCAATACAAAATCTCTCAGGAAGGTGAAAACACGCTAGTTGATATAATAGAGGACATGACCTGAAAAGGGTTAGTTGAGGAAACCAAAGATAACCTGTGTATTAGCCCTATTTTACCGATCCTCAAACGTGCTACATCTGACTCAGCGGAACAAGGCCACAGATTTATTTTTGATTTGCGCAAGATTAATACAATAGTAATTCCACAATTTCCTGTAGCTCCAGACATTACAGGGTTGCTCACAAGGGTCCCACCAGTGGCATGTGCATTCTCTGTCATAGACCTAAAGAACGCATTCTTTTCTATCCCAATAGCGCCCTCTAGCAGATATTAGTTTGGATTCTGCCTAAAGGGGCGGTATTATCACTTCTGTAACGCCCCCCCAAGGCTATACAGAAAGCCCAAGTATCTATAGTCAAGCGCTCAAAAGACAACTTGACACGTTACAACTACCACCAGGCGCTGCATTGTTACAAGATGTCAATGACTTACTCATCGCGGCAGATAACAAGGAGATTTGCACCAACACCACTTTGTTATTACTTCACCATCTTGCTGAATTGGGACACAAAGTATAAAAAAATAAATTGCAACTTTGTCGACCACAGGTCACCTACTTAGGTCACCTGTTGTCGAAGGAGGAACAGTCACTGACTCAGGACAGAATCAAGGCAATCATACATACACCCATTCCCCGCACCCAAAAGGAAGTTAGGGCACTCATTGGCATAACATCATATTGCCGTCAATGGATCCCCAATTTCACCCTTATCATCAAACCTGTCCTCGCCCTCACAACTAAAAACACCCCATTCCCTCTACCCTGGTCCCCAGACTGTCAGAGTGCATACCAGCAGCTCCGGGATGCCCTCTGTTCCTCCCCCATCCTTGGTACACCTGATTACAAAAAGCCATTTTCCTTCTATGTCCATGAACGAGAGGGTTGTTCGCTCTCAGTCCTATGTCAACCACACGGAGATAGACTACGCCAATGTGCATACTTCTCGGCCATACTAGATCCCGTGGCCAGAGCGCTTCCTGGTTGTTTGAGGGCGGTGGCTGCAACAGCCATCTCCATCAGACAGACAGCAGGCCTTGTACTAGACCACAATCTCACGGTCCTTGTTCCCCATTCAGTGGATATATTGCTCAACCAAACCAAAACACAATACCTAATAAGTGTACGCCTCACTAGTTATGAACTAACCTTGCTTGCACCACATGTCACACTCAAACGTTGCTTAACTTTGAATGTAGTGCACACCAGAGAATAGTTGATGACGTGGGTCGAGGAAATGTCTTTGCCGACGCCACAGTAAAAGACACAGCGCGCAGTCAGCAGAATAAAGTTTACTTGTTATACTCCCAAGCCGAACAACAAGCAAATGTACATGAAGAGGTCAGGGAGATCCAACCTATGGCCACGACAAAGGAGATAGAACAGTGGGGACAAACAGGGGTATTGGACGGTGAGAATTGTTGGAGAAATGGCCCAGATGGGGAGAAGTGGAAACTACCCAATTCCTACTTACTGCCATTTGTAACAATGGCCCATGGCCCAGCTCATGCCAGTGCAAAGAGTACGGCTGCACTGTTAGAACAGGTGTGGGATCACCCTGCTATCAAGAAGACAGCAGAACAACACGTTAAACACTGTAAGATATGCCTGCAACACAATCCAGGAAAGGGAGTGAAAACCCCAAAAGGAGGGTTCTCCCCTCCTAGTGCACCATTCGAAGTCTTGAAGATGGACTTCATTGAGCTCTAACGATGCCATAACTTAAAATATGTTTTGGTCATTGTGTGTGCTTTCAGTAAGTGGGTGGAGGTGTGTAGGAGAGTAGGGTCTTCTTCCTATGGTTACCCCCACTTTTTGCTGTGATTCTCTGGTTTTTCGACTTCAGTGTGGCTGTGGACCTGCTAATCAGCCCCAGAGCCTAGCTGTTCTCTCTCTAAATTGATACCATGTACTTTAGGTACATACCAGATTGGTTACTAGGTCACCCTTGTGAGCCCCTGTATAGTGTACCATAGGTGCCCAGGGCATAGGTGCACCTAGGCCTACCAGGGGCTGCAGTATGTATTGTGCCACCCCTGGTTTGCCTTCCAAACTGACACCACAGGTCTGTTCACAAAGACTGGGTAAGGTGGTGTAATCACCCCTTACTTAGATATAGTATACCTATATCTATATATAGATAGAGACACATGTACACCTATAAGTCACTCCTATGGCAAGCCTTAACAATCCTGGAGGCTGAGCGCTTGGTTTTATGTGAGAGGGTGCCCTAGCATGAGCTGAGCCCCTCTGCAGCTTTCGGAACCATCTCCTTATAGCTGTTCTATGATATAACCATACCATATACTCTTTTTTTTTTTGTCCTCATTCCACCAAAAGCTGTGCAAATAAACTTTCTCAACCCATTCCGTCGTCGTGGGCACCCGGGTTTGGCGTTCTTGCAATAGCCTGGGCCTGCCCGCCCTGCCTCTTTATACCGAGGCCTGGTGTAATCATAGGACAGCCAGGCCTTAGACCAGCCTCATTTGTCTTCCACAGTCTAATAAAGGACCCCATATCGTGCTACTTACATTTTGTGCCAAACTAAATTCAAACCGTGCAGTGCTCAAAACCGCCCGTAACCAGTTTTCATATGGTGGAGGGCTAGTGTCTTTCCAAAGTTTGCAGATCTCCCTACGCGCTATTATGATAAGATTAAAGAATAAGGCCACTTGTGCCCCCCTTAACACACTAAAAAGCTGAATATCAATCCCAAAAATGACTCTAGCTAAATTTAATGTCAGGGACCCTTGTGTTTTAAAAATGCCATCTAAGGCCTTCTCAACCATAGACCAGAAAGAACCCAGAGAAGGACAGTCATAAAAGAGATGTATGTCATCTGTCTCCACTAACCCACATCTTGAACACGATGGAGGGTGAGTCACAAACTTTGCAATTTTCTTTGGCGTGTAATAGAGCCTATTGATGGTAAAATAGTGATTCTTCTTCAGAGAGGCTGATCTAACATGTTTATACAAGGTATTGAGAGATCTGTCGTAGAGTGCAACCAATGTCTCCTCCTGCCCCGAGGCGTTCCAGATTTGATACATTGGGGGGACCGTTGTTTCCTCCTCCTGCAACATTTTCCCATACCACAGTCCTACTTCCTTCTTCATTGGGCTAGAGGATTGAAGTGCAGACTAGATAACCCAGTTCCCACCGATGTTCTCTCTCTCAGCGGCAAACCAAGAACAGATCTGAATATACTTGAATCTGGAGAAAGAATCCCCTATCTTCGTTCTCAAGACCTCCCATGGGAGAACTCCCTCTGATGTTGCTATATCTGCCCATACTGTTATACCTGCTCTCCTGATGGGAAGAGAAAGACTGTCGTTAAAGCATGTTGGCAGGCCCGGGGAGTCCCAAATTGGGGCAAGATCTGAGTAATACTTTATGCCCCATCTCCCTTTGACTCTGGTCCATACTACAAGTGCATGTTCCAGTATCTTGAGGCGAACCTTTTTGTAAAATGTTGGCGCGCCAAATTTATAAAGGAAGCCGGGTCCGCCCCCCTCTTGAGCCACCATTGTGTTCAGTATCCGCCCCCAGTTGGAATCATCAGGGCTGGTAAGGAGGCATCTAATGTTTTTCAGTTGGAAAGAAAAAGCATACCAGAGAATGTCGGGGAGCGCACGACCTCCCTTCAGCAATCTTCTTTTCAGCTTTTTCCAAGAAATCCTTGAATTTGTATTTGCCCATATAAAGCTGCCGATTTTCCCTTGGATTCTGGCTAAGACCTTAGGTGGAAAAGTCAATGGTATCATATTAAAAAGGTATGTTAATTTCGGTAAAATCACCATTTTTTTTTCCACAACAAAATTTATTGATTTAGTTGAGCAGAGTAAAAGAAGTGGTTCCCCACAGTCAGGAGAGCACCACCAAGTATCATGGTACAGTTCACATTGTAACAGCTATGACTAATCAATAGTTAGGAGTAAACCAAGGAAATTGACCCCCTCCCCCGCCCCTACCCCCACTAACTCCCAGTACCCAACAGCCCCACTGCCCGCCCCTTATCCCTCCCTAGCCCTATGCACGTGCTGACAGAAACTCTGCAGTACTTGTACGTAGCGTGACAGGCATGACACAGTTACAGGCCCATATGGCACCACCACCTATACGTCTTCCGCATGGTCCACAGGGGGATCCAATGGCAACTCCCTATAGTCTGCCCACCTCTTCCAGATCTTGAAGTGTTTACGGGGGCATCCTCTCGCCTCAAACACAGGTTGTTCCAGCCCCATATAGTAGTCCAGTCCGGCCTTCCATGCACACAGAGGGGGGGCTCGATCTCCCTTCCACGCTCGGGCCAGGTCCCGTTTGGCAACCACCAGCCCCAAAAACAATAAATGGCGTTTGTATAAGTTCCCACCAACCCCCTCAAGGATGTGGAGTAACCCTAATCGATGAGTGCGTGGGAGGTCCCATCCCAGAACTTCAGACAGGCAAGTCCATACACCCCTCCAGAAGCCAACCAGTCTAGGACACGACCACACCGTATGCAGCAGCGTGCCCACTGCAGCCCCACACCGCAGACATTCCGGCAAACCAATCAGTCCAGCCTTCCAAAGCCGCTCTCGGGTATATTAAGCCCTATGGATATACTTGAACTGGATCAATCTAAGCCGCATTGCAATCGCGGTCCCCCGCGGGGATTCTAGGGCCTCCCTCCAGTCATCGTCATCAAGGGGACCAACATCGGCCTCCCAAGCCGCCCTCAGGGGAAGCAGGGTGGAGGAGCAATGAGTGACCATCGTTTGGTAGATGCGGGAGACCTTCTTATCTCCCAGGTCTCCCATGAATACCTTCGCTTCAACAGGGCTAAAGTCAGGGAGCGATTCCAGGCCAGCAACACTGGGCATAAGTGCATGACGAAATTGTAAGTAGCAAAAGAATTGGGTTTGGGGCATGCAGAACTCAGCACTAAGTTCCTGGAACGATTTAAGAGTGACCCCGGACATTACATGTCCCAGTGCCGAAATCCCAATCGCCTCCCAGCCGTCGAACCCCGGCAGCGTGGACAGTTCGGGGAGGCGTCCGTTATTCCACAGCGGAGTTTCCGCAGTCAGTCTACCCCACCAGCCCATGCGACGCAACGCCTGTCGCCACACAGCAAAGACAACTTTCGTGACGCACGGCAATGTCCGCCGCAACCGGGCTGAATAAAGAATCGTGTGCAGCGTGTTATCTCCCATCAGTGAGCGCTCCAGTGCGTATGCCGGGTCTCCCCTATCACCATACCACCACTCATTAAGTATGAGCAGTTGGGAGGCTTGGTAATAGGACAGTAGATCAGGGGTGGCTAAACCACCGCAATACGTGGAGAGGAAGCACGTCCGTAGCGCCACTCTGGCCGCGCCCCCAGCCCACAGGAAACGACCTAATGCAGAGTTGACTTGCCGAAACCACTGGGGAGGGATGGGATGAGGATAGTTCTGAAGTTGGTATAAGAGGCGCGGAAGAGCCACCATTTTGAAGATCGGGGACCTACCAAAAATAGTTAGAGGCATCCGGGACCACGTTTTAACATCCGCCTGAACTCTCTCCCACACAGGCACTATGTTGCGTTCCCATGTGGTGTGTATGGATTCCGAGAGGAACACCCCCAAATATTTCAAACCTCCAGTCGCCAACTGTAAACCCGTCGCCCAGGGGTCCATCTCGGTTTCGCCCCCCAGTACCCATAGGGTGGATTTGCCTAAATTCAGATAGAGGCCCGAGACCTCTCCAAAGATTCGCATAATTTCTAAGACTCGGGGCCCTGAGCGACACAAATCTGTAAGGAAGAAGAGGACGTCATCCGCATATAAAGCAATCCTATCAGCAAGGGTTTCAGTCCAAACAAAGCCCCGGATCTGTGCGTCAATACGCACCCAACAGGCCAGAGGCTCCATGGCCAAGGCGAACAGGTATGGGGACAACGGGCACCCCTGACGGGTCCCCCTTCCAATGGAGAACGTCTCCGAGACAGCCCCGGCAACCCGCACGGACGCCGTAATATCCGTGTACAGCAATGAGATATATGACAGGAAGACTGGGCCCAGGTTGAGACGAGACAGGAGCGCAAAGAGGTACGCCCAGCTAACTGAGTCGAAAGCTTTATGAATATCAGCCAGTAACAAAGCCGCCCGTTCCCCAGTGGCCCCCATGGCATTCACCGCCGCCTGCGCACGTCGGATGTTGTGCCGTGTCGCCCGGTGAGGCATAAAGCCGGCCTGATCAGGGTGGACCAGGTCCGTCATATATGGGAGTAAACGGTTTGCTAGAGCCTTTGCTAGTATTTTAGCCTCGATATTAAGCAATGAGATGGGGCGATAGGAGTCATGTCTGTCAGGGGGTCTACCCGGCTTTTGGAAAACCACAATTTCAGCGTGGCGCCAGTCAGGGGGCAACTGACCCCGCTCTTGTGCCGTCTCCAGTGCGCGTCGATAGTGGGATCCCAGGAGGAGTTGGAACTTCTTAAAAAATTCACAGGGGTAGCCACTCGGTCCAGGCGCTTTCCCTACATTGAGTTGACCCAGTGTCTCCCCCAGTTCATCGGCCGTAAGGGGAGCGTCAAGTGTTTTCCTGGTCTCCTCGGAGACAGCCCTAGGCGGCAAGTCGTCTATAAATTTAGTTACGTCGTCCACGGGGAGGCAGTCTCGCGGGGCATACTGTTCCCTGAAATAGTTGGCAAAACTCGCCGCCAGCACAGCCGGGTCCGTAATCGCCACTCCACTCTCAGCAGTGAGGCCCGGTAGCGTAATCGGTTGAAGACTGCGCTGACATAGCCTATGGAGCATTGTACAGGACTTGTCTCCCCACTGGTAGATTCTGCTCCGCGTGGCCAACAACGCCTGTTTAGCCTCATCCATCAAGAGAGATGCATAAGACTGCTGTGCTTGGAGAAGCAACCGTATCGCAACCTCGTCTCCCCCTCCCCGACCCCGTTGCTCCAAGTCCTCCACTAGCTTGGCAGCCGTAATGGTCGACTCCCGCCGCCTGCGACGGGCCGCAGCGCACCACGCGATGTCTACTCCCCGTATAGTGGGCTTCATAGCCTCCCAAACCACGGCCGCGTCAATATCATCCGTTAGGTTTTCCCGCCAGTAATGGGCGATCGCCTCTCGCAGGTGTTGGACATAGCTGGGCTGCTGAAGATGCCACGAGGACATCCGCCACCGGAAGGGTTGGCGCTTCCTAAGGAGTTCTACCCGGACTAATACCGGGGAATGGTAAAATCACCATTTTAACCAGGTTGATCCGACCATAGATTGTAAGCTGGAGGTTCTACCACCTCAGGAAAAGGTGGTCGATATCCTTGGTCACTTTTTTTATATTAATCAATGCTACAGTGTTACGGTATGGTGTTACTATTATGCCTAAGTATCTAAACTGAGTGCTTCGGGCTCCCCCCCAATTATCTACACCCCAGCACATTATTTCAGTTTTTTGGTTATTTATCAAATACCCAGAGTGATTACCGAAGTCTTCCATTATCTCTTCCACTATAGGTAAGACCTCAGCCGAATTGCTTGTGTAAATTAGCAAGTCGTCGGCATATAACGCGACCTTGCAGCTAAAACTTCCGGCAGTGAAGGGTGTAACTTGATCATCTAACCGCAGCGCTTGTGCCAAAGGCTCGATATAGAGATCGAATAAAAGGGGCGAGATAGGGCACCCCTGCCTGGTTCCTCTCTTTACGCTGAAGCGTGGTGTCAACCTTCCATTCAGTAATATGCTCTTAAGTGCATTATAATCCTCGCGGTTAATGCAAACTTTGGTTCGGCTTTATCAAAACATGTTGAGTAAGATGTCAAACACTTTGGAATACTACCCCGCCCCCCGCCAGTACTGGTGGCGGGGGTAGCATTCCACCCTTCTAGAAGGAGAAGGCATGTAGTTACTGGCTTACCCGGTTAAAGTTAAACAGAGCCGCAGCATCACAAAATGGATGCTGCTGCCACAGACACGAGTCTGACCTCCTGTTGCTGGACGAAACTCCGGCAGAGGAGGCCTGGGCAATAGGTTTCCTGTCCAGGGAGGTGCCAGCACCTCCCCAGACAGGCTTTAGTGTATTGGGGCAGGGAGGGCTACATTCAGTGAATGCTTTCCAGACACTAGGAGCTCCATGCATTTCCCAGTTCAAACCGGTTGCTGGGGCACTCTGCCCCAGCTCTGGCACGAAACTGGACACCCCCTTCCCAGGTCCACCCATAGGAGGCACCTTAAGGGTAGTCCAGCCCCTAAACCTAGTATAAGTATAGGAGCCCAGTCACTAGGACTTTAGATTAACCTGGACGAAACTTTGAAACATAAATCCTGGACCTTCGACATTCCATTTCGACTGGAAGATGGAAGACATCTCCCTTGTGGTCAAGGAGTGACCACCCTGTTCAAATAGGCACCAACAGCAACTTTGCTGGTCTGCATTTTCAAGGCTCCCGCCGGATCCTGAAGCATCTGTGACACAGGACATGGACTTCCAGACATCTCTGACCCCCGACCTTTACTCACAGCAAAGCTGAGACCCGTGGTGGACACGAGAGACGTGGGACCAGAACTCCAAGACATCCTGCATTTTGCAAGCTGCACTCACTTCACGAGGTAACTCAAAGTCGTACATTGGGGTGCTTGAAGCCCCAGACCAAAGCACCATTTGCACTGAAGCTCAGAGGCCCCCACTCCACGAGTGACCCGTGGGCCCCGCTTTTGCATTTCAGCTTAACACATCTTCCCAGTTCCTAGTCCATTGGCTAGTGAGCCCCTGGAAGACTCCATTTTGAATCTAACTTGCTTTCCTGGTTGCTCCAGGCTTGCTCCAACTTCCCAACAAAGGAGAAGTACCTCAGACCTTGCTGGTCTGCTCCAAAGCCAATCTTGACATCCGGCATGGGTTGCGTTTGCCAAGGCTTGTTGGGTCCGGTCTGGATACCGACACCGCAGTCAACTAGATCCTTTGTGAGACGAGAAATTGCAAGAGGACCTACTTGCCTGGAGGGTGCTATGCATGGAGGGGCTAACGGAGGATGAATCAGATGCCACCAGTGATGAACTGTTTTCTCCTGCTGATCCAGAGTCCGACAGTCCTGGGGAGGGGTCAGAGTTAGGGGGGCTTGATCGGGTGTAGGAGCCCATAGTACCCACGCCAAGTTCCCTTGTAATGTCTGCTTGAACACAGCGGGGATCCCCATAGGTCCAGCCGCTTCATATGATCCATGCCTTAGCTTGTCCTCACACTAGTGATTTCCCTCCTTAGAAGTTGTACTACTGATGCCTATGTTTGTTTTTAGGGGGTTTTCTGGTTATTGTTGTAATATTATATGTACTCGGAATTTGTAGCGTAAAAAACAGCGAATGTATTGATGGTTTGGTATCCTTAGCACACAAAGGCACTTCTTATATCCTCACTACATGCCTAGTCCCTGCGCCGCCCAGCCTCCGGGATGTGGGCCGTGATTGGCTGTGTATTATTTTGGAGTTGGCATGATGTTATTCCTCCTGCGTATATGCTTGAGGTGTCATTGTAAGATGTGCATATTCTATATTTTCGCAATAAAAACATATTTTAAAAAAAAAAACTAGAATCTTTGTGGGACAACTCGAATCCAGCTCCTGGTTGTCGTCGACGCCTCCTGGTCCTCGTGTCTGAAGAGACAATCTTCATATCTTCACCTGAAAGCACCCGACATCTGGTGGCATCTTCCTATCGCCGCCCTGGTCACTGGCAAGTGGCCCAGACTCTATCCCTTCTGCTTTCAGGTTCTACAGATCTTTGATCCACCCTTGGATCGACCTGGACACTTTTCCTCTGGTCGCCTGCAGCACTTCTTTGCAGCTCTCCATTGAAAACGACAAAGAAACCCGACACAAAAAGACACCTATGCACCCGGCTTCCCTGGGTGAGGTAACACGAGTACTCCGGTGCTCCCGTGGGTCTTGACTCTCGAAGTGTCCTAGTTTAAAAGGGTTCCATCGTAGTCCATCCAGAAGTGTCCTTAAACTGTATATTTGTAACTTCTACGTTTCCCATAGAAAGGTAATGGTAACCCGCGGCTGTGTTTAGGCACTGCACGCGTCTCCCGTGGGCCTCCTACTTCCTAACCTTTGGTTGTTTAGAGTAGCCCCAGCGATTCCACAGACCCCAGGCCTGCTTTCTAGTACTCTCGTGGTTCTTATACCACTATTTTAGTATATGGTTTGTGAGGCCCCTAGGGCATAACATATACTGTGCAACTTATCGTATAGTAATTGAGTAACTTGTATTGTACTTTTACCTCTGACCTTATAAAGAGTGCAGAGGGGTTGTGTTTAGAATAAATACATATATATTTGATATATACCTTGTGTGGTGTCCTTTCTTTTGGTACTCAAGGGATTATAATTGGTCAAACAACTTGCTTAATACGCTCTCCGAAGTCTTAGCCTGATGACTGCTGGTCCATGCTACCACTAGAATAGCTTTCTATAAGGTTGACTTTACAACCACCATCAATAAGGGTCGATTAGCCTGGTGCAAGGTGCCCACTAGAGCTAGTGGACATCATATGCCAGGCTAACTTCTCACATTGTTGTGCAGCGGATGGGATAAGAGCTTGCATTGATTTACCAAATAATCTTGAGAATATCAATTGAAAGATCATATCAAGGTACCTGTAGGTACATAAGAATAAAGTCTTATATACATACTTTCTACTAAACTTAGCAGTTGTAGGTGGTAAGGGCTTAGCACACCCCGACTACAACTCCTATAGAGGTTCTAGTAGGAAAACAAGTAGTGTAGGTAGGTGCACACACCACACCACACTAGCCATGTCTTTAAGAGCAGGAGGTAGTGCCTTTCTGCCAGATGTCAGCAACTTGCAGACAACTAAGTATGACACCTTCACTTTTCAGGAACTGAGAAGCTTGTGTGTAGTTGGGAGATTAAGACAAGGACAGAGTCCAACCACCCAGCACTTGATAGAGCTGGTAGTGGCAGATGACATAAAAAAAGCATCAGACCCAGAAGCACATGGTAGCAGGGAGGAGGCCATCCTTCACCAGAAGAGAGTCACCATGGGGATACCCCACTGGTCTCTGAAGATGATGAGGATGTAGATCAGGATGAGGTTAAAGAACCTAACCTGAACACAGGACTACCTGAGGGTGGAGATGGCCTAGGAAGGCCTCCCTCCATTCCTCCATGTGGGCCTAATGATGTGCCTAGAAGGCCCAGATCCCTTTCCAGTGGATCTGAGCATTTTGACTCATCCGTAGGGTCCAATGCCTCTGCTCAAAGGAGAATGACTTCCCCTCAGAGGAGAGAGCATAAAGTTAGGACGAGAGAAGTCAAGCTTAGGATCAAGAGGCAAGAAATTGCCCTTGCCAAAGAGACCCTGGCTCTTGAAAGAGAGAAGAAATTGTGTGGGCTAGAGCCCACTGGTGGCAGCGACAACCCTAGTGGTAGGGAAAGGTCTCATGACCATAGAAACCTAAACAAGATTGTCCCTCCCTATCAGATTGGGGATGACAACCGCAAGGGGCTTTGGAGAGGGCTTGCAAAGTACAGCAGGTACCCCAAAGTCAGTGGGCAGCAATCTTGTGGCTCTCCTTTGCAGACAAATGAGGAGACAAGCTCCTCACTGTTAGAGAAGAGGATGCTGACAACTACAATGTCCTGACGAGTGCTCTAATAGATGGGTTTGGCCTAACCACTGAACAGTACAGGTTGCTGTTCAGAGATACCCAGAGGATACAGACTCAGGACTGGACTGATTTTGTAGATTGTACTGCTAAGGCTCTGGAAGGTTGATTACTGGGCAGTAAAGTAAGTGACTATACAGGATTGTATAACGTTATTATGAGAGAACAGATTCTTAATAACTGTCAGAACCGGATGTACGTCATTACAACGCACACTTTTACAACGCGTTCCATTACAACGCGGTTGTAACAACGCAAGTCGTTACAACGACTTGCGTTGGGGGTGGCGCAAATAAAAAAATTTAAATTTACTATTCCACCACCAGTCCCCGTGGATAGTAGGGAAGGTGTTGGGATAGTAAATTAAATGATTTACTATCCTTGAGCGCCCCCCAGCGCAATTCGTTGTAACAACTTTCGTTGTTATGACCGCGTCGTAATGGAACGGCGTTGTAATAGTTGCGTTGTAAACGTCGCATACCGTCAGAACCAGCTATTGCATCAACACCTGGTTGACTCTGATTTGACCTCTCCCCAAGAATTGGGTAAGAAGGCAGACAAATGGGTCAGAACCAGGGTGAAGCAGAAGGTACAGAACCAAGGTGGTGATCAGAAGAAGCAAGACCAAAAGGGTGGGGAGAAAGCAAAAGACCAGAAGGCTTCTCAAGGTCCCCAAAAAGCTTCTAATGGTGGGGGTTCCCAGCAATCTAAAAAGAAAGAAGGTCCAAAGAAACCCTGGTGCGAAGTATGTAAGAGTAATACTCATTTGACCAGTGATTGTACCAAAAAGGAGGCAGCTCCAACCACCATTGCCCCTAAGGCAACTGTTCCCCCTAGTTCAGCTCCAAGTGGTGATTCACAACAGAAGGGTGTAGTAGGGTTAACCCAGGGAACTGAGATGGATTCTGGCCTAGTCGGAGTACCAACTCAAGCTGTTTTGATCTGTGATGGGGACATAATTATGTCCTCTACTGTGAGTCCCAATAACTTAAGCAAGTACAGACAAACTCCTTTAATTAATAATAACGTTGCTCAGGCCTACAGGGACACATGTGCTAGTGTCACAATGGTGACACCCAGCTTTGTGAACCCTGGACAGATCATACTAGGTGAAGATTAACTAGTGACCAATGCTAGCAATGTCACTCCCACTCACAGTATGGCAGTTGTTAATTTCTCCTGGGGAGGGGTAACTGGCCTCAAGAAGGTTGTTGTTAGCTCAGACCTCCCTGTAGAATGTTTGCTTGGCAATGACCTAGAGACTTCAGCCTGGTCTGAAGTGGAGAATAGGACCCATGCAGAAATGTTAGGAATCTAAGCACATGTCCTTGCTGTGACTAGGTCACAGGTAAAAAATTGCAACACTGAACAGGCACTGGATTTTGGAATAATGGACCAGTTGCCTACCAGGAGGAGAAGCTGTAGGGTTAAGGCAGTGCCTTCCCCCCTGCCTCAGGAAGAGGATCAGCCTTCTGAGGAAGCTGACTGAGACCCAGGAAGGAACTGTCCTAGAAGAGCTTGAGCCTGATCAGGTTGAGTTTCTTGGGACAGGGGGACCTTCCAGGGCAGATCATAGGCAGGCGCAGTTGGACTTCCCCAAGCTGCTGCAGGGAATGCTAGTGGGACCTATAAACTTATTGGGATGAAGGGCTCCTGTATTCAGAGGCTAGAGACCCCAAGCCTGGAGCTTCCAGGAGGTTGGTCATACCTTTGGCATTCAGGGGGCTACCTTTTAACAATAGCCCATGATATTCCCCTTGCAGGACAACTTGGCCAGAACAAGACTTGGGACAGGCTTGTCCCTCACTTTCACTGGCCTCACATGTCAGAAGACACCAAGGAGTTTTGTCGCTCCTGTGTCACCTGCCAAGCCAGTGGCAAATCAGGTGGCACCACAAAGGCCCCCCTTATACCACTACCTGTGGTGGGGGTTCCCTTTGAACGTGTAGGGATTGACATTGTTGCACCAATTGATCCCCAAACAGCCTCTGGGCACAGATTTATTCTGGTGGTAGTGGATCATGCCACCAGATACCCAGAAGCAATTCCCCTTAGGATCACAACAGCACCTGTTGTGGCAAGAGCCCTCCTGGGAGTTTTCTCAAGAGTGGGTTTCCCTAAGGAGGTTGTCTCAGACAGAGGTGCAAACTTCATGTCTGGATACCGGACTGCAATGTGGAAGGAGTGTGGAGTGAACTACACGTTCACCACACCCTATCACCCACAATGCAATGGTCTAGTTGAGAGATTCAACAAGACCTTAAAGGGCATGATTAAGGGTCTCCCTGAAAAGCTCGGGTGGAGATGGGACATCCTGCTGCCCTGCCTTTTGTTTGCTTATAGAGAAGTCCCACAGAAGGGGGTTGGCTACAGCCCTTTTGAACTTTTGTTTGGACATCCTGTAAGAGGACCCCTTTGTCTGGTGAAGGAATGATGGGAGTTCCCTCTCAAACTTCCCAAACAAGACATTGTGGACTATGTACTTGGTCTCCGCTCCCGGATGGCAGGGTACATGAAAAAGGCATCCAAAAACCTTCAGGCAAGTCAGGAATTGCAAAAGGCCTGGCATGACCAAAAGGCTGTGCTGACTGTTTACCAGCCAGGACAGAAAGTGTGGGTGTTGGAGCCTGTGGCCCCATCAGCTCTCCAGGACAAGTGGAGTGGTACCCACACTATTGTTGAACAGAAGGGAGAAGTCACCTATTTGGTTGACCTTGGAACTCCCAGGAGCCCCCACAGGGTGCTTCATGTCAACAGACTGAAACCATATGTTGACAGGGCAGACATGGGCTTGCTCATGGATACTGATGAAGGACAGGAGGAAGAGAGTTACCCTCTCCCAGACCTGCTCTCTCAGAACCCTGATGATGGTTCAGTTGATGGTGTAGCCTTGGCAGGCAGCCTCACTGACTAACAGCAGCAGGACTGCAGACAAGTTCTGCAGGCCTACAGACATATGTTTTCACTGACTCCAAGTCAGACTACCTGGTGCACGCATGAAGTGGACACTGGGGACAGTCTGCCTGTTAAAAGTAAGATTTACAGGCGACCTGATCATGTCAGGGACTGTATCAGGACAGAGGTCCAAAAGATGTTATAATTGGGAGTCATTGAACCCTCAGAGAGCCCTTGGGCCAGTCCAGTAGTCCTTGTGCCTAAACCTCACACCCAAGATGGTAAGAGAGAGATGAGGTTTTGCGTGGACTACAGAGGTCTCAATGCTGTCACTAGGACAGATGCCCATGCAATACCCAGGGCAGATGAGCTCATAGAAAGATTGGCATCTGCCAATTTTTTGAGCACATTTGACCTGACAGCTGGCTACTGGCAGATCAGACTAGCTGATGATGATGCAAAGACAGCATTTTCAACCCCTGGTGGACATTATCAATTTGTGGTAATGCCCTTTGGTCTGAAAAATGCACCTGCCACATTTCAAAGGTTGGTGAACCAAGTCCTCTCAGGTCTGGATGACTACTGTGCAGCTTATCTAGATGATATTGCTGTCTTTAGCTCCACTTGGGAAGATAACCTGATCCACCTGAAAAATGTTTTGGAGGCCCTGCAAAAGGCAGGCCTAACTATCAAGGCTACTAAGTGCCAGATAGGGCAGAGTCAGGTTGTATACCTGGGCCACCTTGTAGGTGGAGGCCAGGTTCAACCATTGCAGAGCAAGATCCAGACCATAATGGACTGGACTGCTCTAACCACCCAGACTCAGGTCAGAGCTTTCTTGGGCCTGACTGGGTATTACAGGAAATTTGTCAAGGGGTATGGTTCCATAGTGACACCCCTTAATGACTTAACTTCCAAGAAAATGCCTAAGAAAGTTCAGTGGACAGTCAGCTTTCAAAAGGCATTTGATGACCTGAAGCAGGCCATGTGCACTGCACCAATTCTGCAAAGTCCAGACTACTCCAAAGAATTCATTGTTCAAACAGATGCTTCTGAGTTGGGGGTAGGGGCTGTGCTATCAAAATTGAATAAAGATGGTCAAGACCAGCCAGTAGCTTTTATTAGCAGAAGGCTGACCCCTAGAGAGAACCGTTGGTCAGCTATTGAGAGGGAGGCCTTTGCTGTGGTTTGGGCACTGAAAAAGCTATGGCCATACTTGTTTGGTACTCACTTCAAAGTTCAGACAGACCATAAGCCCCTCTTGGGGCTAAAACAGATGAAGGGTGAAAATCTCAAATTGCTCAGGTGGTCCATTTCCCTACAGGGTATGGACTTTACAGTGGAACATAGACCTGGGAGTAACCATGCCAATGCAGATGGAATCTCCAGATATTTCCACCTAGAACATGAAGACTCAACTAGTCAAGGTTAGTTTAATGTCCCTGCGTTTGGGGGGGGGGGGGGGGTGTAAGAGATTAGGGTCTGCTTCCTATGGTTACCCACACTTTTTGCAGTGATTTTCAGGTTTTTCGACTTTAGTGTGGCTGTGGACCTGCTAATCAGGCCCACAGCCCAGCTGTTCTCTCTCTAAATTGATACCATGTACTTTAGGTACATACCATATTGGTTACTAGGTCACCCTTCTGAGCCCCTGTATAGTGTACCATAGGTACCCAGGGCATAGGTGCACCTAGGCCTACCAGGGGCTGCAGCATTTATTGTGCCACCCCTAGTTTGCCTTCCAAACTGACACCACCGGTCTGTTCACACAGCCTGGGTAAGGTGGTGTAATCACCCCTTACTTAGATATAGTATACCTATCTATATATACATATAGACACATATACACCTATAAGTCACTCCTATGGCAGGCCTTAACAATCCTGGAGGCAGAGTGCCTGGTTTTATGTGAGAGGGTGCCCTAGCATGAGCTGAGCCCCTCTGCAACTTTCAGAACCATCTCCTTATAGCTGTTCTATGATATAGCCATACCATATACTCTTAAGTGCATTATAATCCTCGTGGTTAATGCTAACTTTGGTTTGGCTTTATCAAAACATGTCGTGTAAGGTGTCAAACACTTTGGAATACTACCCCCCGCCATTCCTGGCGGCGGGGGTAGCATTCCACCCTTCTAGAGGGAGAAGACATGTAGTTACTGGCTTACCCGGTTAAAGTTAAACAGAGCCTCAGCATCACAAAATGGATGCTGCTGCCACAGACACGAGTCTGACCTCCTGTTGCTGGACCAAACTATGGCAGGGGAGGCCTGGACAATAGGTTTCCTGTCCAGGGAGGTGCCAGCATCTCCCCAGACAGGCTTTAGTGTATTGGGGCGGGGAGGGCTGCATTCAGTGAATGCTTTCCAGACACTGCCTGCGGCACACTAGGTGCTCCATGTATTTCCCAGTTAAAACCGGTTGCTGGGGTACTCTGCCCCAGCTCTGGCGTGAAACTGGATAACGGGAAAGGGGTGTAACCACCCCCTTCCCAGGTCCACCCATAGGAGGGGCCTTAAGGGTAGTCCAGCCCCTAAACTTAGTATAAGTATAGGAGCCCAGTCACTAGGACTTTAGATTACCCTGGGCGAAACTTTGAAACATAAATCCTGGACCTTCGACATTCCATTTCGACTGGAAGACAGAAGACATCTCCCTTGTGGTCAAGGAGTGACCATCCTGTTCAAACAGGCACCAACAGCAACTTTGCCAGTCTGCATTTTAGAGGCTCCTGCAGAAACTGCGACACAGGATATGGACTTCCAGACATCTCTGACCCCGACTTTCGCTCACAGCAAAGCTGAGACCCATGGCGGACACGAGAGACGTGGGACTGGAACTCCTGGACATCCTGCATTTTGCAAGCTGCACTCACTTCACGAGGTAACTTGAAGTCATGCATTGGGGTGCTTGAAGCCCCAGACCCAAGCACCATTTGCACTGAAGCTCAGAGGCCCCCACTCCACGAGTGACCTGTGGGCCCTGCTTTTGCATTTCAGCTTGACGCGTCTTTCCGGTTCCTAGTCCGTTGGCTAGTGAGCCTCTGGAAGACTCCATTTTGAATCTAACTTGCTTTCCTGGTTGCTCTAGGTTTGCTCCAACTTCCCTACAAAGAAAAAGTTCCTCAGACCTTGCTGGTCTGCTCCGAAGCCAATCTCGACATCCTGCATGGGTTGGGTTTGCCAAGGCTTGTTGGGGCCAGTCCGGATACCGACACCACAGTCAACTAGATCCTTTGTGGGACAGCTTGAACCCAGCTCCTGGTTGTCATCGACGCCTCCTGGTCCTCGTGGCTGAAAAGACAAAATTCACATCTTCACCTGAAATCACCCGACATCTGGTGGCATCTTCCTATCGCCGCCCTGGTCACTGGCAAGTGACCCAGACTCTCTCCCTTCTGCTTTCAGGTTCTACAGATCTTCTATCCACCCTTGGTTTCTCCCAGACACTTTTCCTCTGGTCGCCTGCAGCACTTCTTTGCAGCTCTCCATTGAAAACGACGACGAAACCCGACACGAAAAGACACCTATGCACCCGGCTTCCCTGGGTGAGGTAACACGAGTACTCTGGTGCTCCCGTGGGTTTTGACTCTCGAAGTGTCCTAGTTTAAAAGGGTTCCATCGTAGTCCATCCGGAAGTGTCCTTAAATTGTATATTTGTAACTTCTACATTTCCCATAGAAAGTCAATGGTAGCCCGCGGCTGTGTTTAGACACTGTACTCATCTCCCGTGAGCCTCCTACTTCCTAACCTTTGGTTGGTTAGAGTATCCCAGCGATTCCACAGGCCCCAGGCCTGCTTTCTAATTCTCTAGTGGTTCTCATACCACTATTTTTTTTTTCACAACAAGTTTTATTTGTAGGATCGAGCAAGGAAAGCATGTGGCTCCCCACAATCAGGAGAACACCACCAATCATTGTGATACAGTTACAGCAAAGGACCAAATGTCCAACCAAGTTGTAAAGAGAAAGCAATTATAAAGGAATACAGCTATACTCTCTCCTACCCCTATGAACCCCAACTACCCAACCCTCCCACTTCCACCCCTGTGTCCCACCCTACCCCCGTGCACGTGTGTATTGATAACCTCGGTACGTAATCATGATATGATACTTGTGGCGTAATGCAAGGACTTGCAAAGTGCAGGAGATTACAGATCTTCCTCCAGTTCTGCCGGAGGATCCAGAGTCAACCCCCTATATTCAGCCCACCTCTTCCATATCTTGAAGTGTTTGCGGGGGCATCCTCGTGCTGCAAAAATCGGACGTTCCAGGCCCATGCAAAAGTCCATTCCGGCCCTCCAAGCACACAGGGGGGGGGGCCCTCACATCCTTCCAAGCCCGGGCTAAATCTCTTTTGGGTACTACTAGTCCCAGGAGCAGCAGGTGACGTTTATATATGTTTCCCCCAACCCCCTCCAAGATGTGGAGTAAGCCCAGACGATGAGTGCGAGGGAGAATCCAATGCAGTACTTCAGACAGGCAATCCCACACACCCCTCCAGAAGCCCACCAGCCTAGGGCACGACCACATCGTATGGAGCAAAGTGCCCACCTCATTTCCGCAGCGCAAACATTCCGGGGATCCAATCAAGCCAGCCTTCCACAGTCGCTCACGGGTGAAGTAGGCCCTATATAGAATTTTGAATTGAATCAATCGGAACCGTATAGCAATGGCTGTCCCCTTAGGGGACTCCAGAGCCTCCCTCCAGTCATCTTCATTGAGGGGGCCGACATCAGTTTCCCAAGACGTCTTCAGCGGAAGAAGGGTGGAGGAGCAATGAGTGACTAAAGTCTGATAGATGCGAGAAACTTTTTTATCCCCCAGATCTCCCATAAAGACTTTTGCCTCAATGGGACTAAACTCGGGAAGCGAATCTATGTTGGTAATACTGGGCATTAGTGCATGTCGGAGTTGTAAGTACCGAAAAAATTGGGACTGGGGCATATTAAATTCGATGCTGAGTGCCTGAAAGGACTTGAGCGTCGTTCCGGACATCACGTGTCCGAGCTGTGAAATCCTGATCGCATCCCAGCCGTCAAATCCTGACAGGGCCGACAATGCGGGTAGCAGGCCATTGTGCCATAGCGGTGTCTCAGCGGTCAGTCGACCCCACCAGCCCATGCGGCGCAAGGTCTGTCTCCAGACAGCAAAAACGAGTCTCGTGACCCTCGGCAGCCTCCGGCGCAAGCTGGCCGAGTAGAGGACTGTATGGAGCGTATTGTCGCCCATCAATGTGCGTTCTAGGGCATAGGCTGGATCTCTGCTGTCGCCATACCACCATTCGTTCAGGATAAGCAGATGAGCGGCTTGGTAATAAGACAGTAAATCCGAGGTGGCCAGGCCTCCACAGTAAGTGGACAAGAAGAACGTACGTAGTGTTACTCTGGCCGTCCCCCCAGCCCATAGAAAGCGGCCCAAGACTGAATTGACCTGTCGAAACCACTGGGCGCAATTGGATAGGGATGATTCTGCAATTGGTAGAGAAGACAATTGCAACCATTTTAAAAATTGCGGATCTGCCAAATGGAGATAGGGGCATTCAAGACCAAGCCTTGACATCCGTCTGAACTCGGTCCCAAACGGGCACTATGTTGCGTTCCCAGGCAACGTTCGCCGACTGCGACAGGAACACCCCCAGGTATTTCAGGCCATGCGTGGCTACCTGTAGCCCCGACGTCCAGGGATCCGTTATGTGTCGCCACTCAGCATCCAGAGGGTAGATTTACGCAAATTCAAATACAGGCCCGAGAATTCCCCAAAGATTCGCATGATTTCCAGTACACGCGGCCCCGAGCGCTGCAAGTCGGTAAGAAAGAAAAGGACATCATCCGCGTAAAGTGCGATCCTATCCGATAAGCTGTCGTTCCACACAAAATTTCCCGCATTTGCGCATCAATGCGCACCCAGGCAGCCAACGGCTCCATAAGTAGAGCGAATAAATAGGGGGAGAGTGGGCATCCCTGTCGGGTCCCTCGTCCAATTTGGAACGTCTCCGACACCGCCCCTGCAACCCGGACCGAGGCCGTATTATCTGTGTATAGTAGCCTGATATAGGACAGGAAAACCGGGCCTAGGTTTAGGCGGGGCAAAAGTGCAAAAAGGTACGTCCAACTGACGGAGTCAAAGGCTTTGTTAATATCAGCTAGCAACAGAGCCGCCTGCTCTCCTGTGGCTCCCATGGCGTCAATCGCCGCCTGTGCGCGTCGGATGTTATGCCTCGTCGCTCTATGAGGCATGAACCCGGCCTGGTCCTGATGCACCAGGTCTGTTATATACGGGGACAGACGATTCGCTAGGGCCCTAGCCAGAACTTTAGCCTCAATATTGAGTAATGAAATGGGGCGATACGAGTCGTGCCTCTCTGGGGGTCTACCTGGTTTCTGAAAGACGACGATCTCGGCATGGCGCCAGTCTCGGGGTAGTGTGCCCTGTTCACGCGCCGTCTCAAGTGCCCGGTGATAGTTGGACCCCAGCTGTACATGAAACTTCTTATAAAACTCACTCGGGTAGCCACTTGGACCAGGGACCTTTCCAGTATTAAGCTGTCCCAGGGCATCCCCCAACTCCTCAGCCGTAAGGGGCGCATCGAGGGCCTTCCTAGTTTCATCCGACACCTTCTTGGGGGGCATGTCTTCAATAAATTTAGTCACCTCGTCAGCTGATAGGCGATCGCATGGGGCGTACTGAGTAGCGAAGTATGCGGCAAAACTCGCCGCCAGTTCGCCTGGATCAGTAAGGACTTCACCGTCGTCGGACGTGAGTCCTGGCAGTGTAAGCGGCTGGAGATGACGCTGACAGAGTCTATGAAGCATCGTACATGACTCGTCCCCCCATTGGTATATTCTACTACGTGTGGCTAACCATGCCTGTTTTGCTTCATCAAGTAGGACTGATGCATAGGTCTGCTGAGCCTGAAGAAAGAGTCGTAACCCGGCTTCGTCACCCCCCACGCGGTTTCGTTCTTCCAAGGTTTCCACCTGCGCGGCCGCTTCCACGATCATTTCCGGCCGCTGCCGACGGGCCGCAGCACACCACGCAATATCTACACCCCGGATAGTGGGTTTCATGGCCTCCCACACTACCCCGGCGTCAATGTCCCCTACTAGGTTTTCCCGCCAATACAGATCTAACGCTTCACGCAAGTGCGTCACATAGGCAGGCTGCTGGAGATGCCACGAGGACATCCTCCATCTAAACGGCTGGCGGTGTCGACGGAGTTCCACCCTAATCGAAACCGGGGAGTGATCGGACAGGCCTCTAGGCAGGATGTCAGCACTTTTCACTCTACACAAGCAGTCGCCTGGCACAAACACACAGTCCAATCTGGAATAGGAGCCATGCACTGCAGAGACATACGTATACTCACGTGTTGCAGGGTGCATATGTCTCCAGGTATCCGACCAGCCCAGTCCCTCAGTCATAGCATACAGTCGGGTGTGTGAGGGGGGAAGGGTAGACTCAATCACATCCCGGTGCCGCCGGCGATCCACACTCACGTCCATCACATCATTCCAGTCACCGCCAATCACAGCCAGGGACTCGGGGATGTCCTCCCACACCGTGAATAGTTTCTCAGCTAGGGCCCATTGCAGTGGAGGGGGGGCATAGACACTCCCAAAGACCACAGATTCAGTGCCCACCATGCCCTTGACAAAGATATAGCGACCCTGCGGGTCAACCCACTGCTTCTCATGAACATAGGCCACCCGGCGATGAATCAAAATGGCCACTCCCCTGGATCCCCGGGAAAAACCGGCATGAAATACCTGGTGATAGCCGAACCTCTGTAGACCAACCACTTTCGAGCCCATCATGTGGGTTTCCTGGAGCAAGAAAACATCAGCACTCTCATTTTTCCCCCAAGGCAACACCGCCCCACGCTTGATTTTGTAGAGCATTCCCCTGACATTCCACGTGATCACCCGCAGAGACGCCTCGGGGAGTCTATGAGTTGTTTCAGCCATAATCAAGTGGGATGCATCTCGCAGAACGTCCTTGCCATTGCCACTCATCGCACACAGTAACAAACACTATAGCAAGACACACGTGCAGTCCCACCCCTCCGCCCCAGACCCTCAGAATAACACAACGAGCAACTCTCGTCTTACCCCGAACCCCAACACCAACTATCAACAGAATGTCATCATTGTCTTGAACAGGTCTCGGCCCCAACTCAGAAGCCCTGCTCCCGACCCCCCACACCCCCCCCTCCCCCCCCTATACCTCAAGAAACCATGAAGTACCTGTCGCGGCATGGGTAGCCCCGAGCCCAAAACAGAGGACCCTGAGCCAGCCATGTCAATGGATCCCAACTCCCCAGAAAACAGTAACCTCATCCCTCCCCTCCCAGAACCTCCCACATCCGTAGGAGAGCAGTAGCCCCTAATGTGTAGTCCCCGCACCCCAACCCACCATCCCCCCCCATGTTCAATGATCAGCCGCTAACCAATCCCGAGGCACCCGTGATGCTACCAGTCTATTGAGTCCTAAGAGCCCTACTCCGTTTGCCAGAGCCTATAGCGACAAGTGTACAAAAGGGGGCGCAGAATCTTCAGGTCTGGACATGTTCCACTTCAGATTGGTCCGAATCTTCTGCTCCACCACTGGCCCGGGCGCCGCTGAAGGAGGCCGACCGCTTTCGTGACCTAGATCGCCGGTGTCTCTTAGGCTTGGTCGTCTGACCACTCTGTTCCTGTGATGACCCCCTCGAAGTGCCCAGATTCAGCCCCGGCTGAGAGTTCGGCCGGATCCTCACTGTCTCGTCGGTCCATTTAAAGAGGTCTTCCGGAGTATTAAAAAACAGTGTCTGCGATTGGAAAATCACTCTCAGGCGAGCTGGATACAACAGGGAGTATTGAAGTTTGAGACCTCGCAGTTTCGCCTTAGCGTCCATGAAAGATTGGCGCTGCTGCTGTACTAGCTTCGTGTAATCAGGGAAAATCATTATCTTTCGATTTTCGTAAAGAAGAGCCTCTCTGGTTCTCGCTTCCCTCAGAATGACATCTCGGTCATGATAGTTCAGAAGTCTAGCAATTACTGCCCTGGGCCGTTCACCCTCCGGTGGCATCTGTGACAAGGCGCGGTGTGCGCGTTCAATAACGAAGCAAGTGGATAAAGCCTCCGGAGGCAGCCAGGTGCTCAGCCACTGCGTGAGGAATTGTTCCATGTTGCCCTTTTCACATCGTTCCGGAAATCCAATAAAACGAAGGTTGTTGCGGCGTGCGCGCCCTTCAGCATCCTCCACTCGAATCGCCAGGCCCCGCTGCACAGTTTCCATCGCCGCCATTTTCTTCTTGAGTGTGCCTACATCGTCCTCCACCACCGACACCCTGGATTCAGCCTCAGTAATCCGTGCTACTGCATTCCGCAAATCTTGACGCAAGAGGGTGACATCTGCGCCCACGGCACCTATCTTGGCATCGAGCATATCCCTCGATTGGGTGATGGCTGCCATTAGTGCTGTGTTGTCCGGCCCTCCTCCCTGCTGTCCACCTCCCGACGGTCCAGGGCCCCCACTGGGTCCGGTGAACTTGTCGATCGTTGGCTGTTTGGTGGACCCGCCACCTCCCCTGGTCATGGCTGCCAGGTGTCCGTGAATCGCCCGCTGTATATGTAGAAATGGCCGTTGAGGGACCCCAAGCCCCGTCCCCCAAGTGCAGCAGGGGAGGGCCACATGAAAGCAACTGTTCCCTTAGTGGGGGCCGGACAATCTCATCCGTGGTGGAATATTGCGCCCGGGGCCAGGTCCAGGTAGGCCCAAGGCCAGCACCTCACTCGCCAGCAGTCAAAGTCCCCTATCCCCCCTGCGGGCCGGGCAGTAGCTCTCTCATACAATCCACGGGCTCCACAGCGTCAGCCCAAGCTCCAGTAGCGCCCGGGGTCCCAGGGGGGGGGTTACTCACAATTTGTCCTTAGGCGCGTGTCCAGCCAGGGCGCTCCAGGCTGCCCATCAGTGTCCAGCCACCGTCGGGACCTCTAGGGGAGGATCGCTCCGAGTAATCCAGGGCACCAGTGGGCGCAGGCGAAAGCTCCTCCGGCGAGGGGTCGCGAAACTCGAGGCCGCGGCTGCACCCGGAGCACAGGGCCGCCGTAGCCGAGTAGGCAGGATCTCAGCACCAGAATTGCACCTCACTCCAGCAGGGCTCCAGGAAGAAAATCGCCGATCGTCCCTTGGCCCCAGGGCAGTAGAGGGCCAGTGGCGAGCAGTGGGCTAGCCGACCCACACAGAGGCCGCCCGGCCGGGGATCGCCAAAATCGAGGTCCCGGCGCCTCTCTGGTAAGCCAGGCCTCGCTCGTCTGTCTCTCGTCCCGGCGCGTCCGAGCACCGAGGATCGCCGCCGACGGCACCGGAGGATTCCTTGTGCCACTAGGAACGTCTGCTCCACAAGGGTATGTGCATTGGATGCGGGGACCAGGATAATTCAGCCGGATTAAGTGCGGGCCGGCGGGAGCTCTAGCAAGCTGCGACCGCCATTACCGCTCGCGTCTCATACCACTATTTTAGTATATGGTTTGTGAGGCCCCTAGGGCATAACGTATACTATGCAACGTATTGTATAGTAATTGAGTAACTTGTATTGTACTTTTACCTCTGACCTCATAGAGAGTGCAGAGGGGTTGTGTTTCGAATAAATACATATATATTTGATATATACCTTGTGTGGTGTCCTTTTATTTGGTACTCAAGGGATATAATTGGTAAAACAATTTGCTTAATACGCTCTCTGAAGTCTTAGCCTGGTGACTGCTGGTCCATGCTACCACTAGGATAGCTTTCTATAAGGTTGACTTTACAACCACCATCAATAAGGGTCGGTTAGACTGGTGCAAGGTGCCCACTAGAACTAGTGGACATCATATGCCAGGCTAACTTCTCACAAGGTGTATCCTACAAAAGACAATACTGCGCTAACAGCTGCTAAGACCTTGTTAAAGGAATACTTCCCCAGATTCGGAATTTGCCGAATTTTGCAAAGTGATAATGTACCCCATTTTATTGGACGAGTGATCAAATTAATAACAGACAGCCTAGGCATACACCAGAAGTTTCATGCTGCTAATCATCCACAATCCGCAGGATTGGTGGAAAGACATAACGAGACTCTGAAGCTCAAACTAACAAAGATTCAGGCGTCAACGGGCCTCCAGTGGCCAGATGCAGTGCCCTTAGCGCTCATGTCCACTCGAGCAGTTATCCACAGCAGGTCCGGCCTTACACTTTATGAGATCGTGTTTGGCAGACCAATGAATGTGTGGGGTCCACTGCTCCCGAAAAAACTTAAAGAGCTTGAATATCCTATTTTGATATATTATGTGAATGAACTGACAGACAACTTCTCTTTAATCCTCCAACAGGTACACGAGTCATTACCCGATAAATCGTAGGACTCCTACTTCGGCACGGAGATTGGGATGTCACCAAGAACTTTCAATGTGCAAAGAACCCGGAGCCCAGATGGAAGGGGCCTGAACAAGTCCTACTTGCAACCGAACAGCAGTCCAAGTCACCAACAGGAAGAATTGGGTCCACGCCATGCACTGTAAGAAAGTGCCTATGAGCCTGGCCCAACAACAGAGGTCCGAGGATACGGCGGTAATACACAGCGCCCTCAAAGAGGAGAGAGGGGAACTGTATATTGCCACAGCTGATGACCTACTCTTTACGGATCAAACAAAAGAAGGAAAAGACAGGTACAACCTAAGACCACGCACAAAGAAGTAAAGGGGTGGCTCGAAGGAACAATAAGGGTCTACTTCAAAGGATGGGACAGGAATAACGTAAAGTATAACTAGCTCAATTAGTTAGATCACTCTTTGCAGGACATTGTATATGCTGAACGAGACTTAGCAGATTCGTGGGGAGCACCAGAGACTTTAGCAAATTGCAGCAGCTCCCAAAAGCTAATTGAAAATTAAATACAGACCTGAAGACACTTGAGGAGGGAGAGTTAGTGAAAAGGGTGCGGTGTTGGTCGTCGGAAGAGCAGAAGGGGTCAACAGTCCTGTCCTATATCCGTGAATGCTCGTTATTTCCACCCCCAACGGCACGTGACTCGTATCTCCAAACATCGAATGGACAGGATCAGAGGTTTCAAGGTGCACAAAGACGCACAACTATTTCCGTTGAAATAAGCATACTTTGTCCAGGACTAGAGATTGAATCAAAGGTGAACACATGGTGGCCAAGGAACTGTCGTAAAAGTTTTATAACAGCAATCTGCCTAGGACCACGACTTCAATTTCCGGACTTTTCACCTAGCGGCTTCTACCAGGGGCCTGATTTGCCCAATCTCAAACAAGCAGTGTATGAAACTGTACTCCAAGCAGTAGGAGACGAGTTAATAGATGATATGAACAATTGAACACTGCCCATGGATACAACCTTAAGGCCAAACCAAGATCAGCCATCCGTGCCTCAACAACCAAATGAAAAGCCTCTAAGAAGCAACCAATACACAAGAGCAAGATTAGCAACAGGTTCTGGTAAAAATGGTGTAGGAGTTGAAAATTAAAATAGACACCCAAGAGAAGGCTGTAACTCGAGCTCAAATTAGTGCAGTCTCAAGTCATTCAAGTATGACAACAATGACATTTATCTCAACATTAACAGCTTGGGTAAGCGATATTGCAGGATAAAAAGTGCAAGAAAACACAGAACAAGACTCGTCCTGGCTGCCCGAAGCCTTCTTGAAACAAATCCCATGCCTGAGATCATTAGAAACGTGCCATATCACTCCTGAAAACGCCAGGAAAGGGATCATCACCCAGATGTAAACTCAAATCCACTTACCTGAACTTCCAGGTCTCTGCAGAAGCAAAGATCTACTGCCCATGTCCCCCACAAGCTGATACTCGATACTCAGGTCCCTTTTCACTATTTGATAGAGAATAGCCACTGGAGGAAGGGTGCTGGGAGAAGACAGAGCGAGAAAACCACCTCCTGTGGTGATCTACCATGGTGCTCTGAAGTGAGTGATATTGATTACTGCTCAACCTTCTGAATCACTAACCTTCAGGGTTGATTGTCTCTCTTTTGTTTGCTCCTAAAGAAATGCAGAATACATATCAGCAATTGCAGCAAAAGATCTAAATCTGTTCTAGGTGACTGCAATTATTGGCTCCCTAATCCTTCTATCATGTACCTTGGTCACCTTTTCTTTTGCACAGGCTGAATCTAAAAGTCCTATGTCTCGTTTTCTCTCTCAAAGGGATGAGTCTTCTTTGATAGTTGCTCTTTTTCTTTTCCTTTTTTTGTAGCCAAAGGTTTCCGAAGGTCTCTGAAGGATGTAACTTGAGGGAAGGTTTACAGCAAGGAGTCCATCGGTGTCTTCAAGGCAGGTCAGGGTAGGATTCTCTGCAGGTAAGGATCACAAGGTCTTCTCCCTGTGGGTTTCTTAAAGCCAGGCAGGGCTGGATGGTTTGTGCTCAGTCTTTATAGATCCACACCCAACATGACTATTCAGAGGATGCCTCAAGGCTCAAGTGGGAGCAAGAGAAGGCCAAGAAAGCAATGAACACACCCCTAAACTGGACCGGGGGTGGCACTAGATAAGCTTTGTAAAATTGAGAAACTAAAAATGTATTCATGAAAGATGTAAGATGGAACAAGCTGTATGCACAAAAGTATGCAACAGCTTCCATATCCATTTTTGACGTGTTTACCAGAGATATGGAAAGGTGATGGGTTATGACACATTTCATAGCCAGCAGTATAATTGCATCAATGGGTAGACCGGCAGGGGGTCTGGCAACCTTGGGGACAGTCAATCTAATCATCAACCCTGAAAAGTTGGTACCGGAAATTCCTGGCTACTGGGGGTTACAAATACAAAAAGAGCAATTGATGGACAGAATGCTAAACAATGTTATACAGTCACCCCAATACACAGATCTGGGTTTTATCCATAATTTTTTTGCTCTCCATGATACATGATACTCCAGTTTAGACTCAGCCATATGCAAAGCAATCTTGGCCCTGATCCCAATGGGAACATTCCAGCCCGAACTGCCAAGCCAGGTCCTCCCTGGACTGGAAACAAGCATCCTGGGACCGGTTTCGGGGTTTCACCCCTCATCAGCCAGGATAGCTTGACTCCAGTGGCATGGAGAGAGGGGGTTAAGCTGCAGCTACTGACGAAACTGCTTCCGGTTTCTAAACTGTTAATACTAAACATATATCTCAACGTTGGATCCGGGCAATGTCGACCAGATGTAGATAAGATCTGGAAATTCCTTTCTAATTCTAATTATCCAAACCTTAGTCTTCTCACCCATTGACCCCGTGGTTGAAATTTTAAATTCACACCCCTTGACTCTCACTGACTAAGCTATGCCTCTGCACATACCCCTGATACTCTGTGGAATACCTTAAATCATTTCTGTCCACCAGATCTGAGGCAACTCACCTCCTCCTTCCCTATCCTCTTTCAAACCATTTCCCCGCGGAGTACGGCATGTCAGGTCTCAGCATGACAAAACCAGTATGAAGGGTAGGATAATGTATATTAAGTTTAATGTGGGTCTACGCTTTACCTTCAGCCATGTTAAGCTGAAGCGCGGGTGCCGCGATTGTTGAAAAAGTACACAAATAGATGTTTTTCTATTTGCTTACTTTTGCTACAACCGCGGCACCCGCGCTTTACTTTAACATGGTTAAAGGTAAAGTGCGGGTGCCGCGATTGTTGAAAAACTAAACAAATAGAAAAAAATATATTTCTTTACTTTTTCAACAATCGCAGCACAAGCGCTTAATTAAAGAAAAAAGCAGACCCTGCTACCTGAACGAGTGGATAAATATCCTTTTTGGGGTGGGGAATGTTATTTTTCTTTCATGTCTTTGTTGATGTTTTGAAATATGAGTATCACTCTGTAAAATGCTATAATTTGATGTATGTGACTGGTCATCCTGACCAAGTTGTACCATCTAAAACATCAACAAAATGTGTTACTAACAAAAAAGTTGCTGAATAGGAAATAGAACAAAAGTTAAAAAATAAGGACAGGGGAAAAGGGGGGTGGGGGAACAAGGGTGAAGGGAGAAGGGGAGAATCGGTCACTCAGGAAAATCATGGTACAATGTACACAGTTTGGGTGGCGGCTTAGAGAACTCCAGACCAGCAGAAAGGCCGCAAAGGGAGGCTTCTATTGGTTATGTCAGAGCTAGATAGAATAGCGCACCCCCTGAAGGGGCAGAGGGTCCAGCTTCCGCATCTTCTCGCTCACTGTCCACAATATCCACCCAGGCGAAGAGGTACATCTCAAGGGGGTTCCAGAGATCCTGAGGTCAGGAGCTCATGGGCATAATACTTCTGTCCTGATATCTTCTTGAAACATCTAATCGCGCTGGGCTCTAGCAGGGAGCCTCCATGAAAATGCACAAGAGGGACTGCCGGGGCGCAGGAGTTCCAGTAACACCAGAGCATGATCCAAGAGCATTCTTAGCAAGTGAGATATCGGAGTCACCCATGTCAGCATGTCCCGCGACGCCAGCCAGTATTCTATGCATGACCACAAAGCATGGGTTGTTGTAATACATGTGTCCTCCTTAGCTCTCGCATGGTGAAATCACCAGAGGTTAGTCAGATAAAAGTCATCCATAATCAGTTGCAGCTGAGCTGCAGCACGGATAAGGGTGCTTAGAGTCGCTAGATCTATCCATCTCAGGGTTGAGTATCACATTGAAATCACCTCTCATAAGATCGCCCCAGAACCAAGAGTCCCGGCAAGTAGACATATCTCAGCAAAAATCTGGGGTTCGTCTATATTAGGGCCGTAAACGGAAAGGAGTTTGACCGGATGATCGTGGAGGATGCTGGCAAGGAGGATAAAGTGGCTCTGCATGTCACATATGACCCCGTGCATTCGTAAAGGTAACCCCCTTCCTCATGAGTATCGCAGCTCCTCGGCCATAATTATAGTAGTATGTTATGTGCTTTTCCCCATCCCATCCAGATCTCAAACTCACCTGTGCCCTTTCTGTGAGGTGTAATTCTTGTAAAAAGCAGATGTTAGTGGAGTGTCTCTGTAAGTATGCAAAGACCTGGCGTGTTTTGTGTTGATCATTAAGCCCCCGGACATTCCATGTCACTACTCTAATTGACCGCGTGATAAGGGAGGACTGGGAAAAGGAAGCAGTAGCCGCCCGTCCTAAGATCGCATGCAATAACTGTGGAAATCACTGGCTGAGTAATACAGAACAAAAAAGCTACAAGAACAGTGAGCAGCCAAGTGGTTAAGGTTGCGGGATACTGCTCCGGCTTGGGTATAGAGTTTAAATGCCTCAATTGGCGAAGGCTTGTTTTTGAGACATTATATAGTCAAATTCTTTTTTTCAATCGGAAGATCGTCTTAATAGATTATTGAGTTTTGCCTCACTGAGGAGGTAGATAAGCTATTTTTATTATTAATTGATTAGAGAACATCTGAAGGTTTGCTAAGATTTTAGAAGTTTAAAGATGTTGCCACGATCAAAATAAACATGCTGACCCTTCGAAGTGTATTGTGGAGTTAGTAGAATGACGTGTTTCACAGTTTCCTCCTTGTTTGAAGCCAGTTTTATTTTATCCTTTTCTGAGTTGCTTGCTTTTGTTTCAATGTTTAATTCGGTCTGGACATGTGTTTATTCGAAGCTTTGCCATGTGTCAGTTTGCGTGATTGATTTGTGCATCTTCTTCAAGTTATTTATTCTTTTGGCCAGGTCGCTTGAGGAGTCATTATCGTAATTTTTCCTATGCTTACCATACATACAGATGTTTGACGTTCACCATTGGTTGGAATGCTAGAGCTGATTTGAGGCTGCTCAGATGTTAAATGTTTTGTTATGTCTCTGAAGAGACCTTGCTTTACCGTCAGTATACTTGCCACTCTGATCCGCTAGGTGCCAACAGCTAGGTAATGATCCTGCCTGGTGGTTCATCATCAGGAAAATGCCTGGGTGGTCCAGACATTTTCAAAGGGGCAAGGCCTCCTGGCACAGGGTCTGTCACCCCCACCCCACCCAGCTTGTTGCAGTACCACAGAGCAACAGTGGTGTTGTCTGTAAGCACCTGCACCAGCCTCCCCTTGATGGATGAAAAGAAGGCTTTCAATGCCAAGTGGATGGATCTCAGCGGTAGACGGTTAATATGGAGCAGGGACTACACCAGAGATCGCAGGCCGCTGATCTCCATCGCTTGCAGATGGCCACCCCAACCCAGAAGCGATGCATTAGTTATTTAACCACCACTGCAGTCTTGCAGACTTGGGATATTTTGAGACTGAAACGTCAATGCTAAGTCCACATCCTTTTGCTACAGTTCTTAGATCTTCACCTATGCGGACTCACGTTTTAGTGAAGACGGACATTAACATTCAGAGAGTGGACACCACATGCATCGACATATGTAGCTGTAACGCACAAGTTACTACTTGTGTAACGATATATCTGTAAGAGACATTAGTTAGTGATAGATTCCTTACCTTAGAATATCCCCAGGCGTCAGACTGGATCCGGGAAATTTTTGCGTAGCAATACCCCTGTGCGTCGGTAGGCGTCGTCCGCGGCTCCGCGTCCGTCGTCGTTAGCGCCGGAATGACATCGTCGGAGTACTTAGACGCCGCCCATGCGCGCTGACGTCAGTTCTCATTTTTTTTTTTTTTTTGTAAATCTATTTTTATTGCAGCATAGTTATTTGTACATTCACATGATGTTTGTTAGTTCTCCCGGTGAATGATCCCCTTATAAATTTTCGATATATGTGTCACACAGCTTTTCAGCTCACACCCCGGAGGTCGAGCAGCGTGCTTGCAGAGATATACGTGTGTAGGGTGTAATAACATGTAACAGTCGAAATCAGCTTTCTGGGGAAAGACAGTGCTGCTTTTCAGTCCTCTCGCTCTCTCGCTTTAACGCTGTGTACATCAAAGTCAGGAAGGTCTCTTCTTTACGTCCAAACAAGAATTCCCCACCCTCAACACCCAGCTTGCCCCCCTCCATCCCTTCTCCCCTCCAGAACTATCCCCCCTTCCCCCCCTCCTCCAGCCCCCACCTCCCCAGGCGTGCCAGTTCGTCACCAGTGCGAGATCATAGTCTCCTCGTCCAAAGCAGCCCCAAAGTGGGTCATCAGGAGCATCCACCAAACAACTCGTTGTCCTCACTCAGGAAGTAGGGGTATAAGGTATGGAGCCTAGGTCGCCGCCTCACCGGGTAAGCGGTCCGCCGGGGCAGGGCTATGTGTCGGGGTGTCCCCCTCCTCCAGGCCCACAAGTGAGAGGTCCAAGATCAGCCCTTCCCATGCCCTGGCCCTCTCCAGTGCCGCGTCATTGTCTACTCTAAGCGCAGCCCGCATACGTAGTTCTCCCTCACAGCGGGCCCATTTGAGCAATTCAGCCTTCCACTTCTCCACCCCAGGGCCCCTATTCGCCTTCCATTGTGATGTTATGGCTCGCTTCGCCAGGAGCAGACCCAGGTCCAAGAACTTGCTAGTGATCTTGTTCTTTGATGTGTGTGGATACCAGTGTAGGATGCAGTGTGCCATGGATAAATGCAAGTCCCTCTCCGTGACCTCCCTCAAAGTGTCTACTACCCCCTGCCAAAAGGAACCCAACTCTGGGCAGGACCAGAACATGTGCTGGAAGTCAGCCAAGGTCGCCGGGCATCGCGGACAGGCCGCCGGGTGCGTTGGGAAGTATTTATGTAATTTGTCAGGTGTCAGGTAGGCCCTGTGTAGGACATAGAAGTGCATCAGCTGGAACCTAGCGTTGCGTGTTCCGTTTCGGGCCCGCGCCACTATGCCAGTCCACGCCTCGTCAGGGATCTCCGTCGCCAGATCCGCCTCCCATTTTGTCTTCAGGGCCTGCAGAGGAGCCACAGTCTCGGAGACCATACGCCTGTACAGGCACGTGACTGCCTTGACCGTCCCCGCCATCATCACCACGTATTGGCAACCCAGCGACAGTGTTGGCTCTGTCATACCCGTTTTCCAGTGCTTGCGGATTGCCGATGTTAGCGCCGCGTGAAGGAGGAAATCTCCCCCAGACAGCTCAAAGCGGTCCCTCAGTAGGTCGGAGGGCAGCATCGCCCCGTCCTCATAGAGGTCTCCCATGGACTTGAGTCCCTGCTGTTCCCAGCCACCCAGTCCGCGCCACGAGCCCCCATGTGGCAGTGCTCCGCATAGTCGGAGCGGTATCTCAGGGGCATACGGCACCCCAATACGGCCCCTTCGGCGGTATCTATTCCAGCACTTCCGGACCGTCGCAAATTCTTGAGTAAGATGGAAATCACCCAACGGGAGCCCCAGAACGATCCGGGATAACACTTGAACCGGGCCCGCCGGTTCTCCGGAGCCATCGCCTTCTCTCCTGGCTCGTGCGACCCACTGCGTCAGCCACTGCAGCTGGGCCGCCAGGTAGTATAGCTCATAGTCTGGCACCGCAAGCCCACCCTCCTCCCTAGGGCGGAGGAGTGTGCTGTGCGCCACTCTGCGCCTGCCCGTCCCCCATAGAAAGTCGATCACCAACAACCTTAACCGCCTGAAGAAGCTCGCCGGGATCCAGATCGGGAGGGTCCTAAAGAAATAAAGCAACCGTGGCAGGGTCACCATTTTAAGGAGTGCCACCCTTCCCATGAGCGACAACGGGAGCGTGCCCCAAAACTCGAAGTTCTCCTTGGCGTGCCTGATAGCCGAACCGACGTTCCCCTCAAGAATATCCGCTGTGTTGTGAAATATCGAGGTCCCTAGGTAGCGCAGGCTCCTCTCCTCCCATGACACCCCCTCCGAGGTTTGTGGGCCCAGTGTACGCGGTCGGACTGGGAACAGGTATGATTTCGCCCAGTTTACCCGGAGACCCGACACCCTACTTAGCGATTGCAGGAGGGCCTTAGCGCCTCGCAGAGAATCAGTCGAGTCCGCCAGAAACATTAGCAGGTCGTCTGCATACAAAGCTATGTGGTGCACTTGTCCATAGACATCCAGTCCCTGATACGTCCGCCCCAGGCGGGCTCTCGCCGCGAGTGGCTCGATCGCTATGGCGAACAACAGGGGGGAGAGAGGGCAACCCTGGCGAGTGCCCCTGCCCACCGCACACATCTCGGAAATGACTCTTCCAGTTCTGACCCTGGCTGTAGCATTTCGGTATAATAGCGCCGTCCAATCCACGAAATCTTCACCCAGCCCCATCGTGCGCATTACATGGAAGAGGTAAGGCCATTCCAGGCTGTCAAAGGCCTTTTCCATGTCGACAGCAAACACCGCTGCTTCATCTTCATCATAGGTGTCAGCCTCCAGCACGTGCAGGAGTCGTCGCACGTTGAGCGCCGTGTTACGGGCCGGGATGAAGCCGGACTGGTCTGCGTGGATCAGCGAGGCCATGTGGGGGAGCAGGCGCATCGCCAAGATCTTACTCAAGATCTTATAGTCCAGGTTTAGCATCGACAACGGGCGATATGCTGTCCTGTCCCACGGCTGCTTGCCCGGTTTCAGGAGGGGGACTATGAGTGCCTCGCCGGCGGTCTTCGGTAGGCTGCCCAGCCTCTTTGCCTCTTTGTATACCCGCGCCAGTTTGGGCGCCAAAAGGTCGATATACGTGAGGTAAAACTCCGTTGGGAGCCCGTCTGAGCCCGGCGTCTTGTTCCGCACCATACCCTTGATGGCGACCTTCACCTCTCTCTCCTGAATGTTGCCCCCGAGCAGTTTCGCTCCCTCCTCGTCCAACTCGGGTAACTCCAGGCCCTCAACGAAACCCTGGAATTCCTCCTCCGACAGCAGGATCCTGCTGCGGTAGAGCTCCGTATAGTAATCGTGGAAGATTCCATTGATCCCCTCCTGATCAAACCGTGCCGCTCCCGAGTGGTCCCTGAGTTCCAGAATGACCGAGTTCCGACGAGCCGGGTTGGCCAGCCAGGCCAAGAGGGCTCCCGACTTGTCGCGCTCCGAGTCCGCGCGCGTGAGGTAGGCCTTGTAATCAAAGCCCCGGAGCCGCTTCCCTGTGCCCACCACTGCCTCCCGCGCCTCAAGTAGCGTCACATGGGTGTCAGGCCGCTCCGGTCTCGCCCTCTCTAGGTCTCGCAATTTCTCATCCGCTTTCGTGATGTCAGCTAACACCGTCCTCCTAACTCCCGATGCCGCCGCAATGCACCGGCCCCTCACCACCGTTTTGAAGGCGTCCCACTCCATCGTGGCCGAGCTCGCCGTGCCCTCATTGACCCGAAAGTATTCCTCGATGTTCGAGGCTATTGTTGCGCGGAATAGGTGATCGTCCAGTGCCTCCGGGCGCAGCTTCCAGGCAGGGATACGCGGGCGGTACTGGAACCAGTTCAATTGCAAAAGCAACGGGTTGTGATCCGAGATCGTACGCGTGAGGTACTCACTGTGGCGTACCTCTGCATGCACGCCCTGAGAGCACAGGAAGGCATCGATGCGAACGTGTAGCTCATGGAGAGCGGAAAAAAAGGAATAGTCCCTGTCCGATGGGTGGCCAGCCCGCCATGAGTCGACCAGGCCCCATCGGCGCTGCCACGCAGTACGCGCAAGTGCTAGTCTGCCAGCTGGTGCGTTGGGTAGGGGGGGGTGCGATCTGTCTAGAGTGGTGTCAGTGACGCTATTGAAGTCTCCCCCAAGGAGCAAGGGCTCCACCAGAAACGGGGCCAGCTTATTGGACAGCAAGGAGAGAAATGCAGGTTGGTCTACGCTCGGAGCGTACAGACAGCCCAGAGTAAGGTCCCGCCCATCCAGCTTGCCCCTCACCATGACATACCTCCCCTCCGGGTCAATCAGGTGCTGCGTGCATTGGAAAGGAACCCCCGCCCGTATCCAGATGGCCACCCCCCTGGCGTATGCGGAGTACCCAGTGTGGTAGACCTGTCCCCTCCACCTCCTTTGCAGTGCTCTACCCTCCTTATCTAGTAGGTGCGTTTCCTGAAGGAAGGCGAAGTGTATGCCCCGTCTGACTAAATAGGAGTGGATCTTGTGGCGCCTCTGCATCGTGTGCATCCCCCTTACATTCCACGTGAGACATTTGTAGTCTAGGTCGGGTCCCATTGCAGAGCCCATCTCGCTTCATCCATTCTCACAGCAACTCCCCTGGCACGCCCGAGTTCCCCCCCCTGTTCCCCCCCCACCAGAACAATAAAACTTCCCCAACTCCCACACCCCAGGACAGACCACCAACATGGAAACCCCATCCAAACTTAGTCAATGAAAGTGTATCTCAGTAGAATAGGGCTAGGGTGACCGTGATGCCGACCCAATCAGACCCGAAGCCCCCCGCCCCACCCCCCCCCCCAGAACTTTCAGGAGAGGTCCTCCGGCTCTTATTCCCCCCCCCCCACATCTCAGTGTTAAGTCCAGGAGGCTTCCACCCCTCACCGCATAGCGTCCGGAAGCAGCCCCCAACCGCACCCCGGTACCTGACAGACGTGATCAGTGTCCGGCGGCCCATCTTAGCCAAGTATTCCATCTGCTGTTTGGAGAGTCACCACCGGCAGGTCCGTCTCCGAAAGCTCATGTCCACTGCTGGATACCGGACTGGGAGCACTGACCTTCGAGCGCTCCGACGCACTACTGGAGGGACTGGCGTCTCCCTGGCTGATGGCCGCCACTGCCAACACCGCCTGGGCTCTCTCCTGCTGCCATCCCGACGGGGAACCAGATCTCCGCGTCGGCGTCGTTTCCGCAGAGCGCCTCCTAGGCGAGGTCTCCGGCGGGGGATCTGCGCTCGTCCCCCCCCTGCCATCAATCCAGCTCCAGGCCTCCTGTGGTGTCAGGAAAAAGTGGGTGCGGTCTCCTTCAACGACTCTCAGCCGAGCCGGGAACAGCATTGCATAGGGCAGCTGCAGTGATCTCAGTTTCCGCTTGACCGCTAGGAAAGAGGTCCGTTGCCTTTGCACATCTCTTGTAAAGTCCGGGAAGACCATGACCCTGCTGTTATCGATTCTCAGGTCCGGCAGGTCCCGTACCCTCCGGAGAATGTGGTCCTTATCTCGGAAGTGTAGGAGACGCAGTACTATCGGCCGCGGCGGTCCCCCCGGCTTGGGAGGGCGAGCAGGGACCCTGTGTGCCCGTTCTATGGCAAAAAACGGGGAAAGTCCATCCGGGGCCACCTCAGATCGCAGCCAGTCCTCTAGGTAGGTGACCGCGTCCTGCCCCTCCACTTTTTCTGGGACCCCCACGAGGCGGAGGTTGTTGCGTCTGGAGCGCCCTTCACTGTCCTCGGCTCTGATCTCCAGTACCCGGACCTTCTGTGCCATCTCCGCCAGAGATGTTCTCAGAGCGGCTACATCTCCCGGCAGATCCTTCAGGGTCACCTCTGAGGTCGCCACTCGCTCCTTCAGTTTCCTGTGGTCGTCCTTCAGCAAGGTCAAGTCCGATCCGATGGTGTCCATTCGTTTTTCGAGGGCTTCCCGCGACGCCACTATCGCCTGCATGATATCCCCCAGGGACGGGTCACATTGGCAGGCTGTGCTTCCCGCTCCAGGCCCCGGCTCATCTTCCTCCACCAGGTGGCCCGGGTCGTCCAGCTTCAGGGCGCCAAAGCCCCTCTTCTTGCCTCCTCGGGCCATTCTGCCGGGCGGCAAGTCTTGCGCGCCCCTTCGAAGGTCACCGGCGAAGCAGTCCCCTCCGATACCCCCCACCAGATTCTACGGGAGCTCTCGGCTCCGTCGCGTCTCCGCGCCCTCTTCAGGCTGGGCACCAGCTCCCCGAGCGGTTCCAGGGGCAGGGCCCCTCCTCCACCAGGGCGACGGGGCACCAGGGCCCCCCGGTCAGTCGAGGCCCCGCCGTCCCCACGTGTCCTCCACGCACAGAGCCCGCGCACCACTGACCCGCAGTGAGGGCTGGCGTCGATCTCTGCAGGGCGCGAGGCGCCGGGGTCTTCTCACCAGGAGCGGGGTGGCCCCACCCTTCCGCGAGGGCCCCGGGACCCCCGAAGACAGTATCACCAGGACAGCCCTCGGTGCGTGGGTGGTGCCAATTAGGGGGCAGGCAGTCTTCTATGCCCTCGCACTCCAATCCCGATAACGCTGCTATGCCCTCAGTTCTCCCCGGCGTCGGGGGGGGGGTCGCCGCAATGATGCCCCTCACTCTCCTGGACCTCCCAACTCCAACAGCGCCCTGCCTTCAGATGTGGGCAGCAGCCGCCATGTTGGGCGCTCCGCACTTCAGGTTTCCCAGCTCGGGGCCGCTCACCTCGAATCCGCTGCTGCTGCGAGTGTCAGTTCCCCCAGGGCGAGGGTCTCCAGGGTCTCCGCTACAGGTGCCCAGCGATACCGCCACTCCGCCAATTCTCGCCGACGAGAGAGCCCGGTCTGCTCCCGTCACCTCAGGGCCGCCATTTTGGGGTCAGGCAGCTTGCTGCGTCAACGGCCGCCCGAACCTTCAATCGCCCCTCAGCTGAGCAAAGCCCTCCACCAGCACCGGGGGGGTCCCCTCCGCCGAGCGGGTGGTTGTCGCTGCTCCTCAGGTCTCCCCGACGTCCACAGGATTCCGTCGTCAGGCGGAGCCGGCAGGGACCGCGGCCACCATTTTGGGCGCTTGTGAATCCAGGCGCTCCTCGGTGCACAAAAACGTTCAGCAAGGGCTGCTACAGGGACTCCGGGGCTGCCAAGGTCATTCCCCACGCTCACCAGGTCCTCCCACGTGTGCCTGGGGGTTCAAGGTCCGAGCCAGGGGTCAGGATATGGCTGGGAGCGAGGCGGGAGCGGAGGAGCTCCGGAGTCCCGCTTCCAGTTACATCGGCGCCTAAGCCACGCCCCCTGACGTCAGTTTTCATGCACAGCTTTTCCGTGCCAGATACGCAGAGCCATGATAGAACCAACACTGGTGCCAAGAAACTAGGGCCCTGAAAGGGGATGACCTTAACCCTAGATATCTGTTCGCAGAACGGGGAGGATGGGTGGGTCGGTAAGGAATCTATCACTAACTAATGTCTCTTACAGATATATCGTTACACAAGTAGTAACTTGTGCATCTGAAAGAGACACGTTAGTGATAGATTCCTTACCTTAGAATAGATACCCCAGCAATACCAACCCCGGTGGTGGGTCTGCGAACCAATAATCACACCAGAAAGTCCTGGAGGACGGAACGGCCAAAGAAGCCATCCCTCCGGACTTGACTGTCCAGGCAGTAGTGTCGTGCGAACGTGTGCAACGAGGCCCACGTAGCTGCCTGGCAAATGTCCTGCAAAGGCACTCCCCGGCCCAGGGCAGTAGTAGTCGCCGTGGCCCGAGTGGAATGAGCCCTCAATCCAACAGGGGGCTCCTTCTTAGCCATGGAGTAACATGCCTGGATACACAAGATGATCCACCGGGAGATGGTCCGCTTGTGTACCGCCTTCCCCTTCTTAGCGCCCACGTAACCAACAAAGAGTTGGTCATCCACCCGGAACTGGCGTGTGCGATCCAGTAAAATGAGAGCGCACGTTTTGGGTCTAGACGGTGGAGCCGCTCTTCCTCATTAGAGGGATGCGGAGGCAGAAAGAAGGTTGGCAAGGTGATGGACTGCCCGATGTGGAGGGCTGAGACAACCTTGGGCAGGAAAGATGGCTTGGTACGCAACACAACCTTGTCCGGATGGACAGAAAGGAAAGGTGGAGTACAAGAAAGGGCTCACTCACTCTCCTGGCAGAGGTGATGGCAACCAGGAAAGCAGTCTTCAGAGTTAGAAGGCGAAGAGGACAGTTGTGAAGTGGCTCAAAGGGAGTGCACATCATGAAAGTAAGAACAAGGTTCAAGTCCCACTGGGGCATCACGAAGGGAACAGGAGGGAACATGTGTGTGATGCCCTTAAGAAATCTATTTACAATAGGGGACTTGAATAGAGAAGGCTGATCAGGTAGCCTCAAGAAGGCAGAAAGGGCAGAAAGGTAGCCCTTGACAGTGCCCAGAGCAGAGCCCTGCTGGGCAAGAGAAAGAAGAAAGAGGAGAACCTCAGAAAGGGGGGCAGAGAGTGGGTCCACAGCCTTTGCTGTGCACCATGCCACAAATCTGTTCTACCTGCAGGCGTATACCGACTTTGTGGAGGGACGCCTGGCTGCCAGAATGACATTACAGACTTCGGGAGGCAAGTCAAATGGCCTCAACTGTCGCCGCTCAATCTCCAAGCTTGTAGGTGGAGACTGGACAGGTTCGGGTGGAGGACCGTCCCCTGCTGCTGCGACAGAAGGTCCTCCCGAAGAGGCAGACAAATCGGGGGATCGACTGACATGCTGAGTAGCTCGGGATACCAGAATCTTCGTGCCCAGTCCGGAGCCACAAGGATAACCTGGGCCCGGTCGCGCCTGATCTTCTTCAGCACTCTGGGCATAAGTGGTATAGGCGGAAAGGCGTACAATAGACCGCAACTCCACTCGCGACGAAAAGCGTCTCCGAGCGAGCGCCGCCTTGGAAATTCCAACGCGCAGAACTGATGACATTGCGCGTTCTCTTCGGTGGCGAATAGATCTAACCAAGGCTCTCCCCACTGCTGAAAGAGGCCTTGCGCCACGTCCGAGCTCAGACGCCATTCGTGATCCATCATGCACCGACGGCTGAGTTCTTCCGCCCTGGCATTCAGAGAACCTGCCAGGTGTTTAACCACCAGGGTCACGCCCTGACGTTCGAGCCACTGCCAGAGGCGCAGAGCCTCCTGGCATAGGGTCCACGACCCCACCCCGCCCTGTTTGTTGCAGTACCACATGGCGGTGGTGTTGTCCGTGAACACCTGCACCACACGCCCCCGGACAGAGGGGAGGAATGCCTTCAATGCTAGACGAATCGCCCGTAACTCCAACAGGTTGATGTGGAGCCGGGCCTCCGCCGGAGACCAGAGTCCTCTGATCTCCGCCTCTCCCATGTGGCCACCCCAGCCCTGGAGGGACGCGTCCGTCACAACTACATGCTCCGGGTGGGGTAGGAAGAGGGATCTGCCACTGACCCAATCGCGGTCCATGAGCCACCACTGCAACTGTCTCGCAGTGCCCTCCGAGATCAAGACATGGTCGGACAAGTTGCCCTAATGCTGGGCCCACTGAAATTTCAGGTCCCACTGCAGAGCCCGCATCCGCCACCGGGCGTGACGCACCAGAAGGATGCAGGAGGCCATCAGTCCCAGAAGCCGCAGCGTCAACCTGACCGAGACTCGGGATAAAGGCTGGAAGATTGGAATCAGAGCCTGAATATCCCAAACCCGCTGTTCGGGAGGGTAAACCCGAAACTGCGCCGAGTCCAGAACCGCTCCGATGAAGAGGAGCTTCTGAGAGGGACACAGGTGCGACTTCGGCACATTGATGGAGAACCCCAGCAAGTGCAGGAGGTCGGCCGTAGTCTGGAGGTGGCTGACGACTGTCTGGGGCGAGCCCGCCTTCAACAACCAGTCGTCGAGGTAGGGGAAGACTGACACCCCTAACCTGCGCAGATGAGCTGCGACCACCGCCATCACCTTCGTGAACACCCGTGGGGCGCTGGTAAGGCCGAAGGGGAGCACGGTAAACTGAAAGTGCTCGTGGCCTACCGTGAACCGCAGGTAACGCCGGTGGGCCGGCAGGACGGGGATGTGAAAAAAGGCGTCCTGCAAGTCCAACGCTACCATCCAGTTTCCGGGGTCAAGGGCAGCTAAGACCTGAGCCAAAGTCAGCATCTTGAACTTCTCTTGTCGGAGGAAGCCGTTGACGTTCCGGAGGTCCAAGATAGGGCGCAGGCCCCAGGCCCCCCTTGCCCTTCTTGGGCACCAGAAAGTAGTGGGAGTAACATCCACACCCTACTTCTGGCCCAGGAAAGCGCTCGATGGCCCCCTTGGCCAAGAGGGCCGTGACTTCCTCTTGCAGAAGTTGCAAGTGATCCCCCGACACGCGGTGGAATTGCGGTGGCATGGCTGGAGGGGTCACCTCGAAGGGGAGGGAGTAGCCCCTGCGGACGATTTGCAGCACACACCTGTCCGACGTGACAGTGCGCCAGTGGGAGTGGTGATGGCGAACCCTGCCTCCCACAGGCGTCACATGGGCCTGAAAACTCGGACTAGGAAGGTTTTGAGGCAGGTGCTGCGGAGAGAGGTGTGGACTGGCCCCGCCGTTGACCCCGACCGCCGCCACGGCGGTTTCCATGGCCGCCACCGCGCTGCTGGACATTCTGCGGTGCGTGGCTGGCAGCACGTGTGGGGATGCCCCTTCCGTGGCCACGAAAGGAGCGAAAGGCACCCGATTGCTGGCGCGTGGCCGAACGGCCTAAGGACTTGGCCGTAGCTCTGGAGTCCTTAAAGCGCTCCAGCGCATGGTCTGCCTTGTCGCCAAAAAGGCAACGGCCATCGAACGGCATGTCCAGAAGAGTGGCCTGGACATCGGCCGAAAAATTGGCGGACCTCAACCAGGCATAGCGTCTAACCGCCACCGTCGTTACCATCGCCCTGCCCAGTGAGTCCGTGGTATCCAGCCCACACCGGATAGAGTATCGCGCCGCATCTCGACCTTCCACAAGGGCTTGGGCGAGTTTAGCCCGGACCTCCTCCGGGCATTGTGGCAGCAGGTCCGCAACCGTGTCCCACAGTGTGTGGGTGTAGCGGCCCAAGAGACATGCGGTATTGACAGACTGCAGTCCCAAACTGAGGGACGAGAACACCTTCTTTCCGAACTGTTCATATCTCTTGGATTCCCGATCGGGCGGGGCCGTCGGGAATGCGGTCTGGGAAGTGGAGGCCTGGATAACCAGGCTCTCGGGGGTGGGGTGGGAAGACAAAAAGCAAGGGTCGCCCGGAGCCGGGCGGTAGCGTCTGGCCACGTTCCTATCCACAGGCGGACCTGTGGCGGGCTTGGACCAAGTGCCCACAAGAACGTCACATAAGGCTTCATTAAACGGCAGCAGAGGCTCACTGGAGCTTGCCTGCGGTTTAAGAACCTCAGTGAGGAGGTTAGTCCTCACGGCCGCGACGGGGAGTTCAAGGCCTAAGGCCTTGGCTGCCCTCGTCAACACTACGCTGTAAGCAGCCCCCTCCTCCGTAGCCACGGTGGGAGGGGAGACAAATCCAGTGTCTGGCGAGGTGTCAATACCACTGGCCTCCCCAAGCTCATATGTCCAGTCCTCTTGAGACTGGCACTCCTGTGCCAGAGGGTCCTCAGACCCCTCCCAATCACCTCCGTCAACAGTCTCCTGTAACTCAGGGTCAACAGACTGGACCTCCTCATGGAAATAAAAATCTCCAAAGGCCGTCGGAAGCGGCGCCCAGCGGCGCCGTTCCGGCCCCAGATTCGGACCGAAGGGAAGATTGGGGACGGCATCCACAATGGGCGCCGGGGGCGACACCCTCGGGGCCGGCGCCGGTCAGATCGTGAGGTCGACCGGCGATGACCCGGATCCGGAAGCGGATCCGGTGAGGCCCTGCGGCGCGGGGACCGAAGTCGCCGGCGGCGTCGGGCCGAAGCGCCTGACCCGCTAGGGTCTCCAGCCGGGACCGATGGGCCCGAAGGCGCCGCGGGACCCAGCTGAGGAGGGAGGGACCTCATGGCCATGAGGTACCGCTCGACCTCCTCCGGCGTCGCGCGTTGCCCAGGGACCCGAAGGTGTGGGGCAGGCGGCGACGCCTGCGACTCTCTCGGAGCCATGTGGGCGGTGTCGCCCGAACCCCCGGCCGCATCGTGCGAGCGTCGGGGTGGGTCGGAGGAGCGATGATGCCTCTCCGACCTCTCATGCCTCTTACCTGAGGACTTGGATCCCGACGACCGATGTCCACTCCCGGAGCTGCGGGGACTCCGACCCCACGACCGGTCTCTCGACCTCCCGTGGGACCGGGACCGGGACCTGGAATGGCGCGGGGCCGACTGCCGGAGCTCGAGCCGCTTGCGGGACCGCTCCCACCTAGCCTTCGACGTCAGGGCCCGGCAGTCGGAGCAGGTGCGGTCGTCGTGGTCGAGGCCTAAGCACTTCAGGCACCGGCGATGGGGGTCCGTGAGTCCGTCGCACTTCGAACAAGGCTTGAACCCGGGTACCGATAGAGTCGAAGACTCAAAGAAAGAAATGATCAAAAAGATCAAAAAGTTTAGTCAAAAAATGACTAGGGGTAGAGCGTCTCCGGATCTGCGCTAGCTGGCGCGGAAAAAAGAAGAACTGACGTCAGCGCGCATGGGCGGCATCCAAGTACTCCGACGACGTCATTCCGGCGCTAACGACGCCGACGACGGACGTGGAGCCGCGGACGACGCCTACCGACGCGCAGGGGTATTGCTACGCAAAAATTTCCGGATCCAGTCTGACACCTGGGGATATTCTAAGGTAAGGAATCTATCACTAACGTGTCTCTTTCAGATAATTGATTCTTCTCTTAATTATGATAAAACAATGTTGATGTGTGTCTTGATGCTTTATTTTATATCCCCTTGATTTGATGTACAAACGAATAGACTTGCATTCATAATTTTGTGTAAGCCCGTATCTTCGCAATAATTCATTTCGAAAAATTCCTCATATGAATATCTTGAATGTAATTTGTTTTGCAACTATTCAGGCAAACAAACAATCAATTGGGAATCTCTGAAAATGCTGATTCCCTAGTCATACGTACAAAAACAATCCGAAAAATCAGATCAAGAGAACCTAGCTTACAGAAATAAATCACTTTCAGCATTGGATGTGTCTCGAAAAGGAAAGCGGGGGGGGGACTTTTTTCTTTAGTCCCCTCACTCACCGGAGTTTCCTCACGATGACATGCTTCATCATAGGGGCTTCCCAACCCGCTGCGGGTTGAGGCGTGCTACAACTAACGGTACTACGTAGGAGCACTTTTTATTTGTAGACTATGTGTGGTGTCATGTGAAAAAAGGGGAAGTAAGTGGAGTGGTGCGAGTTGAAAGTATCCTACTAGTGGGCTGGAAAAAAACTTTATTCGTGCTCCTAGCGGATATATTAAAAGTGGGGTGGTTCACTAGGTGAGCTAATTCTATTATGAGAACAGGACCCTAGTAGAAAGCCAACTAGTTTTGAGCTGTACCCCTCAGCTCTTCTTCAGGACGTCACAGGGTCCAGCCCTGTGAGTACCACTCCAAAAAGTGAAATATATGCCTATTGTTGAGCATGAATCAATATATACATACGAATCTTCTGCAATTCAGTGGCGTATCTGTAGAGAAGGAAATAGTATTAATATAGACTCTCAGAGCGTCTTGTTTGCTTTACTGTGAACTAGAAAAAGAAAGAGAAAGAGCCGGTTCGAAGTGCTTTCTCAATCTTGTGGAGCTCATAAAGATGAGCGTGATGTAATTTGTTTTGCAACTATTCAGGCAAACAAACAATCAATTGGGAATCTCTGAAAATGCTGATTCCCTAGTCAGCCATTTACCTTTACTTTTGTGTTCTTTCTCTGGGTTGTGGATTACGTGGTCTTTGGTTGGTGTCACTCCCTGTGGAGGATGTGTCCGTATTGGAATTGTATGGTCGGTTCCTTCTTTTTTGTGCATATATGTCGGCCCATTGTGCATATATGTCGGCCCACGTATAGACTTCTCCTAGTCTATAGTCGAGGGTGTCCCTTTTGAATTTTCGTATTTTTCGTTCGTTGATTTCTCTTGAATGTTTTTGTGTTTGGGTTTGTATGTCCTCTAATATAGTTTTTAGTTCTTCTTCTGACATCATTTTCGATAAATCATTAGATATTTCCTCGATTTCTGTAGTTAAGTCCTCCAAAATGGACGATAATTCCTCGATGATTAATAGGATAAGATCGAGTGAGCACTTGTTAAGAATTTCAAACCAGCGTTCCTGAAATTTTTTTGAGTGTTTACATAGGGATGGTTTCAGGGCTATCCTTAAGCCTCGGGGTATGCGTTGATTGCGATGATATTTGATGAGTGCTTGCATGAAGCTGTTCGTTCGCTTTTCTTTTTGAGAGATAAAGTAATTGTCTTAGGTTTTGCTCTTTTGACCTGCATGTAGTTTCCTGTGTTAGTTCTTCCCTGATAAGTGAATATATACGATCTGCTTCGTCTGCTTTGAATGCAAAGGTGGAGGCTCTGGCCTCAGTAGTCATGACTAGCACATAGTTAGTAATTGCTAAATGAAGATAAAACATCAGGGAAGTTAAAGGTGCACAAATGATTGTATTGTGAATACAACAATGAATTATGTAAATATCTTTTGATTTATGCGAAATACCTTTTGTTTAAAGCAGTACGAATGTACAGCACTCTAATATTATGTTCATATACATTTTTGTAGAGTCTGTTCCCTGACGAAGGGCATACCCCTAATGCCCGAAATGCATTGGAATGGTTTAAAGACATGGTCTGAAGTTAAGAAATGTTGAAAAATCTGAAAATCATGATTGAAAATGACTAGAAACGAAAAACTTTAAGAAGCAATAAAAAACTCGAATGAATTAAACAAATAATTGTGGAAGTCTTTTTCAACGAAAAAAGACGAGAAATATGTGTGCCCAAAAGGGATGTCGCTAGTGGCCCACTAGCTGCAGATATACCTAAGCCACAAAAGGAGCAGGATGGTTGGTGCAACTAGTAGGGTGGATAATCCCAGGGAGTGTGCTGTGTCTCTGCTCTTTTTGAATCACTCTAAGGTGGAATCAACCTTGTCCACAAACAGGCAAGTCCTGGCATAGGGCATGTCAATCAGGGAAGACTGGACATCGCCCGAAAACCCGGATTAACACAGCCACTCATCCTGGTGAATGGCAATACTGGAACCAATACCTCGCCCTATGGAATCAGTGGTGTCCAAGCCACAACGTATTGTTAACTTGGCCGCATCACGACCATTTTGAAAGGCCTGGGCAAGGACAGGTTGGGGATCTTCAGAGACACCAGGGAAGACTTGAGCTACCAAGTCCCTAAGGTTTGTGGAAATAGCATCCCGGGTGACGGCTGACATTTACTAAATGGAGAGCCAGACTGGTAGAAGAAAAACTTCCATCCCAAATGCCTCCACCCACTTGGACTCCACTTAAGGGATTGGGGCGGGGGGGAGGGGGTAGTAAAATGAAAATGTTAGGGTTAGATCCGCTTTTGAATGTCTGCCTCACTAACCTTTCAGGGAAGGGTGCATAAACAGGAATGCAGGGTTGGCCAGGGTAGGGTAATGGCGTCTCACTATTTAGGGGGAAGGGCAGGAGCAAGGTTTGGCCCAAGCAAGGTATCTGTTAATGCCTCTGTAAATAACAAAATGATCCCACTTTGATTTTTTCCTGACTTTTTTCTTAGACTTACCAGACAACATAGATCTCAAAGCAGACAAGACTCTGGACCAGATTTTTCGACTCCTGCAGTGAGAAGAGTACCTTTGACTTGGACCGCAACCCAGCAGGGACATATTACGGATTTGTGGGGCCCTGAGCAATACATCTTTTAAGGGCCACTGTTTGAACCACCTTCAATGTATTACCCATTGTCGGCTCATTCAAACCTTTGTAATACCAAACAATGTTGAAATGTATGGTAACCCTCCAAAAACCAGGGACTGAAACACAGTCAAAGTTCAAGCTGCCTGCTATCCAGCAACCCAATAGTATCAAAAGAAAGCTTGAACAAGTACTGATGAAGCCATTTTAAAAAAAGTGACACTAGGTTTTGTTTGGCTTGCAACAACGACATTTTATGCGGAATTTTATGTCTTACCTGGTTGTTACTCACATTGTAGGAAAAACATGCTATGGGTGACTTGTTAGATGTTTAGTGGATTAATGCATAATATTAAAGTAATGCATATGCACAGAGCACTTGTAATTGTAGCTTTACTTGCTGAATATTTGTAATCACAAATATATTCCTTTCACAACGGACGCTCTTACTGCAGCAGTTCAAATCAAAGAGCTGCTCTGAGGATTTTCACAATGTCATTGCTACAAATATAATAATGTTTTCCTAGTTTCTCTTCCCGTGCATTGTAACTCTTCTCTTTATATGTGAGCAAGTACAGAGTGGAAAAGAAAGTAGAGAGGTAAAGAGAGTAGTGGGGAAGAACAAGGCAGAGAGTCGTGAATGGTAAAATAAGAAAAAGATCAGATATTATAGATGTGAAACAGAGAAAGAGGTGGGGAGCTGCGAGATATAAAAAGAGGAAGCGATGGTAAGGTAGAGAGATCTGTACAGAAGGAGTTTTGAGAGGTAGAGTTAGGGGGAGAGTGCATGGAAATTGATCATGAGGTCCAGAGAGAGATGTGTTTGTATGTGTGAAAGACAGACAGGAAGAGGGAGAAGGAAGGGAGTTGATGATACAGAAAAAGTAGAGAAATAAAGACAGTCAGAAAGGTGTATGATGGTGAAAGAACAGGTAACAAAAGTAGAATGATAGAGTAGGTGGAGATGTGAGGTAATAAACTAATGATGAGGAAAATTGAGAGGTAGGTAGTAAAAAAGCGATGGGATATGGGAGGCGAGGTAGATGTTAGGTTGAGAGAGAAATTAGTTGTTAGAGTTGAGTCGGAGTCGAGTTGTAGAGAAAAGGCAGAGAGAGCGGTAGAAGGAGGAAAGGTAGCATAGACATGGAGATAGAGAGAGGTGATGTGTGAGATAAAGATAGAAATGAGGTTGTATGGGAAATGAAGTAGATGGAGAGGTAGGTCTGATGGAAAAAAGTAATGTGAGGTAGAGAGCAAGGGATAAGGAAGAGAGAGTTTGGGTAAAGAGAGGGGACCGAGAGCAATGCATATGAATAAAGGCAAAGCAAGTGATAGAGTGGAGAAAGGTCATGGGAGCGGTAGACATGAGTGAGGCATTTGGGGTTGTAAGGAAACATGGAAGAAATCTCCCCTAGGTTCAGGGCATCTACAACAAACAGGGGATGGTCGTTTCTGAACACTCAACAACCTCAATGGTGACATTCAGTGTCTAAATCTGTTAGTTCTATGACCCGAAGCTGGGATGATATGGGCAGCGTATGCAGCGCCATATTGGCATCCTTCCAGTCACTGTCACCTCCACCCAACCCTCCCACTTCTCCTTCAGGGGCATGAAGAGGTCAGGTTAGTTAAATATTAGGGGCTTGTAAATATGGGAGATGCCTCCTTTTCTCAGGGAACTCATGAGGATCTTCCCCTCCATCGGGCTACTCTCTGGCCCCTTTCCTAGGGTGTCCCCACGGACTTCTAGGGCATGGATTAACGGCATGTAATGGAAGAACTGCATTTTGTGAAGCTGATACTCTGTCTGTAGTTCTGTAAAGGACTTCGTGGTAGATCCTTTCCAAATGCCCCCTAGTGTAGGGATGCCTACACCATCCCAGCCCTCAAAGCCCTCCAACCACACCACCTGTGCAAGGTCACAACCCCTCCACAGGGGATGAGGTGGAGGTGGGTCTCTTGTGTGTGTCGACGTTCCCACCCTGTCTGGCTCTGGACCGTCCTCCAGGCAATAAGCAATGTCATGGACATAGCTGCTAACGTGTTGGGAATTGGAGATCCATTCATCATAGCTATCATGCTATCACATCCAATGGAGATTGCTTCTAATCGGAAAGCAGGGTCCCGCCAACCTCCCACTCAACCAGTAATTTAGAACAAACAGTTATGAGGTGCATTAGAACCAATGCAGGTCGGCTGCCCCCAGCTCCCAGTCATATATGGACTGCGCGCTTATACGAAATGTGATAAGTGGAGTTTGGTTTGCCCATTGAATGCTCGGACGTTAGTTTCTAGCATGTGAAACCAGGTTTGTGGTACTGGTATCAAGAAGTTTTGAAACGCATATAGGAAGCACAGAAGTATCATTATCATCTTGAATAGGACTGCTCCCCCCATAATATTAAGAGGGAGTTTCATCCATAGTATCAAGTCTGTAGAAATCTGGGCAACCAGGTGTTTGAGGTGAAGGCTTCATGTGAGACCCAGAAGGAGAGAGATGTGGATGCCCAGGTAAAGGAAGATAAGTTCACAGGTTAGAAGTCTATTCTGCCAGTCCTGTACTCTTGTATCCCCAGACAGGGGCACTGGAGGAGCAGATGACCCAATGCTGTGGATTTTGAGATCAATAGTAGGATGTTGTCCGCATAGAGCATAATACGGTCGTCTCAGTCATCTCCCTACTGGAATCTCCGGACTTGGGCATTGCAACAACCCAAGCTGCCAGGAGCACTATTGCCAAGGAGAACAAAAGGGATGAGAGCGGGCAGCCCTGCAGGGGGCCTCAATGGATTGGGAAGGGGTCAGACATCACTCCATTGACCCTGATCTGTGCCCTGGGGATGTGTGTACGGTACGCGAACATAGGTTAAAAATTGAGGCACACATCTGACGCATTCCAAAACCCCCCTAAGGAAGTCCCAATCGAGGGTATCAAATGCTTTTTAAAGTCAATAAGCATAAGCACAGTCCGGTCCGACAGCCGGTGATGTGCCAGGAACACCTGCACTCTCTGAATACATTGTCTTGTGTTACGTGGGGGACGAATATGCACTGGTCAGGGTGGATAAGCTTTGTGAGAACATTGAGGAGCCTATGTGCTAGCATTTTAGCGTACAATTTCAATTTGGCGTTTATCAGCAAAATGGGGCAGTAGGAAGAGCAGTTCTTGGTCAGCTTCCCCTCTTTTTGTGGGAGTACAATCGTGGTGAGGTCTAACTTCTGGACGAACTTCCCTTTTTGAATGGCCTCACTCCAACAATGAGAGCAGGAGGCCTGATGGGTGTTTGCTTAGTCTTTGGTTATATTCCTGGGGAAAAGCGATCTGGACCCAGAGTCTTGCTTGGGTTCATATCTCCAAGGGGCTTCTCCATCTCTTGGGCGATCTAGGTGTCACATGCCAGATCGAGAGAGAGAGTTGGCAGTGGGATATCTTTGATGAGGGGCCAAGTAGATTCTCTCTCAGAACTTGGACTTTTAGTATATGAGGACTTGTAGCAATATGCAAATGTGGAGATAATGGATGTAGCCACCGTGGCGACCACGCCATCAGAAGCAACCACCCAAGGGACCACCTCGGGCCGTGGGTAGCCAACCAGTACAGCAACTTACCAGATTTATCTCCCCACCACTAAATTTGATTGGTAAAGGCCATCCAGCATTGTTTGGCTTCATCTAGGCAGAGTTGCTTAAGCGTCGCCTAGTGAATAGCTAGCTGGCGACTTCATGACTGTCGGTGTCCAGGTCTTCCCTCCGTTCAAGGAGAAGGGCCTGGGCTTGTACTTTGGTAATTGAATGCATCCTCTCATGCTCTCGGCTCCTGAGGAATGATTTTGCTACCCCTCTCATATGGGCCTACCCTGCCGCTCACTGTACGCCAGGGGAGCCCACAGATTTTGAAGTTAGTTCAAGGTATGGTTGCATCTCTTGTGCCAGAAGGGTTAAGCAGTCCCTGCCCAACAGGTTCCATACATTGAGCCACAAGTTCAGGTGGTATCCTCCCCTCTGGGATCGTATGCCAAGCATCACTGGGGAGTGGTCTAAAATGCACCATGGAAGTATTTGTGCCCCTGTTGTGAGGAGTAGATAAGTAGCAGGGAGAAAAAACAAGTCTATGCATGACCTAGATTTATGGGCTGCGAAGGTATGTGTATATTCTTTGATGGAGGAGTACCAGGAATTGCAGTGGCCCAGACCTGAGGCCCACTTTGCTCGTCCAGTTTCCCCTTAGCCTGATCCCTTCCCTGGCACAATAAACCCAGTGGAGGGGTCATTAACCCATTAGAGTCCCCCTATAAGTGTAGTGCTGTACTGTGGTTCCAGTATAATGGTCTTAAAGGCCTGTAGGGTGTGCCCGGGAATCTGCGGGGGACATATGCACTGATGAGGTTGCATGCTTGATAGTTAAGCACCCCTCCTATTGCCACGTTTGTGCCCTTAGGATATTTAACCACCCGGGAAGTCACAAAGGGGAAGGTTCTGTTGAAAGATTATTACTACGACCCTGGATGGCATTAAATACCTTGTCATAACCTTAGTGGGCCAATCACGGGCACTTAGTTGACCAGGAGGCGTGAGGAGGGCTGTTTCTTGTAGCAGCCAAATTGCAGGGCTATAGCATTTAGCGAACCCAAGTACTGTCCCTCTTTTAATGAGGTTATTCATCCTGTTGACATTCCATGTCAATACCTTAAACTTGTGCATGACAGGTTGTATATTGTTTGGATGCCAGCCCGAGGGAGTGTCCCCGGGTCATGGAACCTGGTCCACCTATGATGTAGGGTGGTTATGTATAGTCTAGACAGACTGTGCTGTGTAGATAAGCTTGCATGGTGACAATAACTGAGGCCAAGCGGGCCACAACCAATTTTCCTCATATCCCCCAACAGCCTGCCAACAGACCCCCTCTCCACCCTACACTTCCACCTCAGAATCATGTGTTGTCTCAAAAAAAGAGAACAGAAGGGAGAAAGACCAACAGAAGGGGTTCTCCCACCCTTGAATAGTCCCATCATTGGAAAGCGGCACAGGATCAGGGCCAGCTGTGCCCCAGGACCCAATAGAGGTCAATTACATAAAGAATATATTGTTGCTGGGCAATGTAGAAACAGAGAAGGGTGTCACCAGTGATGGAAAGTCTCGATGTGCCATGAAGAGCGGCACAGCTCTCAGATCACCCAGAGGGCATTGGCCTCGATTGTGTCCTGGGACTAGAGGGGTGGAATGAATCTAGAGATACAGTATCCGGTGGGCATAGTCCCCTCCCCCCCCCCTTTGGAGAACCTCCAGTGTCCACACCTGGTCTCCAAGAGTTTGAAATCCTCCAAGGTAGGCCAGCAAATTTCTGCATCCCTTATGTTTGTTACGCCTCTGGGGTTGGACCCTCGCCTGCTGCCACCTCGTGTGGCTGGCTCAGTTTACTCAGAGGGACCATTGCTCAGTGTGCCATTTCTAGTCTGCCTCTGGGGTTTCGAAGAAGGATTGAGTCATGTAGCACCTTTAGCTTCGCAGGTAACAGTAGCAAATATTGTAATTTCATTTATGGCCTCAAAGGATTTGCTTTATGACTGCACACATTTATTGTAATCTGGGGAAATTATTATTTTGGTCAAGTCATATGTAAGTGTATTCAGGCCTCAGGCAGTTCGGAGTATCTATAATTTAGCAATCATGGGGGAGGAAGAGTGCCTGGTGATGGACGTGCCACCACCGGTCTATGGGCAGGCTCTTTAATAAAGCAAGAAGATCTCATCATTGATAGCAGCCACATTTTAAGTCATTGTCAACAAATTTCTCAGGAGCAATGACCTCCACTTCCTCAGGGAAGCCTATAAAGTGGAGGTTGCTCTGCCTGGAGTGATTTTCAGCATCCTCAAACCGCTCGTCCAGGCTCCAGGATGTGGTCGGCAGGCGCCTAAAGCCCTTGCGCAGTGCACTCTAAGTTGGAGATGCACCCTTCTGCTCCAGATACCTGGCCCACCACATTTTAGAAATCCTGACGGAGTAGGGCAACACTGACCCCCACCTCACCAATCTTGTTCTCCAGGGCTGACCTCAAGACCTGCATCACCTGCAGGATGACATTGTTGTCCATAGAATCAGGGTGACATTAGGGTGGACCACAGTCACTTGTGCTTTCCGAGACCTCATGTGCCGGCGATTTCTCTATTTTCGTCCAGGTATGGGAAGTGGGTGAGGCTTGTTGCACCCCATCTCTACTCGCACAGTAGGTGCTCTTGAATCTTGGACTCCATTGATCTGCCCACTACTATAAGCAGTGAAGCAGACCCGGGCAGCACACTCAGACAGAGGAGCAGGGGAGAGCCTCCAAGTCAAGCTGTGCCGAGTAGGGCAGCGTCCCCAGTGCAGCCCTGACCCATCTCACCCTGGCCAAGCTTGTCACCTTCTCCAACAACTGCATGGAACATTATTCTACACGCAGGCTAGCCTCAGTGAGGCCGCACCAACCAAGGCCTCACCATGATCCTGCAGGCCATAAAATCCTCACAATACTCTGTAGAAACTAAAATAGGAGAGGTGTCTGTGGACATGGCCCTCATACGGCAAGATCTCTGCAATGCCACTGCCCGTATCACAGAAGCCGAATCCCGGCTATCCAAGTTGGAGGACGAAGTACTACATCTGAAAGAGCAGATTACGCAGCTACTGTCCCACACGGGTGACCTTCATAGGCATGCAAAAGACGTCGAACATCACTTTTGCTGAAACAAACTCCGCTTGTTGGGCATCACCGAAGGGGCAGAGCCTGTGCAGGTAGCCACCTTCATAGACGACTGGATCTATTCCTGGATGCCACTGGGCACACTCTAAGAGTGGTTTGTCATGGAACGTGCCCGCCGGGCTATCGCTCCCAGGCCATCCCCTGGAGCCCTACATCGGCTGATCATTGCCAAAATCCTTAATTTCAAGGACAGGGATGCCATCCTGCAGAGGGCCCGCGCACATCCTACCTTGGCCTATCAGGGCCCCAAAGTAATGATCTTCCCAGACTACACCAGAGAAGTGCAGGCGCAACGAAGATCCTACTATGCTGTTAAGCAGAAACTGCAGGCCCTCAACCTATAGACCGACTTAGGGTTGTATTCCTGAATAAGACCCATTTTCTTGAAACTCCGGAGGTGGCGTGGACCTGGGAGAACGAGGAACGTCCGCTCCAACCATTGGTGGCCGCTCCTCCATCTGCCCCTCTGGCACAGCCGGCAATAACTAAAGATACTTGGTCTTACAGGCGGCGTACCTGCTCCGGCAGGAGACGCAATGCCCACAAGGTGGTCTACGTCGCACCCACTGGCACACCTCAAAAGTCAAATGGATCACCTGAACCCAGAGGGTTGTCTAATCTCCCACGGAACCTGAATGATGCTGGTGAGGTAGCTGGACAGAAACCCCCGCGTCTCTAGCAACGGGATCAGAATATACAGAACTCTTGCAAAGTCCAAAGTTTTAACTTAGAATGCAGTGTCACTAGTACTACTGCTCAGGAGGTCTTAAAATCCTGTTAAGTGGAGGGGTCTACCACTCTGCTCCTGCATTAAGCTTCGTAGTTTAATCTAGTTTTGAGTGCTCATTACCTGGGCAATAGATGCTTCCTCAAAAGAAGTATAGGGTTGGGGGTTGGTTGGGAGGATGGGTAGGGACCTGTTTTTGTTATAGTTTTTCCTTTCAGCTGCAGCGCTTGGCATGACATTCTCGATACGCATCAGCACCACCCTCAAGACAGGGCAAGGCGCCCCCATATATTCCCAGGCCCTAGAAACTCAAGTTCAATGGATAGCCAATGCAAACGGCCCCACGCGCCTACACTTAATCAACATGGCTGCACTCCTACGGGTCCTCTCCTTGGACGTCAATGGGCTCCAGGATAAGGTGGAACTCACAGCATTATTAAAGTATTCACAGGGATACACCCCAGATGTCATCTTGCTACAGGAGACGCATCTCGTGGGATATCACTGCCCCTTCCTAGTGCATCAGGGGTTTGACAGAGTTTGGCACTCAGGGTCCTCACAGGGTTCCCACGGAGTGACGATCCTCCTGTGGCACTCCCTTCCCTTCATACTCGTCAGAGAAATCAGGGATCCTCAAGGCCAATTATCCAGTATTTGGGTGTCTTTCATAGATTCACATGCCTGAATCATTCCCCGTCGTCGAGACGGGAGCCTCCGGTATATAAAAAAGTAATGTCCTAGAGACATACATAGAGAGAATAGGCCTAAAGGTCTCACCTTAGTAGCCTATCCACGTCCTTTTGTAGGAAGGACCAAACAGAGCAGGCCCCAAGGGTCCCACCTTGGTGGCCTATCTGGGTCCTTTTGTAAAAAAGGACCAAGTAAAGTGAAACAGCCAATCAGCTACTACCTCCTTCTAGAACCTTCCTGCCAGGAGCCCAAGTCTCTCAGATTTTCTACCGCACGTTGTGCTAGGGAGTCTCCACCTGAGCTCTCCTCAGGAAACTTATTTTCTTCATAAAAACGACTTATTAATCTTTTCAGAGCATGTCTGAAGGTCAGAAGAAAGGTCTGTTCAGGGCCTGTTCTTCCTGCAGCAAGAAGAGACTTCACGTCGACGATAAACATGATAGATGTTTATATTGTCTTTACCCTCACCACCAGGCCAAAGAATGCAAAATCTGCCGGACCTTCTCTAACAAGACCCTCAAGGACCGGGAAGGTCGACTTCTGTTGTGGCTCAACAGGCTCAAGACCAAGACTGCTGACTTGGCATCTGAAGGTGAGAGTGGGTCCGGAGCGTCCCAATTTTCTTTGAAGAGGCCAAGGGTTTCTTCCCCTAGCCCCACAGACACCCCTCCTATGAAGACTTCTAAAAAGTCCTCAGAGGGCAAGCCATCTGTGTCTGTCATGGACCCGCCTGTCTCCAGGAAGGTGCCACTGGTCCTGGCGACGACGACGACATCTACGGTGATTTCGGCACAGAAAACTGTCTCGACGTCGACGACGACAGTGTCGACGACGACGGCATCGTCGGCCTACTCCTCGACCACGAGGATGACGCCTTCGTCGTCGTCGAGCAGACCTACGTCGTCGACCATTCCGGTCACTCCGTCGACGACGACGGCGACAACATCGTCGACGACGAGAGCATCGTCGAAGTCATCGACGACGACGACCTCGTCGACGAAGTCAGTACCGTCGACGAAACAAATCTCGTCGACGAAGATCATCCCGTCGACGATGGGAAAACCGTCGACGACGAGTGCACCGTCGACGATGGGGGCCTTGCCGTCGACGAAGCTGCTGTCGATGAAGACATCGTCGTCACAACCACCGTCGACGACGACGAATTTCTCGTCGACGAAAATGCCTACCAAGGCACCGTCGACTCCAGCATTGCCATCTACAGGACCATGGAAGGAGTCTGCACTCCTCTCCCATGCTATGGATGCCTTTCCACCGCAAGTGAGCCATGTCATGGTAAAAATTACTAAAAAGCCAATTACGCCGAGTCAGACGTCACCAGGCAGGATACAACAACTACCACCTGCCTGTATACTACAAGGTCAGGAGTCGGACGAGGACTCCTTTATGCAAGCTACTAGCCCGTCGGATCTAGTGCTGAAATGTCAAACCACAGATGAGGAGCCGGAAGAGGAGGAAGACCTTCCTGAACAACAGGTCCACCCTCCGCCTCAGTCCCAGGTTACTCCTATGGTGTGCCTTCCGGCTTCTATAGTCTCGGACCTGCAATACCTTATTAAGGATTATAAGGAAAGGTTCCCGGAGAAGCATTCCGCGCCAACACCAGCACAGGCGCCAACACCTTCTTCTCGCCATAGACCCACTCCTCTGGTCATTCCACAGACACAGGTGCCAATTCAAACTGTTTCCTCATCTGAGGAAGAAGAAAGGGAACAAGAGGAAGGGGAAGTGGATGACGACCAATCGGACCCTGACGCTGATCAGGACTATGTGGCACATTCTCCAGCCTCTCCAGCTCCGCAGACTTCGGAGTCTCCACCTGCAGACATAGGTGGCTTTCACAACATCATGGAGCGGGCTGCCAAGAGATTCCACATGTCCATGGAATCTCAGGAGACTGAATGTTTCCTTTATGACTTTAAGGAGCCCACAAAGAAAACTTCAAGGTCGATACCAATTATTGAATACATCTGGAAGCAGGGCAAGCAAATCATGCAATCACCCGCTTCTGTACAGGTGGTGGTGCCCAGGCTTGATAAGAAATATAAAGCCACATCAACGGCACCGGCATGCCTGACTGGTCACCCCAAACCAGATTCCGTGGTGACTCAGGCGGCGCAGAAGAACTCAAGGAATCCGGCCTCGCCTTTATCGACGCCACCGGATAAAGAGGGTAAGAAACTGGATGCCGTGGGCAAACGGTTTACGACCACATCAGCTATGACTGTTAAAGTGGCTAATTCTATAGCTCTACTTGGCCGTTATAATCGCCAACTCTGGGCGGACATTGCGCCCTATCTTTCAAATCTGCCGGATGATGTCAGAGAAGAGGCACATTCACTTCTTTTGGAGGGACAAACCTCTGCCTCAGAAATTATCGACTGTGCCATTGATGCCGCCATGACTGGCTTTCGGCAACTGGCGGGAGCTGCAGTCCTGAGGCGACAGGGCTGGCTCAAGGCCACCACTTTCCGCCAGGAGGTGCAAACCAGGATCTTGGATATGCCTTACGATGGCCAGCATCTGTTTGGTGAACAAATTGATACGGCCCTTACCACCATTAAAAAGGACACAGATACCGCCAAGGCTTTGGGTACTCTACAATTTCGATCCCAGTCCTTTCGTGGCCAAAGGGGAAGAGGACAACCTACATACAAAGGTTCCTTTCAGAATCGGTCTTCGTACTCGTATTCACAGTCCAAGCCGCAATTTCAACAGCGACAACCCCAACAGGGAAGGCAGTCTTCCTATGGCAGATCCAATTACAAAGGAAAGGGACAAAAACGGCCTGCTGGCAACAGACAATGACTTGTCTCCCTGGCTAGCCCTTCCACCACTACATTCTTTAAGACTTGGAGGGAAACTAACATACTTCCTTCGAAATTGGCAATCCATAACGACGGATCGTTGGGTTCTCCAACTCATTCGTTTTGGACATTCCCTAGAATTCACCTCTACTCCCCCAACAACACCTCCGTGCCACCGTTCGCACAGGCACCTGCGATTACTTCTTCAGGAAATAACTTCTATGTTGCAGAAGGGAGCGATAGAGAAAGTTCCACGGGCCCACATGAATCAAGGTTTCTACTCCCACTTCTTCCTAATCCACCAAAAAGGAAAGAAGTGGAGACCGATCCTGGATCTCAGGGCACTCAACGTGTTCCTAAAGAAACAATCGTTCCGTATGGTGACTTTGCAAGAAATCCTGGGTCTTCTGGAGGAAGGGGACTACATGACGTCTTTAGACCTTCAGGACGCCTACTACCATATACCTATTCTCAAAGGACACAGAAAGTTCCTCAGGTTTGCGGTGGCAGGACACCACTACCAATTTCGTGTCCTTCCATTCGGTCTCAAATCGGCCCCGAGGATATTTACGAAATGCCTGTCTCCAGTGGCAGCGTTCCTTCGTCAGCAAGGCCACCAGGTGTTTCCATACCTAGACGACTGGTTGGTGAAGGCACCGACGGAGGCCGGCGCAGCCTCATCCTCCAGCGCCTGTCTGGATATTTTCCACCGCCTGGGACTGACCCTCAACGCCGCAAAGTCGGTTCTGGAACCCAACAGAGTCATCACGTTCCTTGGAGCAACTCTGGATACGGAGCGGGTCAGAGCTTTCCCCTCTCAGGAGAGAAAGAACAAACTCATCTCCTTAGCCAAGGCAGTGGCTTCGAGGAAGACTCTCCCGGTCCGCACGTTCAAGTCCCTCCTTGGGATGATGTCTTCATGCATACTGCTCATTCCGCACTGCCGTCTGAAAATGCGTCCTCTTCAGGAAGCACTGACAAGACAATGGACGCAAGCCACAGGTTCTTTCGAGGACCGCATACGAGTCACTCGACCCATTATCAACCATTTGCAATGGTGGATGTCACTCCGCCATCTGTCGAAGGGTTTGCCATTCCTACTCCCAGCGGAGCCGCATGTAATAACTACGGATGCGTCACTGGAAGGCTGGGGGGCAGTCCTCCAGGAACTACAAATCAATGGGAAATGGACGACACAAGAAACAAAACTGCATATCAATCTGCTGGAATTGCGAGCAGTTTTCCTAGCTCTCCAATCGTTTCTCCCACGCATTCGTCAATCCCCGGTGCTCGTCAGGACGGACAACACCACGACGATGCATTACCTAAACAAACAGGGGGGGACACGTTCGATCTCATTATCACGAGAATCGCAAAGAATTTGGAATTGGCTTCTACAACACGGAATAGGATTAAAAGCGGAGTATGTCCCGGGCAAGGACAACGTTTTGGCGGACGCACTGAGCAGAGACACGTCTCCTTCCCACGAATGGGAATTGGACATGGAGGTGCTGAACCATATCTTCGAGGAGTGGGGCACTCCCACCATAGACCTCTTTGCCACCAGAGAGAACGCCAAATGCCCAAGCTTCGCAAGCAGGCATCACCACTCAGGAACCCTCGGGAATGCATTTTCCATCGCATGGCGCAACGTCTTTGCGTACGCCTTTCCGCCATTCCCACTAATACCCAGGGTCCTCAGAAAGATGAAATCGGAACCCTGCACTCTGATCCTCATTGCTCCAGCCTGGCCGAGGCAGCACTGGTTCACGGAACTTCATCGCCTATCTGCCCGGCCTCCTCTTCGCCTGAAGCAGTTTCCGGCCCTGATCACGATGTCTCAAGGGCAGGTTCTCCACCCGAACCTGAGCTCTCTGAAATTGTCAGCCTGGCTCCTGAATACCGCGAGTTCAGCCACCTGAGCATCCCACAGGATTGCAGAGATGTCCTTGCAAAAGCTAGAGCTGTCAGCACTAACAAAACCTACTCACTAAAATGGAAGCGATTCTGTTCCTGGTGTGTGGATCATGGCTTGCATCCCTTCCATGCCACTCCACAACAGCTGCTGCCATACTTGTTACATCTTGCACAATCAGGCCTTGCACATACATCCATCAAAGTGCATCTCGCAGCAATTTCAAGGTTCACGAGAACGGCTACGGGCCCTTCTTTGTGGGCGGACAGACTCATCAAACAATTCCTGAAAGGTTTATATAGGTCCTTTCCACGACCGCGACCTGTTCCTCCATCGTGGCACCTGAATGTGGTTCTTCATCAACTAATGAAGCATCCCTTCGAACCCATCCATAAGGCAGACATCAAGTTCCTATCTTGGAAAACGGCCCTCCTCCTGGCACTAACCTCTGCTAGAAGGGTCAGTGAATTGCAGGCTCTGTCTGTTCAGGATCCTTTCCTTCAATTTCGAGAGGACAGAGTAATTCTGAGGACTAACCCTCGTTTCATTCCAAAAGTCCCCTCGGACTTCCATCTTAACGAACCAGTGGTGCTTAGATCGTTCTTTCCGAATCCTACCACGGCAGCCGAAAGAACTCTACATTCTCTAGATCTAAAGAGGTGCCTTAAATTCTACATTGATAAGACACAACACTTTCGAAAGTCATCACAGCTCTTTATTGCCTTTAGTAGACCAAGACTGGGCATGCCCCTGACGAAGCAGAGCATCTCAAGATGGATCTCTTCTGCGATCACCTTTTGTCATGACAAGGCTGGGCGACCTTTAGACTCACGTGTTAAAGCTCATTCGACTAGAGCCATGTCCACATCGGCAGCGTTGTTCGCTGGAGTGCCGATATTGGACATTTGCAGAGCGGCGACGTGGAAGTCCCCGCACACCTTCACCAGGCACTACTGCCTGGATACTGAGCTGATGAAGGATGCAGCAGTGGGCCGAGCAGTGCTTCGCCATCTATTTCAGTAAGGTGAGCCCTACTACATCCCTCCATCCTTTACGGGTATGCACATTCTCTTATTGTATGTATATTGCATTGCATTTTGTGATTTATGGTCATGTGATATGCTTTACCTACATGCTTGTACCTGATGTTCACACAGAATGTGCTTTATGTATTGCTCGCTACTCTGATTCAGGCATGTGAATCTATGAAAGACACCCAAATACTGGATAAGAAATGCGTTACTTACCTGTAACTGCAGTTATCCAGTATTAGTGTCTTTCATAGATTCACATGCACCCTCCCGCCTCCCCTGGCAGGGCTCACCTTTCTCTCTAAGGAGTTTACGCCTAACTAGCTTGGTGCGTACGAAAATCTGAGAGACTTGGGCTCCTGGCAGGAAGGTTCTAGAAGGAGGTAGTAGCTGATTGGCTGTTTCACTTTACTTGGTCCTTTTTTACAAAAGGACCCAGATAGGCCACCAAGGTGGGACCCTTGGGGCCTGCTCTGTTTGGTCCTTCCTACAAAAGGACGTGGATAGGCTACTAAGGTGAGACCTTTAGGCCTATTCTCTCTATGTATGTCTCTAGGACATTACTTTTTTATATACCGGAGGCTCCCGTCTCGACGACGGGGAATGATTCAGGCATGTGAATCTATGAAAGACACTAATACTGGATAACTGCAGTTACAGGTAAGTAACGCATTTCTTCCTGGCCCTAACGAGGACCCTAGGAGGTGCTATTATCAATCTGGTATCACTCTACGTGCCTCCAGTGACCCTTGAGCCCACCCTTTGTTCTACTGTAGATGTAATATTCTCCCTTCCGCAGGGTCAGACAGTGATTGGGGGGACTTCAATACAGTCTTAGAATCCACCAGAGATGCCACTAGGATACCCTCCTCCAACAGAAAGCTGAGTGTCAAGCGACATGCGGACTGGACATCCAGACTAGGCCTATGCGATGTGTGGCGAACATGGAATACCAGGACACTCCAGTACACCCACACCTCCACCGCACACCACACCCACTCCTGCATTGATCTATTGTTTATGCCTGCTCTGAGTGCTATGTGGTCACCAATATTCAAATCCTAGCTCGTGGCATATCTGATCACTTTTCCCACCTCCTTCACGTGGGAGGTCCTACAGGAACCCAACGTCCCATTTAGAGACTTAACACCTGGTTCCTGCAGGACCACAACTATGAGCGGGCTATTGGGGCAGAACTCAGACAATATTTCCAGACAAATGAGGGCACAGTACACTCCCAGAGTACACTATGGGCAGCGGGCAAGGCCATATTCAGAGGCTACACCAAGGAATATCACAAACACAAACGCCTGGCACGGGAAAACCACCTTTCCAAACTAGAGTAGGACACTGCTACAGCGACTGGGGAAACTGAGTGCCGACAGCTAGATCTGCTATGGGAAGAAATACGCCACATATCACTTGAATCAGCCAAGTGGATATGGAGGTCCTCCACGGCCTGAGTCTATGGCTGGGGTAATAAAAACGGTAAGCTGCTCCATTGGCTGGCTTCACATCCCCTTGCCAGCTGGATAGTTCCAGAGATCCTAGAAAATCAGGGAGACACACACCGCACCCCTGCAGCAGCCACGCAGGTCTTTGCAGGCTACTAAATGTTGCTCTACTCAGTAGGTCAATCTCAGACACCGACTCCATCCCCCATTTCCTACATGGTGTCTCCCTCCCTAGACTGTCGGAACCAGAGGCACAATGCCTAGAGCAGGGGTCTCCAACCTTTTCACTAATGAGCGCTTCTTTTGTTTCAAGGAAATCATCCTGTGCAACCAAAATTATCAGTGTTGTGCACTTAGGACTAGTACATTAGTGGCCACCCTATGCAAAAATACCAGCCATGATCATTTCTATGCAGGACTGTAAAAACAAGCTTAGTCAGTTTGGAATACCTCTACAAGGGTAATTCATGACACCCACAGCTGCAAGGCCCTCTAGCACAAATGGATTATTGTTAGTAATAACTCTCTCAATGCTGCATGATTTATGATTTAAATATCCACTTATATATATTTTTGAAATTATGGGTTCTGAAAATACACACATTTTCATCTCAAGTACACACTTTTCAATTTTGGCACACACTCAATTCAACCAAGCAAAAGTTTCTAAGTTGGCATGCTGGGCTGCACACAGGAGAGCTACTCACAGGTAGTTGGAGAGCTAGTAGTAGCTCACGAGCTACTGGTTGGAGAAGCCTGGCCTAGACCAACTCATCATGCGAGAAGAGATTGAGGAGGCAATCTTATCAGTCGCGGCTGGGAAGACACCCGGCGCGGACGGATTCCCAGTGGAGTATTATGCGGCTGTAAACGTGTGGGACTGGCGGGCCGGAATAACAAGCGTGGAGGCCTGAGATAGTGGGCAATGATCGTTTATTCTTGCCACTGAATGAATAAAGTGCATAAAGGGTGGAGAAAACGAAAACAAGAAAACAGTTCCACTTTCGACGATAAGGAGGGGTTGGTCCGGGTCGCCTGATGAGTGGTTTCTTTCGGGGTCGGTCTGGGTTAGTCCTCGGAGGTTCCGGGAGAAAAGAAACAAAAAAAGAAAAGGAGCCGTTAGTCACACGACTGTTGAGAATTGAACCGCTACCAACACCCGGGTTTCAGTGAGAGGGAATGAAGTGACCGTGAGGAAGGGAAGGAAGGGTCGGGTCGGGAAAGAAGTAGAACGGGGCAGAGAAACAGACCGTGTCCGGTGGGAGGGACGTGTATGGGCAACACACAGGTGCTATACAGGGCTCTAATGTGCTATACAATATTTTACAGTGGACTAGATGTACCGTGTCTTTCGGGTGCTTATTTACAAAACAAGGGGCTATCAACACAGCACTTAAGGTGCGACAGGGGCGGTTCTCAGTTACTCACGCGCTCCGCCGCAACTCTCCAGGTTGAGTTGCGGCCGCTCCCCAGCCACCTCCTGCGGACACCACCAGTCCTCGCTCCACTCGTCTTCTTCCTCGGTCGCCTTCTCCGTCGCCTCTCTGGTCCGGGTCTCCTGCCACGAGCTTGATCCGACGACTGTGTGTGTCTCGCTTCCGGCTTTTCCGGCGTCCGGATCCTGATAGGGGGAGGTCCTTCCGGGGTCGTCTCGAAGTGCTTCCTGTCCAAGTCCGCTCCTGAGTGGCCCCTGGAACAGAGGACAAAGGGTAGGTGTCTGTTTGGCAAAGCCGTTGCTAAGGACGCTCCGATACCGTTCTCCCTGCCGCGACTAGGTCTGAGGAAACGCGGTCCCAGGGTGGCTCGGGATGGCGCCGCATCACAGCGGCATTCCGGGAAACCCTGGTACTGCGTCTTCATGCCCTATATGAGGAGGTGGCAGAGAAAGGCATCTTTTCCCAGAAATAGACATGGCTACTGTCATGGTCATTCCCAAAACAGACCTCGCATCAGCTTCCTGTTCGGACTACAGACGGCCCCCAGCGCCATGAGACCCAACGGGTGATTAGTTAACGCTTTACAAATACCAGGTTATAGGTTATTATACCACCACCCGATCTCTCTCATTAATACTGAAGTCAAAATCTATGCGACTATCCTTGCGACACGCCTTAAACTGGTACTCAATAGCCTCAAACATCCTGAGCAATGTGGCTATATGCCGCATTGCAGCACGAGACACTGCCTGCGATGCCTGCGTGTGGCACAGGCTCACCGCCACCTCCTCCCCCGTACCTACCTTTGCTACTAACCGACTTCGAACGAGCCTTCGACACAGTCGATTGACAGTACTTGGAGAGTGTGCTGGAAAAAGCAGGATTTGGCCCACACTTCCGGAAACTGGTAAGGAGGCTTTACTCCAATCCATCTGCTAGGGTACTCATAAACTGGACACTCTCGAATGTCTTCCCTATCAGGAGAGGTATGAGAAAGGACTACCCTCTATCTCCCTTCCTTTTCGCTCTAGCAATAGAGCCGCTCGCCCGCCTCATCTGCGCTTACACGCAGATACAAAGGTGGCAATGGCAGGGATTCCACAAAGTTCACGTCGCCCTATATGCCAATGATGTTCAACTCTTCCTTGCTGACCCGTTATGCTCAGGTCTCCGATGCCTCCATATCATTCAGCTATTCGGAGAGGCATCAGGCATGTGCCTGAATGTTATATGTTATATGGGTATTTATTACGCGCACGACTACTCTTGAGTATCCTGGCGCGGTGAATACAGCCAAATCATCTTTGGTGCCTTTCCACATGTCAAGGGAATGTGTGGAGTGGCAGACACATATCCCCATATGATGCCTCACCTTTAAATATCTTGGCATCTGGGTGGTGCTCCTCTCAGAACTTACCTGGTTCCTTAACATTAACCCGCTAATCAAAAGAACAAAAGAGGACCTCCGCAGATGGCTATCCCTCCCCCTTAATCTCCTTGGTAAAATCACCTTGTTCTAGATGATGGTGCTTCCTATACGTAATCCAGAACCTCCCACTCCATCTTCCCCGTATATGGTTAACCGAGTTAGACAGCATGATAACACCATTTCTCTGTGAAAACTTGAGGCCATGCATGGCCCTTGCCAACTGCCAACGGGGGTATGGGAAAGACAAGCATTTTCCTGTACCACCCGCTTCCTGGTGATACAATTCTCCGGGCGATGGTCCCACCCGGCCTACCGGCTGGAACTAGAGACCTTCAGGTTCTCCCGGATCCAGGCTATGCTCTATGGGGCCTGATCACTCACACTGTCCCAGCAGTGACTCGGGCGACCCTACTTGCATGGCGCTGCGTGCTGCAGTAAACTCAATGGGAGGCTAAACTCACATTACAGACACCCCTGTGGCATGGAACCTGGCTCGGAGAGCTGGGGGCAGTGAAAGGGTTTCGATAGTAAGACCTGATGGGGATCACGCACCTAGGAGATGTGTGGAAAGGGGCACATCTTTTCAATACTTGCTTGACACTTACTTGCTACACTACACTCAATTCTATAAATATCTACAGCTCAGACATGCCATAACCCTTCCTGCTCCTGCAGGCGCTACATTTCCATATTTCAGCCCGCTAGAAACCAAAATCCTTATGGGAAATCTAGGCAAGGGAGAAGTGTCTCAGATTTATTGTTCCCTGGTTAACAATTCCCCATCCTCCTTAGACTCTCAAAGAATCGCTGGAACCAATGGCTGGGCTCTCTTGAGGTAGAAGACTAGAGAGATGCCCCGATGGCCCCCGAGTAATTACCCTATCTGCTAAGCTCCGCCTAATTCAAATATACTACATCCACTGTACATACCTCACCCCTGTCCGCCTGCATCGGGCTGGCTTTCTTCCTACCCCCAAATGTCTGGGATGTGCGGTAGAGCCTGCAGATTTTTACCAAATGGTCTGGTCCTGCACCTCCCTAAACCAATATTGGACAGCAATAGCAGCAGAATTGGACACCACACAGGGTTGGAAGGTACTACTCAGTCCCTAAGCCCGTATCCTGGGAGTCATGGAGGGGTTAGACGGCTCCCGTGCTGATAAAGTGTTCTTGGGGACAGCTACCATGGTGGCCAAAAGGGACATTGCGGCCATCTGGAAAGACCCTTCCCCCGACCATCTCTGCATGGTGCAACGAAGTGAACTGGAGCGCCATGCAGGAAAAACCAGTGTACGAGGCAAGAGGATGTCCTGCCAGATACGATCACATATGGAGCAAATGGCCAGGAGTGGCGAACTAATGACACTCTTGCTGGGCGTGGGTAACCTTAGGACCCACACTGCAGTAAAACCAGTTATGTAAATATTGAGTAACACCTGGGAAAATCTGAAAATGTGTTATATGTCACAGTGAAATGAATTATTGTGCTGTTGTTTTAAACAACCATAACATTTGATTTTCAAAAAGATGCCCATTAGCCCGCTTTTTTCAAGTTTTTCTTGAGAGGAGGACCCACCCTGGACCCCATGTTTGTCCATTAAGCTTGCTCGCGTCACTTGCTACATAAAAGTCATAACCAACTTTTATGCCACACCACTTTCAAATGTCACCAGCCGCCACTGGTATGCCCTATACAGTATAATAAAACGGTATGAGTTTGAACAGCTCATCAGGCCTCAAGAAATCTTAAAATGTTACCAGATCTGAAGGTCTAGTGACTTAAATAATCTACTCAACCTAATTGCAATGCTCTTGACCCATAAACTGTTTTCAAATTATATGATCCTGTGCAAATATTTTAATTCACCGAGTAATATGTGTGTTCAGCATATCTGCTGTACAAAAAACTATTTTAATTCGACAGACTAAACTTTTGCTCCATGTACAATACAAATCTAGCCACATATAGGATACACATGACCCGTCTTGCCTCTTAGTTCTTTAACAGCATTTTCAAAGGGCAGGGGCAGGCCCGTTTCTCAAATCATGTTTAAAACCTATCACTTAGAATAAATACATAGCTAAAGCATGAAGTTGTAGCATACTGTCATTTGCAATCAGCAGATTTTACATCGAAATGGCCACAAAAGACCCACTGACAAGTGGTTTTACTGAAAAAACTATATAGTGTACAAACAATACTGTTTGGGAATCAAGTTTCTGTAACTTTTTGTAATTTGCACATCACCAAGTGAAGTGTTTTGATTTGTTTTGCTCCTCTTAAAATCTTTGTCTCCATCAGATTTCTTAATTACAAAAAAATGTGCTTGCTTAATTCCTAAAACTCACTTGACAAAAACCTCTAATTGTAGTAAGAGAAAGAAAAATAAACTCCATTTTCCAAAAGCAATTAGTAATAAGACAAACTGACATTTGGCATCTTTCCTTGAAGAGACAGCTAATGTGTCAAGATAAAAACAGGATTTAAAGAGACGTCTTTATTGCTCATTTACTTTCTGAATGAACAAAGCACCAGTTCCTTTCTAGAATATGTTCACCCACCAGAACTGACCAGAATGTGCTAAAAATAGCTTGACCCAATAAAATCTGACTCGCCGTGGCAAGTAGATTTTTCAAGACGAGCATTCCGGGAGACAGTGGTGAGGTTGACCAGAATCACAGCCCAATCCATGCGGCTGCATTCCCTGCCAAAGTCCTCGGGCCCCCTCGGCCCCCCTCAGTCGCGAAGTGTCAGACGGGGAATGCAAGTGTGTTCGCACATCGCTCTGGCAAGTCATGTGACTAGGTGGCAATGCATCCCTTACCCAGGAGGTGTCGATATTGGCGTACCTCATGTGTCATGGTTGGGGATGCAGTGACCCCCAGTGCGATTAAATTATATACGAGGAACTGCCCCGGGGGTCAGTATGGTTGCTCAAATCTGCAAACGGAATGAGCTCAGTGACAGAGAAAAGGTCCCCCTAGGTATGAATGCCTGGGCATTAGCCGACAGTGTGAGGTAGGCACGCCCTCTAGGTGTTTTTTCTGAGCAGTGGAAGCAGAGGGGCTGATGGCACCAAGGTGTTGGCGAGGCGCAAACAACGGTGGAAGCAGTGCAGTGCTACAGACAGGAGAGGCTTGAGCGGAATGGGAGCTTCAACCAGAGGATGGAAGAGGAGCAGCAGGTGCACCAGCATCCACGGGAGTGGGGGATGCTAGTGTTGTTGTGTTGTTGTGGTTGCGCTCAACAAACCATCTTGCCACCCGCTGTAACTGGGCAGGGAGGTAGTAGTGTTCACAATTGGGAGCCCCCAGTCCACCCCTGTCCATCGGCAGGTACAATTTCGTTAACGCCACGCAACAGCGACTGCCGTGCCAAATGAAATCACGCAGCAATCGTTCAAGTATAAGAAAGAAGGACATGCGCAAATAGGCCGGGGTGTTGGAAAAATAAAAGAGCAGGCGCGGCAGAATCACCATCTTGGACAGAGCGATGCATCCCACCACTGACAGCGGTAAGGTAGTCCAGAAAAAGATTTGCCCTCGAAGAGTGGACACCACCCGGCATGTCTTACTGTCCTCCAGCACTGCTGTGCAATGGTAGATCCAAATGCTGAGGTAGGGGAATGTGTCTGGCTGCCACTGCACCATTGTCTCACCCAGCCGGGGTACAGGGTCTGTTGCCCCTGATAGCAGAGGGGGAGTAGAGGCAAGACTTGTCCCAGTGATGCATAGACCCGAGACATCAACAAAGGATGTACACAGATGCTCAGTTGCAGGCGAAGGATCAGACATATCTTGCACATAAAGGAGCGTGTCAACGGCATAGAACGGGACAGCATGTATACTGTCTTCCAACAGAATATCCCAGTAGTGTCCTTGGGCGCGCAGTTTGTGTTTCAGGGGCTCCATGGCCAGGCAGAAAAGAAGTGGAGACAGGGGACAGCCCTGGCAACCAATGTGTATGCTCTCGCATATATACCTGCCAGTCTTGACCCAGTGTATAGGAGGTTGAGGAACCCAAGCATGTGAGGACCCAGGCTGCATTTGGACAGGATGGTGAAAAAAATAGCTTGCCTTCAAGGAGTAATGGCCTTCTCCAGCTCTAGCACCAGGTGGATCAATTGTGGCCATCGACCTGGTGCCTGCTCCAGGACCCACAAGAGATTTAGGGATGTGCTATGGCTTGGGGCGAAGCCATTTTGGTCTTTGTGTACCAGCTGCAGGATCAATGGGGTCAGCCTGCTCGCAAGTATTTTTCCAAAGATTGTATTGTCTGTATTAAGCATTGTAGGTACCAAGGTTGGACAGGTCGTGGTCCGGTTTAGGGATGGAAACTATCAGCACTTCCTGGATAGACTGAGGAAGACAAGAGCTTGTGAGCGCTTCCTCGTATATGGTTTGAAGGCAGGGGACCAGGAGTGTGGCATATGCTGTATAAAACTCCTTTGGAAGCCAATCAGGGCCTGGAGTTTTTCCCAACACCAGTAATAAGATGGCTTGGCGGTTCTCAAATGGAGTGATTTCTGCATTGAGTATCAGCTCAAGGTCAGGAGGAATCTGTGGCAGATCAACCTCTGATAGAAAGGTCTCAATGGACGAGCCAGTGATCCCTGGTGCTGGCTTGTAAAGGCGTTTGTAGAACTGGGTGAAGGCCGCATGTATTTCGCGTTGCGTGTGCAGTGTTTTGGCTAGGGGCAATGCGATAGCATGGGGTGCTGGGGACTGTTTTGCTGAATTAACAAGGCCAGGAGGATGCCAGATTTGTCTGCACCAAAGTGAGTCCGGGCGGAGTGTGCAGCGTTATTGAGGCAGTGCAGGTCTAGCAAAACCGTGTGTTCCTATCTCGCCTTGGTGACCCAATGACCCCCGCCCCCTCTGCTGAGGTGACAGCCAGCCTCTAAAGGCTCCGCTGGTGCAATGTCCTGGTCCAGCTGCTTTCTGGTGCCCATGACCTCGTTCAGGCAGTGACCCCTGACAGTGACTTTGAATGCATCCTTTTCCATCAGCTGGGAAGACGCAGTGCCAGCGTTTACTTTAAAGAATTTGAGGCAGGTGACATTGAGGGTTGTGTCCTCTAGGGTCTCAAGACAAAGGTGCCATGTTGGTATGGGAGGGGTAACATGGTCTCAACCAAACTGAGTGTATTGAGGGTCGTGGTCAGAATGTGCCCTCCCCAGGTATTCAGTGTGTGACGCGAGAGCGGGCAGGTCAGTGGAGCAGACAATGCAGTCAAGGCGCATGTGGCGGTCCTGAAGGTGGGAGTGGGAGTACACTCTGTCCTCCACATGGTGTTGCTGCCATATATATACCAGTGAAGGTAACTACCCAGGCTATTCGTATAGCAGACACAAGCTATATATTAAACTGCAACATTCCCAAGATTAGAGCATTTAAACCATAACACAAACAATAAAAATGATATCAAAAATAGTGTATTTTAATAAAAACAGAGATAAATTTCTTTTACAATGTAGATATACAAATATGATGAATTGTGAATAAAAAGTGATCTGTTCTATATTTAAAAGAACACAAATTAAAAAACACAAGACGGGCAATGATACATGTCCTGTCTATTGTTGCTGTGGCTGTTGTTTGCGAGTCAACGCGTTTCGACACGTCGTGGTGTCTTCCTCAGGACAGTTAAAATCTCAGCCAAACTATCTGAAAATAGACCTCTATTCAGATGGTACATTTATGAATTTCTTCAATTAAAAACAGAGTGAGTGAGGCACCGTTATTTTTCTTTCTCATCAACTCGGCATGTGTCACCTTAATTTTGGGGATCCACTGTTCCCATCTCACTTAGTCTGCATTTACAGTTTCTGTTGGTGTCTTCCAGAAAAGAAATACCTCTTGGCTATTAAAACGGGGGATTTTTTTCTCAAATGTGAAGCGCAAACCACCATATGGCAGTAACTGGTCGAATTTGAAGACAGCTAATGTGGTATCTTCAAAAAAAGGCTGTTACCCACATATATTCGCAGCGTCAGTATCTGACTTCGTTAATCTCTTTGAATAAACATGCCGCCGTACATGTATTCTTACCAGTTACTGCCATATGGTGGTTTGCGCTTCACATTTGAGAAAAAAATCCCCCGTTTTAATAGCCAAGAGGTATTTCTTTTCTGGAAGACACCAACAGAAACTGTAAATGCAGACTAAGTGAGATGGGAACAGTGGATCCCCAAAATTAAGGTGACACATGCCGAGTTGATGAGAAAGAAAAATAACGGTGCCTCACTCACTCTGTTTTTAATTGAAGAAATTCATAAATGTACCATCTGAATAGAGGTCTATTTTCAGATAGTTTGGCTGAGATTTTAACTGTCCTGAGGAAGACACCACGACGTGTCGAAACGCGTTGACTCGCAAACAACAGCCACAGCAACAATAGACAGGACATGTATCATTGCCCGTCTTGTGTTTTTTAATTTGTGTTCTTTTAAATATAGAACAGATCACTTTTTATTCACAATTCATCATATTTGTATATCTACATTGTAAAAGAAATTTATCTCTGTTTTTATTAAAATACACTATTTTTGATATCATTTTTATTGTTTGTGTTATGGTTTAAATGCTCTAATCTTGGGAATGTTGCAGTTTAATATATAGCTTGTGTCTGCTATACGAATAGCCTGGGTAGTTACCCTCACATTGTATGTTTTCCCTGACCCAGGATCCTTATCCTTACCAGGGGGCCCTTGTTGTTTCACAAATATATATATACCAGTGCCCAGTGGTGTAGCCAGGCACTCAAATGTTTAGCATTAGAATGTGTGGTAGACTGAGGGAGCAGGGGATAATCCTGTCCAGTAGTGAATCGAGAAAATTGTTGGTCTCCGCCTAGTAGCCAGGGAATACCTCCCCATCATGCCAGGATCCCTGAGAGCCTATCCAGGAAAGCAGGTTGGTCAGAATTCAGAACATATATTGTTCCGAGCAACAAGCGATGCTCCTTAAGTGTGCCCTCCACAAAGAGGTCGTTAAAAGGGAACCACCGCCCTGCTCCATACTAGGACACCTCCGCCCCAGCATGAAAGGAGTAATCAGTTGTGAAGACCTGGCACCCCAACCCAAAGGAGGCGGACAGGCTCCGCATGGGTGATATGCGTCTCCTGCAGAAGCACTATATTCACGTTGTGATGGCGTAGGTAGGAATAGATCTAGTACTGTCTGGAGGGGCAGCATACCTCTGAAGTTCCATCTGATCACATTAAGGTTGGGTGAAGTAAGTGACATGTTGCGAACTGAGGTCGGTGTTGATCGCCATAGGGGTGACGGATTCTCGGTAGGAAGTGGGTGGGTGATGACGTGCATGGGTTGGTGTGCAAATTGGGGTGCATAAAACTAATACAGGCAAGGGGTAAAAGGCACCCCGCCCGAACTCAATGTAATCGCACACCATAGTAATGGTGCAATGGGGCGGTTTGAGAGGCAAGGCGGAGGGGATTCTCTTAGTGGGGCCTCATATGAAGGTAGCAACTGTAAGGGGAAATAGTAGCTCAAATGCAGATTGCTGAAAGATAGGAGGAGATATGTCACTGCAGGCTGGCCCCACGGTGGCCTCATGTCTGCTGGTGCTTGCGAGGAATGGTGGCCCAATCTGATGAGGTTTTGGGGAGGCACATGGTCTCCAGTGTGCACATACTGGGGGTGCAGCGAAATGGAGGCACCCCATCGCTGAGGGTTGCAGCAACTCAGAGACCGATGGGAATCTCAGCTGGGGGGAGGAGGGGGGGCAGGGGAGGTCAGGTAGGGGAGCTCACAGCCGGCTCAGACAAAAGCCCTTTGTGAAGCTGTCTGGACAAGGGGCCAGCAAGCACGGTAGATTTTGTGAGTCCAGTGGGCAGTACACCATCTTCCCAGACCAGCGTTTGTTCTGTGTCTTCTGAGAGCAAAGGCTCTCACCCTAGGAGGTCAGAACTGCGTCTTGGTTGGAAGGCTAGCAGAAACCAGCGAGCAAGCACATCAGACTCTGGTAGGTTTTCAGCTTACACCTCTAAGGCGCCTTCTGACTGCATGTATTGGTAAATCTGACACTGGCATCAGTGTGGGTTTACCAATACAAGATGTTTGATACCAAACATCCTTATTTTCAGTGAAGTCATCGTGTAGCTGGGGAACTTATTTTCACCAGTGTCCGCGCATGTTTTAAAATGGCTTCCTATGTCACTTGTACTGGCTTTAATCGGACTGACAAGCAGAGGGGCACGTTTGCTCTTGCTAGTATGCCCTCACAAGTAATATTCAGCACCCTGCCTTAGGGTTGTCAAGCCTGCTGTAGGGGTGACTTCTAAATATTACATGCAGTGGTAGAGGACATGGCACACAGGGATGCGTGACATGTCATGTTTTTACTTTAGTCTGCATCAAGACACGCAGCCTGCAAAGGCAGTCTTGCATGTACTTTATGAGGGGGTCCCTTAGGGTGGCACAATTTGTGCTGCAGCCCTTAGGGGACCTCTTTAGTACCTCAGGTCCTAGGTACCAGGATACCATTTACTAGGGACTTACAGAGGGTGCTAAAGGTTTTGCCAATTGGGGAAACAATTGTACAGTTTTGGGGAAAAGCGCTGGCACTGGGGATCTGGTTAGCAGGAACCCAGTGCACTTTCAGTCAAAATCACATCTTTTACCAGGCAAAACGTGGGGGTGACCATGCCAAAAAGGGGCACTTTCCTACAATATATCACTGGGGAGGTGGCCCCTGGTTGCGAAGGTCCAGACGCTTTCAGGCTCTAAGGGTTTGTCTTAACTGAACCACCTCGTAGCCTCTAATTATGGCTGCAGTGGGGAAGTCGCAACAGAGGAGGGAGAAAAGTCAGGGGGGCTGAAGATGGAAGGAGAAGGAAACAAGGGAGAGCAGCATGTAGTCTCAGAGCAGGGGGCAGGCTGTGAGTTCCACAGGCGTGTTGCAGGCTGCCTCTTCTTCCCTCAGCCCCATCCCATCATCAAGTTGCAGCGCCCATGAGTCTCCAGGTTGTGTCAGTGCAACTGTAACGTGGTGCATCTCTAGCACCAACAGCAACCAGCAGAGCGAGTCCCTCCTTACACTTCCCCCTACTTCCCCCTCCGTGGGGCGCTGGGGGGCATCCCTGAAGAGTTTGGGTAGGGAAGAAGGGGGAGGGCAGGGCTAGTGTTCCTCCCTACGCCTTCATGTATGTGATGTGCCACCCTGCCTCTCGCCCCACTCACTTCCCAATGACAGTGTAATCATCGGGCCAGTAGTAGGAGATCCAGGGGGGTCCCCGCGGCAGCACTCTGTCCAGTGTGCGGTCTGTGATGTGAAGTGCACAAAGCACATGCGGGTCTCGGTACAGGGCCTTCTCCCTGATGCACAGCACAACGGTTTCAAGGTGCCACTCATCGTCACCAGTTGCTCTGGGTATCGATCGTGGCAGGATCAGTTGCCGCTGCATCCCTGCACTGGCCACGGCCCTGCCGTTAGAGACTCTCGCTGAGGCCCTCCTCTGCGGCTGTGCCTCGTCTGGGGTGTGGGATGCAGACCGCGCAGTAGGATCTTGCCCCAGGACCCTCCTCCCAGCTTGTGGCTGGGTAGCCCAGACATTTGTGGCAAAATTTGGCTCCGCTACACCTCCCATGTCATGTGTGATGGTCAGGGGAAGCAGATGGCTGCTGCAGCCGCCATTTGGGCTCAGATATAGAGGGCCCTGCCCGGATGCTTCAAAAGATCTAGCTGCCATATTGGCCTGCCAGGCCACACCCTCTCACATTTCATGAACACCCGTGATGCGGATTTTATGCCAAAGGGCAGCTTCCTGAATGGATAGTGTGCCTGGTCTAGGATGAATCTGAGGTACCTTTCATGCCTCTGGTTTATTGGTAAGTGTACATAGGCGTCATTTAGGTCTAGGGTGACACTGTAATCTCCCTTCCTTAAGACTGGTATTACAACTTCTAGCGGAGTCATTTTGAAGTGTTGAGTTTAGTGACTTGTTTAGGTATCTGAGGTCTAGAATCTGTCTTAGTGTCAAGTCTTGTTTTGGTACTAAGACATAGGCTGAGTAGACACCACTACCTTTCTCCTTAGGGGAGGGGAGGAGGGGCTCTCAATAAGGCACCATTTTCTGATAAGTTCCCTGCCTTTTTTTTACAACTATATGCGTTCTTGTTCCTTTAAGGGTCTTGTATTTGGAGGAACATGTGGCAGTGGATTGGTAAGTTCTTTGCAGTAACCATGTCTTATTATGTTTAAGATCTAATTGTCTGAGATGATGGACCTCCACTCCTGGAGGAATCCTCCTATATCCTCACCCTCCCTCCCCAACCGATGTTATGTGGTGGGGCAGTGGGGAGTGGCTTGACACTGATGGAGTAGGGAGCTCTGATCTGCGCTCCAGCGGCGTGCCCCATAAAGTGGTATCCTGAACAAATCGGTGGACCCCAAGGGCCACAATCAGTACATTTGGCCTCTGGGAGCGCAAAGCACCCCTGTTCTGGGAGTGGTGAGGCGATAGGAGAGGCAGTAAATGACTCCCGAAGCAAAATGGGTGAATGGACAAGATAGCGCCCATGACCACTTAGTAATAACCCCCTGGAGAGACTGGGACTCAGAGCCCGATGAAGGTATGTGCAGGCAGAGGATATACCCCAGCAGGACCCACATAGCACATGAAACGCGGCAGAAGATCAGAACCGGAAAGCAAGATGCCATCGCGAGTCTCGCAGGTTAAGCTGCGGGCAGCCGTGAAGGGAATGACGCTGGCGGCTTGTTGGCTGACGAGCCCGTGCAGAGTGAAGAGGGTCCGGAGTCATCCGCTTAAGCCTCATTAAGGCCTCGGTCCAAGGGGCCCGCCAGCACGCATCTGCCCCAGTGTTGGAAGGGAGGAAACGGCCTAAGAGCCTAGACTCAAAGTGAAGCAACTGCAGGGAGCAAAGCGAATCGACCTGCTGGGGGAGGGACTCTAACGGGACCAGTGCCACCGTGCCACTGCCACGAGGGTGAAACAAGCGGCTACCGCAATACGAAGGGGGCATCAGGAACGAGGCTGGCGGGGTCTCTCTGACCCCCCCACATAAGCATCGCACTGGAGCTGGGAATGCCCTATAAAGCAGACTATACCTACAGGATTCGGAAGAGCGAATCGAAGGGCCTGCCTGTGCCTTAAACCCTCCGACCTTTGGAAGCAAATGGAGTGAGGATTCTCGCAGGAGACGGAAGTAGCAGAACTGGGCCCCTGAGACAGAACGCCTGCCAAGCAGGGAGGAGAGGGAGAAGCCAGCACAGTGGAAACCAGGCCCTCCTACAGGCCATAATAAGGTGAAATATACCCCCTGAGCGAGGAGGCCGAATGGGGGAGACAACTGCCCGGAAGCCACTCATTCTAGCAATACAGGAGGGGCCTGGGGGGTCTTGCCCTGCTGAGGGGGCCCCAACGGACGAGGAGTGCCGCTCGCAGCCGTTAGTGAGAACCTTTTAGCATTGTGGACTTTGAGCACCTTGGGGTGAAAACGCCGATTTTGCCGAACAGAAGAGCAGAGGAACATCGTGACTGGGACTGCGAGGACCAGCCTGCATAGCGCGGCCATCACCGCCGCAGCTGGGGCCTCTTCCCGCCCCCCTCCTTCCTGTATATATTGACAGCCACTTCCGCGTTTCGCAGGACGCGCGCGGGACCAGCCGGGCTAAGCCCGGGCAAAGGGCGGGCCGTCTGAGGACGATCGAGGCCGGGCCGGGCCAACCCTCTTTAAACGTTGGTATTTGTGAATTGCCCTAAGATCTAATAATTATCTTTGCAACTGTGCCCTATGTTAAGTTTTTTCTGGGACAGATAATCGTTGTCTTTCTTTCCTTGCTGGTTAGGTGTTGCCTGTTTATATACTAGATGGCGCAACGAGTAGGTAAGGTAAAAAAAGATCACCCTTTCTTCTAATGGAGGGGTAGCTACTGGGACCCTTGATAATTTTATCACACAGGCAACACTAATCCTGGAGAAAGAAATAGCCCTCACGGAAAAACGCTTGTCCTTAGACCTTATTACTGAGAAGCGTTCTTCTCTGGGTACTATTGGGACAGTGGTGACTCCAGATCAATGCAGAATCTTAGATCCTTTGATCGTTCCACGTGTGAGCCCATGTTCACTACTGGAGGGGCCTGATGGTGATGATTTGTCTGCTAGTTCCATCGTAAGGCTTACCTCAAATAGTACTGACTCAAGTACGACAAGCAGTATAGTTTCTAATTCCTTATTATCACAGAGATCCCTTCCAAAAGCTCAAGACCAGGCATTAGGATGAAGTAAAAAATCTGTACTCGTATCAATAAATAATAAAAGGAAAAGAGGGGGGGGGGGTCACCGAAAGAGTGGTTGTCCCAAAATACCAAAAACACAAAGCGTGAACAAAGCCCTACCTAAAGTAGTTCAATCACCTGGCCTAACTAAGATATCCCTTGCCTCCACTTCATTACCATCCCAATGTAATGTAAATGAGGGCTTATTGGGTGAAATAGGAAAACTTGTCAAGTCATTGATGCTACCCTTACTGGAAAGATCGAAAGTAATCAATCTAAAACTTGATCAACTGGAAAACCTAGTGAGCGCAAACTCCTCTATGTTGCATAAACTGACGAAGGGCTTGGAAAGAGAAGGCGTAAAAGCTCAGACTTCTCAACCCCTAGCCACCAGCAAACCCTCCAAATTAAGCAGGCCCGCCCATTTATCCGCCACTGTAAGTTCTAAAAAAACGAATTCCCAACAATCTGTAGAGACAGATCGGATAGAGAGTAATTCACCATGCATTATTAGTGATACAGTGGTAGGCAGGATGGCTAGTTTGCATCCGGTGCTGCCTGCAAAATCAGTGGGAAGACAGCTAAAGGGACGAGAATTATCGGGCAAGGACGATTTTGCACAACAGATGCCCTGTGTAAATCTTCCCCCTGAATCCGTACCTTATACGGTCATATTGACAGGTGTACCGGGTCTTAGGGAAAACCAACTAGAACCATACAGGGAGCTGAAAATTAAGGTGATTTTTTGGATGAATAAAAATAGAACGCTCCCTCCCCATTCTAACACAGAGATTTTAAATGTTAGAAGAGTGAGCTGGTTGGGTTGTAATAAAAAGGATCTTGAGGGTGATTGCGTTATAGTTAATTTTAGAGATCCCTGGGTAGTCAACTATATTTGCCAAGAACCAAGGTTTGGCAGAGTGGGTGATATTCAATCCATAGGTCTAAGTTATTTTTATCCCTATGTAAACTATGGAACGTTTGGTGCTATATATAATCAGCGCAGAGGGAGACTATACGGTGAGAACCGTTTTGATTGGGCAGCTCAGAACCTCCCTCTGAGAAATCGTTTTGAGCCTCTCAGTGCCCTAGAGGGGGTGGACTGACGTGTAATTAGCCTTGGCGGGGATTATGTGGTCAAAATAGATGAGGAGGCCCCCTTAGGAAGTGTAACCATAATGCCAGTGGAAAGACCAGCAGTAGTAGAAATGCATGTGAGCAGTGACACGGATTTAAGTGTGGAATATACGTGCCCAGCTTCACCAAGTAACCAACTAGACGGGTGTATCTTCCGTCTAATCACATGGAACATAGCAGGTCTTTCTCGTAGGTTGCAGGATGAGGCATGGTCCACATATATAACAAGTTTCGACATTATCTGCCTCCAAGAAACTTGGAGCAGAAATGATCGGGACCTGGATGGATATCAATCTTTTAATGTACATGCTGAACCCCCACAGGCTGGTAGGGCAAGGGGTGGTTTAATGACTGCAATCTCTGTAATATATAATACTGTAAACATTTTACAACTAGCGGATTCTCCATGGTATCAGTTGCTTTTGATTACGAACTTGTTTCCAACTCCTTTGCTCCTGATCATTTGGTATTATAACATTTTTTACCCTAATTCCACATTTGTTATTGACATGTTACAAGAGGAGATAACTAAGGTCATGAATAGTTTATCTTCGCTGTGCATTATGTGGGTAGGGGATTTTAACTGTTCCCTGTGCAAATTTAGTGGGACAAGGGCTTGTGGCTTGGTGGACATGAATGAGCAACCACTAGCGCATTTCAGGCATACGCCACAAGGAGAGGCATTGAACAACATTATTATTATAAACGATCTTTGTATTTTGGATATGCAAACCACTGGTGATCTATTGCCTTTACCAACTTTCCAAGGGAGTGGGGGTCGGATGAGCATAATTGATTTTGCTATGGTTTCCAGCAAGTATACTCATTTTGTCAATGATTTTAAAATAGAAGTTAACCCTGCTAGCGACCATAACCCTCTCGTTTTGAATTTGTGTCCTGTGATTGAGAGAAGCAAGTCCACTGAGCAGCCAACGAAATATAGTTTAAATCAAGGCTTAACTCTGAAGTGGGACAAGGTTGATGTTAGAAAGTTAGAGGAAACTATTTTTAAGGCCATTAACTCAGAGATAGCTATTTGTTTAACGTCCACATCTGAACCAGAAACTATAATTCAGAATTTTGAAGCTCTATGCCAAAATGTGGCCACTCACCTTATTAAACCAATAGGAAAAGGAGTTTCAAGGGAACATAAATGGTTTGATGCTGAGTGTTCGGCAGCACAAACATTTTTAAAAAGGGCGTTATCCCAAGTACCTCGAAATAAGGATTTGGTAAAAAATGCAAGGAAATCTTATAAGGATACCATTATGAAACGGAAATTGGAACTAAAAAAGAAGGCTTGGGATGATTTGGAGAAAGCCTCAGATCTAAGGGATAGTAGGCTATTTTGGGAGACAGTGAATCGCCCCTTCCTTAATGGTGACGAAAAAGGCAGTATGGTTACCCATCTACCCGGTGAAACTTGGGAAGTTCATTATACTAACATTTTTAATCCAAATGGTGCCTGTTTGGTTACTAACGGGGAGGGGCATATTGATCCTCATCATGAAACAGCGTTAGCACTTAGTCCCTCACTTTCTCTCCCTGAAGTCGAGGAGGCTCTAAGGAAAGGCATCTTATTAAAAGCCCCGGGTCCAGATGCAGTGCCCTTAGATTTATTTAAAAGTAACCCTGACATGTGGGCTCCATTATTACTTAATGTTTTTAGAGCGGCAGTGGTCGGGCGTTTTCCATCATCATGGAAAGAGGCAGTGGTTGTACCGATCTTTAAAAAAGGAGACAAACGCGACCCGTGCTGCTACAGGCCAATATCATTAATTGATGCATCCTGTAAGTTGATGGGGAGAGTTATATTAGCCCGTTTGGAGACATGGGCAGACTCTTTGGGCCTTATTGTAGATTCCCAGTATTGGTTCAGGAGAGGCAAAGGGACAACAGAACAATGTCTTAATCTGGCTCTAGTGATGGGTAAGTACATGAAGGCCAGGGGTGTTTCAATACACCTGGCATTCATGGACTTATCCAGTGCTTTCGACACTGTATGTAGAAAAAAGCTATGGCGGATGATGGATGCTATGGCGTTTGAGGAACCTCTGGTTACCTTGCTTCGTAGATTACACGCTGCTGCTACTGTGTCGATTAGATATGGCCCGGGTGGGGAAAAAACGAAATCAATCCCATCGACTGAAGGTGTACGTCAGGGCTGTATTTTGGCCCCCTTCTTGTTTTTAGTTTATACAAATGGTTTGGAAAAGTTTTTGTTAGAGAATTGTTCAGACTTTCCTAAAGTAAATGGCAGACAGTTACCATTGTTATCCTATGCTGACGACACTGTATTAATGACCCTAACTGCAAATAGTATGCAACAGTGTTTGATTGCATTTAATGATTTTATGGAGGACCTAGGTCTTCGGGTCAATTTCACAAAGTCCTTTGTTATGGCATGTGGCCCTAGAGGGATAAAAACCCGGAGGTTTGTCGTAGACAACACGACTATTGATAAAGTTGGGAATTTTAATTATTTAGGCAATTTATTCAATAGAAATTTGAGCTGGGATCCACTAATAACGGCCTGTGTTCAAAAAGCCACAAGATCTATAGAGGCTCTTTTTCGTTTCGCAAGCAAATTGGGCCAAAAACCAATTGCGGAATTAAAGACCCTACATAAAGCCAAATGGTTGCCCGTCGCTACTTATGGGGCGGGGGTATGGGGGACACATAAATCTACCCAAATACAAGTTATGGAGAACAAGTTTTTAAAGCGGCTTTTATCGCTTCCAACTAGTTCACCAAATGATTTCTCCCATATGGAGATGGGTATTGATTTTGTGAGCGATATAATTCATCTTTCCCCATTGCTCTTGTGGGGGAAAATTTGGTTATCTGAGGATTTGCAGCTCACGAAAGAAATTTTGAAAGATTGCCTAAGGTTGGATCACGCTACGCGGATCCCATGGTTGTCATATGTAAGGGAAACTTTTCATAAAATTGGTCTAGGTCATATTTATGAATCCCCAGAATCTATTCAGCAGGATATAAAGACTGTAACCAGGAATGCCTATCGTGATACTTTGGGTAACTTAAAACACAATGAACAACCAGTATACCAAAAGGGTAAAATGCAGCACCAATTTTATTTATCTTTTACCGTACATACGCAATGGCGTTTTTACTTGACACGATTCCGATTAAATACATTGCATTTTCTTTTTGCTTTTCCGAAACAAGGGGGTTGGTGTGAGAGGCTACCCCCTTGTCCATGCGATAATAAGGCGCAACAATGCACATTGCACTTTGTTCACTTTTGCACCTTATATAAAAATCTAAGAAACCGGTTTATTAAACCTATATTAATGAATATTCGTCCCTGTAATTATAAAGAAGGCTATGAGTTTTTAAGATCGTTGCATACCGCTGCTATTTGTAGTGCTATGCTTAGGTTCATTAAATTGTCATTTTTTATTAGGAATCGTTACTGAAATTATTGAAACTACCGGAAATTTTGATACTCTAGTGGGAATATTGAGCAAACACCCGATGTAATGATTGCAGGTTAACATGAAAGGTTTTATCGGTTTCTGTAGGTGATATTTAGAATAAGCAGATTGCACTTTACTAATGCATAATTGTGACTTGATATTTTTATGATTGATTTTAAATTTTGGGGATTGTAATTTTTTTGGTTACTCGATGAAATATGGTTAAGAAATGTACTGTATATCAATAATTTGATTTTATAGACTTGAAAACCATTTGTAAAATTTGTATTATGAAAATGTATACTTTTATGATTCCTTGGTTGAATCGAAATAAAGTTTTATGACTTATGACTGACTCCCGAAGCAAAAGTGAGGGGTCAGGTGAATGGACAAGATAGCGCCCATGACCACTAAGTAATAACCCCCTGGAGAGACTGGGACTCAGAGCCCGCTGAAGGTATGTGCAGGCAGAGGATATACCCCAGCAGGACCCATATAGCACATGAAACGCGGGCAGAAGATCAGAACCGGAAAGCGAGACGCCATCGCGAGTCTCGCAGGTTAAGCTGCGGGCAGCCGTGAAGGGAATGACGCCGGCAGCTTGTTGGCTGGCGAGACCGTGCAGAGTGAAGAGGATCCGGAGTCATCCGCTAAGCCTCATTAAGACCTTGGTCCAAGGAGCCCGCCAGCACGCATCTGCCCCAGTGTTGGAAGGGAGGAAACGGCCTAAGAGCCTAGACTCAAAGTGAAGCAACTGCAGGGAGCAAAGCGAATCAACCTGCTGGGGGAGGGACTCTAACGGGACCAGTGCCACGACGGTGAAACAAGCGCCTACCCCAATACGAAGGGGGCATCAAGAACGAGGGTGGTGGGGTCTCTCTCACCCCCCCCACATAAGCATCGCACTGGGGCTGGGAATGCCCTATAAAGCAGACTATACCTACAGGATTCGGAAGAGCGAATCGAAGGGCCTGCCTGTGCCTTAAACCTCCGAACTTTGGAAGCAAATGGAGTGAGGATTCTCGCAGGAGACAGAAGTAGCAGAACTGGGCCCCTGAGACAGAACGCCTGCCAAGCAGGGAGGAGAGAGAGAAGCCAGTACAGTGGAAACCAGGCCCTCCTACAGGCCATAATAAGGTGAAATATACCCCCTGAGCGAGGAGGCCGAATGGGGGAGACAACTGCCCGGAAGCCACTCATTCTAGCAATACAGGAGGGGCCTGGGGGGTCTTGCCCTGCTGAGGGGGCCCCAATGGACGTGGAAGCTGCGTACAAGAACTGAGACGGCAACATAATTCAAAACTCCAGAGACAGGATGGCCTGGCACTGAGATTCGGTAGACCAGAATCAGTGATACAGACAGAGGAGTGCAGAGCGGATATTGAGAGAATCAAATGCCCCCAGAGAGGCTCCTACATGGGGAAAATCACAAAAAAAATAAAAGATCCTGAACCGCAGGACCTGGCGGAACATAACCAAGGGGGGCCCTGAGAGGCTAGGGGAAGGACATACAGTAGAGCGAGAGCCCCCCACCGGTCAAACACTCCAAGATATTCTTCAAGCAATACAGACTTCAAGGCTGGCTGTGGAAACCAAAATAGACACCCTTAGGGAGGATTTGGGGCTCCTCAGAGCAGACAACTGACGCGTTACAGACCAGGTTACCAACAATGAGAGCGACATAGGAGAAATTAAACCGACGCTGTCCACTACAGTAGACAAACTGACAGAGATGGAAGCACGGGTGCACACTCTCAAACTTAGAGCGGAAGATGCTGAAAATAGGTCACGCCGCAATAACCGGAGATTTGAGGGCCTCCCGGAAAAAATTGAAGGCACCGATATGATTGGGTACCTAGAGGACTGGATCCGAGAAAACTTTGCTGAGAAAGTCCTTTCCCCCTTATTTCGCTCTGGAACAGGCTCACAGAGTGCCAGCAAGGCACCCTCCGCCGAGGAGCCCACCACAGCATGACCAGGACTATGTGCTCCAACAAGCCCGACTGCGAGGCCCAATAGTGGTGGACAACAGCACAGTCAGAATATACTCGGATTTCTCCAGAGAGGTACAAAAACAATGAGCGTTCTTCATGGCAGCAAAAAGGAAACTAAGCCAGATGGGGGCTCAATACTTGATGGTATTCCCTGCCTGGTTGAGAGTGGTAACGTCAACAGGAACGCAAATCTTCACTACGCCACAAGAGACCTGGGAATGGATTGACCAGCAGGAACCCGCAGGCAATACTTGATCACACAGGAGAAGAAAACGGATATACAGAGAGGAGGGAAAACTTTAGATAACCCTACTGAGGCGGAGACACAATGGGAAAGAGACAGGGCAGTGGCAGCGATTGCCTAGCTCAGTGCTTCTGCGGCTGGAAAAGCATCCTCACTGACTTGGGAGGAGTCCAGGGACTCGGACTCAGATCACAGCTCCAGCACGATGGGGGGCCTCATTCAAGAACTCCCGATGGTGACCCCCAGAACAGCGGATAACATCATTTGAACAATATCTGGCACACAAGTATGGGTGGGGGGGGGGGCAGGGGGGGGTTAGACCGCTGACGAGACTACAATGAATAGACCCGTGGGACCGGCATCCAAAACAGGCACAGCATTCACTGGATTGGGGGGGCCCTTTGGAATCAGGAGGACATTTCTTGCCCTCCGACTATGCGTCTTGCACGGACCCTCAAGTGATATTCTTTTTGTTGTATTGCATAATTGTGCAAAGTTTGGATGGGGAGAACCACTCACTTGTCCTGGGGAGTGGGAGTTTGGGGATTATAAAGTTATTAGTTGGGGAAACTGCAGGGAACATATGTCAGGCACTAAGGAGCTGAAAGGTAGTAGGGGTCGACACAGACTTTCTTTCAAGAAGCGTCTACAAACAACGGCGGGGTCAAACTGGGTATGAATCTCAACAATGGCTAATGGCACAACATAAAGTTATGACTTGGAACTTCAGGGGATGCATAAAATGAGGAAGCAACATCAAATATTCTCATATCTGCACAGAAGGGGGTGGGTTCACATCGCTGTTCTCCATGAAACCCATATCCTGGCTACCGTAGATGGCGGGGGCAGGTATATTACAACTCATTTTCAGCATTTGCCAGAGGGATGCTGATCTGGATAAGAGCAGGGGTCCCATTCCCACACACAGGAGACTGGGCTGGCCCGGAGGTTCGATACGTCGTGGTCACAGGCAGACTGGATGGCCAGGATGTGATGATAATTCATATATATGGGCCCCGTACAGACCACATTACATTTCTGGACAATATATCTGGCATACTGTCACCCCACCTTCTAGGTTCCATTATCGGGGGGAATTCAATTGTGTAGCAGACCTGACACTAGATCGCCCTCATCCCCCACTCCGAGACGCCCCAGCTATTAGGATGGCAAGAGCCTTCACAGAATTGTAGACCAGGTTGTGGATGGTGGACACATGGAGGCGCTCTCACTCAACGACTAGGGACTGTTCTCATTTCTCACATGTATATGATCTGCACATACGATTTGATAACTTTGTGTGCTCTCCTGATACCCAAGCCCTAATAGAAGAGGTGGAATACCTGTCTCGCATGATTTCTGACCATAACCCTCTCCTGATGAGGATAGGATGGGGTCAGACCGTCAACCCATCCCGACATGGCAGCCTAAACCAGAGGCGCAGGAGGACCAGGTCTTCCAAGAGGATATCAGATGTCACATATCACAATATTTCTCTGAAAATGCAGACACAGCTTTGTCCAGACTGACGGAATGTGATGCCTTTAAGGCAGTAATCCGAGACCGGTGCAAGGGGACATCTATTGGTGTGCCCCGAACGCTAGTGACGGACTTTGAAAAAGTAGACCGGGAGTTACGCGACTCAGAGAAACTGAGGCCTGATGGCCCAGAGATCGGACAGGAGCAAAAAAGAAGGTAGCTGCTCAGGAGAAACGCAGAGATGCTTGCACTACAAAAAATACATGGAGCGTACTCATGTAGATAGAGACAAGGCGGATAGCTTACTGGCCTGGCTGGCCAACCCGGTCCGCAGAGGGACCACTATAGTAGAAATAGCAGATAAGGCTCGTCACCACCTATATAGCCAGGAAAGGATAAACTGTAGGTTCCTAGAGTTTTATAGGACATTGTACAAGAGTGTGGGGGACGTGAGGAGGAGGGGAATTCTGGACTTTCTTGCTTGCTCCCCCTCTCCAGCCGGACAGTGGATGATGCAGAGGTACTAAGGATGGACGTTACTGAGCATGAAGTAAGGGCGGCCATTACAGGCCTTGCTACGGGCAAAACCCCAGGAACGGCAGGCTCCCTTCCGAGTTATATGCCTCCTATGTGGCGGAACTAGCCCCTAGACTGGTGAAGATGTATGAAGTGGCCAGAGAGGAGGCGGTCCTACCCTGAACCGCGCACCAGGTGATAACCCCACTGCTTAAACCGGGCAAATCGCCTCTAGACTGCATGGCCTATCAACCATTATCTATGCTTAGTTATGATTTTAAGATACTAAGTAGGATCCTGGCAACAAGACTTCTCCCATTTATGAACACTCTTATCCACCCAGACCAGGCGGGACTTATCCCGGGCAGAAACACGGCCATCAACATCAGGCGACTGTTCTCTCAACTGGAGGCGAGCGGATGGTGAGGAGGGGACAGAGCGGTCTTCTTTTTTGATTAACACATTTTTATTTAGTTTACAAAAGGAATGCACCAGCCATTCCGCACCGTATTTCAATAATCGAGGAGGACAATCACAAATTCTCGTTACCCAATGTACAGACATTAATAAAGCAAAAATTAGATTGAAACAGTCAAACCCCCCGTGATTAGACGCCCCCAACCACTACCCCCAAATCCTGCGGTATTTTTTGGGGCAACCACGTGCCGCATACATAACTTTCTCCTGTGTGGCGCACCAGTCCACCCCATTACGCCAACGCTCCACGGTTGGGGGTTCAGGGCATTTCCAGGAGGCCGCAATGTCTCTTTTGGCTGCCACCATAGCTGCAGTGAAGAACGTTTTTTCATTGCCTGACCAGTCCAACCCATCAGCGATGCCCAGGATCGTGTGCCTAGGGTCGTGTTGAACCCCCCACCCTAGAACCTCAGAGAGTTCTTGTTCGATGCCCTTCCAAAATCCTGCCAGGAGGGGACAGGCCCAAACCATGTGGAGGAAGTCAGCAGGGTCATGGCCACACCTGGTACAGGCTGAGGACGGACTAAGCCCCGCACGATGAAGGCGTACAGGGGTGAGATATGCGGCATGTAGATAGTAAAGCGCAGCCTAGCGGAGGCAGTGACCATTCTAGGGGCCATAAGGGTGTCTTGCCAGTCTTATTCTTCCAATGGGCCCACCCAGTCCTCCCATTGCGTCCGCAGTCTGTCCAAGGAAGTCGGGGTGTTGATAATTAGTGTGCGGTAAATACGGGAAATGCCACCCTTCCCCAGGTCCCCAAACATAATCTGGGCTTCAGGCGGGCTATGATCTGGCAACCGTGTACTAGTTGCGATGTGTGAACATAGGGCAAGCCGCAGTTGGAGGTAGCGAAAGAATTGCGAGTGGTGCAGTGAGTACCTGGTTTGGAAATCTTCAAAGGAGCGCATATGATCCCCCCACCCAAATGTCCCCCAGCTGCGTGATGCCTTTAAGGTCCCAAGCTTCAAAGCCCCAAAGCCCGGTCACCTCCCTGAGCTAGGTCCCGTGCCACAGGTGTGTACAGTGGGTCAGTGTGCGTGTCCAGTTGGTGTGCCGCAGTGCTGCCCGCGAGGCCAGTAACACAGAGTGCATCACCTCCGGAAGACGGGAAGGAATCGGGGTCCCATATAGAAAGGATTGGATTCTGGCGAGGCCCAGCTCCCCAAGCTCAAGCTTATAGGTCGGATCAGACCACCCCCGTTGAACCAGTCATGTATGGAGAGAAGCCACGTGGCTAAATAGTATATATAAAGGTGAGTCATCCCCAAACCCCCGTCGAACGAGGAGATCCTGCTAGTACTGAGCACTAACCTGGACCTACCCTTTCCCCTTAAAAAATTGCTGGCCAAGCCGTCAAGTTCACAGAACCAGGCCCTGGGAAAGCAAATGGGGGTGTTCTGAAGCATGTAAAGGAAGCGGGGAGTACCATCATCTCAAAAGGGGTGACCCTCCCCATGGGGTTAAGGGACAACGACTGCCACCGTTGGAGATCCGCCTTTGCTCGCTTCACCAGTGGAGTGACATTGAGGGCCCAGCTGAGCTCAGGCAGCAAGGTCACCCAGATCCTCAAGTATTTGAATGATTGGCGACGAATTTCGGACTGCCAGTCAAAGCATTCCCAGGAGAGGTGAAGAGGGACCAGGACCGATTTGTTGGGATTCAAATGGAGGCCTGAGGCCTGTTCGAAGGACTGCAAGATACGAAGACAATGAGGGCCAAGTAGATGAGAACGTCATCCGCATAGAGGGTGATTTTATCCGGTTGACCACTGAGCCATTCTCATCCGGCATCCGATCGCAAGACCGCATAAGGACGCCAAGGGCTCCATCACTAAGGCAAAAGGCAGAGGGGAAAAGGGGCAACCCTGCCTCGTCCCTCTACTGACCGGGAAGGGCTCTGACAGGACCCTATTGACTAGAACACAAGCCCTCGGGAGGGCGTACAGACCTTGACCATGGCCCGAAAGCGGGGACCAAGTCCCATCATGTCCAGAACATCTTGAAGGAAGCCCCAGTCCAAGGAATCAAAGACCTTCCCAAAGTCTACCAGGATAAGCGTAAGGTATGGGGTGAGGAGGTGGCGATGGGCCAAGGCGGAGTGCAGTCTGCGAAGACAGTGTCGGGTGCTGCGGGAGGGCATACACCCACATTGATCGGGGTGGACTAACGTAGGCAGATGGGGTTTGAGTCGCTGGGCAAGGAAGGTGGAGAACAGTTTGACCTCAGTGTTGATGAGGGGGATGGGGCGGTAATCTGCGCACTGCGGCAAGGGGGGCTGGGACTTCAGAAAGACCACAATGGTGGCTATGTGCGTTTCCTGAGGGAAGGAGCCCTTCTCCACAGCTTCGCGAAACAGTGAGTCTAGGTGGGGGATGAGAACATCCCGGTAGTGGACATAGTATTCCTGAGGAAGGCCATCTGGGCCCGGTGTCTTTCCAGATGAAACAAGAGCGATTGCATCTCCAATTTCCTCACGGGAAATGGGACATCCAGATCGGCTTGAGAGGCGCAATCTACATACGGAAGGCGGCCACCCTCCACGTCCATCAGGTCCATAAGGGACAGAGTTAGGGCTCGGGCCTCGTATAACCTGCGGTAGTAGGCGGTAAAGGCCTGCGCCATTTCCATTGGGGCACGGCACAGTGACCCGTCTGGTGCTGCTATTTCAGGGATTATAAGGTTCGCCCTTCGGTACATGGCCAGGCGGTGAAGGAGCGAGCCATTCTTGTCGCCCCATCCATATACCCTGGCCACCGAGGAGCGCCAAAGGAGTTTGGCCGCGTCCAGCAACAGCTGCTTGATCTCCGACTCTAGCCGGGTCAGAAGTCTATCGTCAGAAGCATCTGGGGATCGCGCCGCAGCACGTTCGAGGCTCTCGCGAGGTAATCTGTTCCAATTGGATTTGTCACTGGAGCTTGAGTTGGCCCTTGGCGATCCCCCTAATTGTGGCATTGCCCGCCTCCCATAGGGTGCCCGGGGAGGACACGGAGCCCTCGTTGGAGAGAAAGTACTATTTTAGCTCCCGCTTCACCACCTTCCTGAAATCCCTTTCTTGAAGAAACCTGGCATTTAACCTCCATGTTTGCCGGACAGAGGCGGGGGGGACCTGTACGGATCATCACTTGCGAGTGGCCAGAGATACCTCTGGGAAGAAGCGAGACGTCCTGAATCAGAAGACAGTCCGTGGAAGGAACAAAAATGGCATAAATTTGTGCCTGTGTATGGTGTGCCGCTGAGGTGTGTGTAAATTGTTTAGAGTGGGGTGCCATAGTCGCCAGCCGTCGCATAAACCTAGTGATGCGGACCAAGACCACAGCTGCTTGGCCTGTGCAATTCTACCAGGGGATGGAGGGCCTGTCGTGTCGAGGTCAGGTGATGAGACCGCGTTAAAGTCGCCCCCAAGGAACAGAGTGGTCTTCTTAATTGACATAGAGAAGGCTTTTGATAGCCTCGAATGGGGGTTTCTGTATGCATATTTGGAGTGAATGAGATTTGGGACGGGGCTTTCTCCGATACAGCTGCTATATGAGGAATCCCTGGTGAGGGTAATAACGGCTGCACAATATCAGTGTAGTATCAGGTGGAGAGGGGAACACAACAGGGTTGCCCTCTCTCCCCCTTGTTATTCGCCTTGGCCAATGAGCCACTGGCATGCCTCGCCTGGACGGGGGATAGATACAGAGGCCAGCAGATGGGAGGACATACCCACCATATTGTATTACATGCGGATGACCTCCTATTGTTCTTGAATGATCTGGAAGGAGAACTGCGATTATCCAGGAATATGCTGGTTGAGTTTGGAGCGCTGTCAGGGCTAAAGGTAAATTGCCAGAAGTCCAGGCTCTTTCCATTGACCGAGGCCAAGGACCCTCCCGACAAACTGGAAGACCACATATAGGAACCTCGCTGTCTAAGATACTTGGGGGGTTAAAATTTACCAGTCCCACTCAGACATTCAAGAGGGGAATATAGGACAAGATAGTGAGATCCTTAAAACACAACATGAACTTCTGGAGCACCATCCCATTGTCAGTTGCAGGCAGGGTGGCACTTTTAAGATGATAGTCTTTCAGCAGATACTATATTTCTTCACCACACTGCCTGTATGGATACTGAGGACATGGTTCACAGAATTGGACTCGCATGTGACATTGTTCATATGGGGGTCGGGCCATTGATGGGTGGCCTTAGCGAAACTGAAAAGACTGACCAAAGAGGGGGGACTCGCAGTCCCTGACTTTGAAACGTACTATCTAGCGAGGCAGCTGCAGTGATTCACACAATGGATAGAGGGGAGGCTGATGCAAGGAAGGGACATAGGACCCTTTACCCCCGAGTGGGATGACCTCCTGCGGATTCTTCTGAGAATCGGAGGGGCACCACAGGAGTGTACAAATGAATAAAAGTGATATGACTATGATGGTGAAGATGTCTCCAAAAGACACAAACTCTAGCTCTCTCCTCTCCAGATGTTCAAATAACAGTGCTACAGGTGCTGCCACCTGTAGCACGGTTATTGGCCCCCCCAGGGGCTCCCAGGCCCCCCCTGGGGGGGCCTGGGAGCCACAAAACTGAGAGACATCTATAGAGATGGGGAGTTGCTGCAATTTGAAGCATTCCGTGCAGACTGGTACACCCCCAAGGCCAGTTCCTGCTCCACAGAGCGGTAACAGCAGCTATTCGAAAACAATGGAAGATAGGTACTCTGGAACCCAAGCACCATTCCACATGTGGCTATCAGGCCATGGCGAGGGGCACGTTCAAGGCGGTTACATGCCTATATAGAGCAATTGGTGAGGACTCTCTTAAACCCCTGACAGCCTTGCCAGACCGCTGGAGGACAGATCTGGACGTCCCTATGGAAGATAAGTATTGGGAGAATGCACTAGCCAGGACCTCTAAGATTTCAAGGAATGCTCGATTTAGACTGATTAACTTTTATGTTTTACACCGGGCGTACCTTACTCCAGAAAGCATCAATAGATATTTTCACAGTGAGGACGTGGGATGCCCATGGTGTGGTGACTCAGGGGCGGACATGTTGCACATGATCTGGAGCGTTCCAGCTCTACATACATATTGGCAGGAGGTAACAGCTGAAGTGACAAACATAATTGAATATGAGGTCCCCTGCGCACCAGCGCCTTGTCTCCTGAGCCTATTTCCCCACACATATAAATCATGGGTCCCTGGTAGATTCCAGGATCTTGCTCTCATACTAGCAAAGCGAGTAAACCCAAGGTGCTGGAAGACACCTGGGGGCCCCAGAATACCGGGGTGGAAAAAGGAACTGGAAGCTTGGGCGGGTTGTGAGAGCAGGATATTACTTAGGAACGCACACAGGGGGATAAGCAAGATTGAAAGAGCAGAGGTTGGGAAACACTAGTACGAGAAACCCATGACCAGAATCAGGGGAGCTTCACCTTTGGCGCTGTCCTGGCGGGGAAGCCCAGTACGGCAAGATCCAGAAAGAGAGACAGGGCGGACGCACCTCACTATGTGGCAAATAAAACCACATTAAAGGACAGTTGTGGAAATGGTAGAACATGCATATTGGGAAAAGAACAGGACCTAGTGACCTCCCGGAGAAGTGACTCCTTACATTGACGACTACTAATTGTGACCTGCAGTTGGGGAATGGGAGGGGGAGTTGGCATGGGACATGTTCAATATAAGTGATAAACAGTATGCTGAAGACCTAAATGCAAATGTATTCTAAAATGTGAAAGAGACATATTACAAGATGCGAGAATTGGTATTTATGAAGATGAATGTAAGAGCTGAAAAGGAAATACAATCTGTTTTGAAAAACAAATTGTGGTGGGGCTGTGGGCAGAGTCACTTGCTTGGTGGTCCCCCTTTTGCGGGTTGTCCTCTCCCTCTGGGTTTCCAATGAAAGAGCTTCCTCGCTCGGTGTTACCACTGTGGTGGGCAGGCTGGTTTGTGGCTTGTTGGCTGAAGTTTTACTGTTCTTGCTGGGGGGCTGCTGAAAAACCTGCCTGTTTGTTTCCTGTTGGAGATTCCTTCCCATCTTAATGACCCTCACTATCTCGCTCTGATTCTGGTTCTACATCCTGTCTCCAATCAGGCCTTAGGCGTATTGCTACATGGATGAACCAGAACTTTTTGAAACTGAACGGTGAAAAAACAGGGGTTTTAGTTCTTGGTAAGGAGAAAGACCTATGGGGCCCAATACATTGGCCTTTTGAGATGGAAACTCTCCCTCAGCCTTCCAGTCACGTCCGTAATCTAGGCGTTTATATTGATGATTCTTTATCCATGCACCATCAAGCAGTCAGGGTCACAGCCACCTGCTTTACCATCTTAAAATGGCTTAGGAAAATCCTTTGGATGTTACCTAAGAACACCCAGAAAACTGTGATCCATGCCCTTATCACCTCACGGCTGGATTATGGTAATGTCCTTTTTCTGGGCGCTAATAAGGCTGTGACCTGTAGACTGCAGCTGGTGCAAAACGCTGCAGCGAGACTGCTATGCAGTGTCCCCAGATTCACTCGCATCTCCGGCTATCTTCGCGACCTACATTGGCTCAGGGTGGAAAATCATATAAAATGTAAAGCCCCGAGTTATATGCTCTCTTTGGCCTGCCCATATGTTCCTACTCGCCATCTCCGTTCTGCTTCCTTGGATAATTTCGTGGTACCCAGATTCAAACTTCCTAGGATGGGCGGCCGCTCTTTTTCCTTTCTCGGTCCTACTCTCTGGAATGCTCTCCCTCCTGCCATCCGCAAAGAATCGAACTACTTCCATTTCCGCAGTTCCCTGAAGACCTGGTTATTCAATCAGTAATTTTCTTTTAACTCTTGCTTTTCTGCTCTCAGTCTCTGTCCTGGCGCCGGGAAACCCTTTTTGGGTAGCTGTTGCGCCCTACAAATTCAAATAATAATAAAAATAATAATAATTGGAAGGCCCTCATGGCTTTGGCTGTTTCAATATCTTTTTCTATTTGTTGGAGTGTCTTGTCTACAGCAGTCCCAATAGGTCTTCCCTGTAAAAGGCATGTTGATGACGGATGCTGGCACCTGTATCTTTAATCTAGAGACCCTCAGCCATGCAGGTCTCCTGAGGGTGAATCTCATAAACATCTGCCTGCTGGCAGTATCTACTGTGTCCTGTGCTGACTTGAGACAGAAGCTGGCAAGGTTCTTGCCCTCCTGGATCACTGACTTTACCCTATATTTTATTTTCTCCAGAACGTTCTGCATGAACCTTTCCTGCTGGTGGCAGTACAGGTTGAGGAGTGTACTGGAATTCTCAATTCTCAATTGTGTTGCCACTTCTCTTTCCATATTGCCACCCACCAAGCACATTCTCTTGCTCTTATTCTCGTGGTGGCCTGGTTGATGTGGGGGGGCATTATTTCTCTTCCTGGCTGTTGCCACTATGATGGAGTCTGCAAGCATGTTACCCTTAATATACTGGAGATCTTTAGTGGACTGTTTGTATTTCTTCCCCACTCGAGGAGGAAGCACACTGGCTGTGGCTGGTTCCTTGAATGCTTCCTTATCCTGGACCAGTATGCTGGGAAGCATGTGTAGGAACATGTTTGCTTTTAGTGATAGCATCAGGGTTTCAAGGGAGGAGGAAGCAGTATTCCTCCTTCTCTTCCTAGAGTTGGACCCCATACGTGTCTACTGCCCTCTTAATCAGTCCATTGTACATGAACCGGTAATCCGGGGGTGAGGTAGCTGTCGACACACTCCTCCGGGGATTCAGCATCAAGATCCTGGCATGCATCGAACTGGCCATTCCCTTTTCAGTGTGGTGGGTTTGTCTTCTTCATACTCAAAGACTTCTTTTTGCTCCTTTTTGTGCTGCTTTAATGTCATGGGTGCATCGATGTCCAGTAGGTCGTTGCCCAACTCCCTCGGTCTGAGGGTTTCATGGGAATGTGAAATGGCTTCAAGGAGTTGTCAAACTCCTTGAGTTCCAGGAGTGTTCGGCTTCAAGCTGGCATCTTTTTCAACCTCGAGCGAGTTAAGTGTTGAGGAGGGTTTCCCCTTCAAGGCAGCCGGTTCCTTACTTTTCAGCTCTTGTCTCTATCATTTGCCCCTTCCGGCATCAAAGGCTGGTTCAAAGGTTTGATCCCATATGTGTCCTTTGTTCAGGACAAGTGCAGCTCTTTGTTTTTGTGGTGGCCTTCAGATGTGTTGACTGGCTTTTGGGGGTGTAGGGTCTTTTGTTACCTTCTGCTGGTTGGCCATTTTGGTGTCTTTCGCCTCCTTCACAGTTTCTTTCTCTATATCGACGATGCTGCCTTCGGCATCCGACTCCACTTCTTGTGTTGCTTTCTCTACGTTCTGCTCATCCTCACTGAAGAGGCCTAGGTCCTTCAGGGATTCTTGAGCTTGTGGTTACCATGGTGTAGTGTTCCAGATGCTGTCTCAGTCTTACCTTGAGTCTTAGGTACGAATTTGGGGTAGGCTTTGTAGTCCTTGGTACTGAGATCCCTGACAAGGGCAGGTTGTAAATCTTGTGTTGATTTGTCTGCATGAACCTGTGGTGGCAGTTGGGGAAGAATTTAAAGGGGGAGTTCTCCATGTTCCTTAGATGCCCCTCTCCTCAGCATTTTCCAGCCATGTGGTCTTCATCGGTGGGCCTCCCCGCGGGGTTGAGAAAGCTCCCCCTCCTCAGTCTTCAGTGTTTCTGAGGGCTTCCACTTATATTTGGTGATTTCATTCAAATTTTCTCTCTCCTTTCTCCAATTGTTCTAAGATGCTTTGGTGCTTCTCCAGTAGGTTTGCAGACCCAACAGTGGAAAAAATAATCTGAAGATTCTGATCATGCACAGGAACTTCCAGAGCACAGTCTGACATCACATAGGGGATGGACTTACCACCAAATGGTGGTCAAGGATGACCATACACAAAAAGGAAAGAACACAATCAGACCCAACTTCTAGATGACAGAATAGACGTACAGCATATGAATCCAGAAAAGGATCCATGCTGCGAAATCTACCATGCAGTTGTAACAAAAGATCCTCCCAAAGTCTCGATTTGATATGAGTACAGATGGTCATGTCCCGGAGTTCTGCATACCACACTCTCCTAGCCCAATCCCGTGTCAATAATATGACTTGGGCGCAGTGAAAATGGAGATCACACTCAAGAACTTCCAGGATCCAGTCTGAGTTCACACAGGGGATGGACTTAACACTAAATGGGGGTTGACAACAACCATACACAAAACAGAGAGGACACTGTAGGAAGCTGGCTCAGTATATACTATACCAAAAAGAGGTATAGTGTGCACAGAGTCCAGTGAGTCCCCAAAGGTATGGTGGGGATTAAATTAGACAATACCTTACTTTCAATTTGGTGGTAGCTGGGCAGAGCAGTTAGGTGTATCAGAGAGTAGTGTTAATGGATTTTGTGTACATACTTATACAAGGCAGGAACACACACTCAATGACTGACACCAGGCCAATATTTGTAGAAAAATATTACTTTAGTTACTTTTATTTCTAGGACCCAAGTTGAACTCAGTTACAGGTAAGTAGACCTGTGGGCAATATTTGTTATTACTGGCAATAGGTTTGTATAACATCAACAATACCTTGTATGTTCATGAGAGGCTTTTCAATACATAAAGAGATACTTTTTATGCAGAACCACACTTCGTCCAATATAGTGAGAGACCAATGCAATCCTACCGGAAAAAGACAGGTGAGTAACTTACAGGTAAGTAAGTGGTTTTCCAGTTCAGTCTCCGGGGGTTTGGGTCAACATTGGGCCAGTTTCTGACCAAGGTAGGTACTGCACCACCAGAAGCACTGGGGCGCTTGGGTGCGAAGTCACTTGGCCCAATGTTATCCTATGCCTTATGCAGACTGGGTATTTAACAACAAGAGGTGGTGATGGACAGAGTTTCTGAATTAAGCAGAATACTCTCACCCAGTCAAGAGATCAGGGCTAGATCCAACACCGTTTTTTAGCTCACTGCACCATCCCAGTTCAGAACCTGGCTATATGCAAATTAGTCTGTTCCTGTCCCAGTGCATGATGGGAACAGGGCAAACCAAACTACCAAGCCAATTCTTATACTGGGAAGGAAACAAGCTTCCGGGGACCGGTTTCTGGCATTTCAGCCGTCGTCGGCCCGGCTTGCTTGAATCCTGATGGTGCAATGAGCAAGGGACTCACATCTGAGTATACCCTTCCACGCTTAGGGTGGACAAAATATTTAACAACAAGAGGTGGTGATGGACAGAGTTTCTGAATTAAGCAGAATACTCTCACCCAGTCAAGAGATCAGGGCTAGATCCAACACCGTTTTTTAGCTCACTGCACCATCCCAGTTCAGAACCTGGCTATATGCAAATTAGTCTGTTCCTGTCCCAGTGCATGATGGGAACAGGGCAAACCAAACTACCAAGCCAATTCTTACACTGGGAAGGAAACAAGCTTCCGGGGACCGGTTTCTGGCATTTCAGCCGTCGTCGGCCCGCTTGCTTGAATCCTGATGGTGCAATGAGCAAGGGACTCACATCTGAGTATACCCTTCCAAGCTTAGGCGGACAAAATATTTAACAACAAGAGGTGGTGATGGACAGAGTTTCTGAATTAAGCAGAATACTCTCACCCAGTCAAGAGATCAGGGCTAGATCCAACACCGTTTTTTAGCTCACTGGACCATCCCAGTTCAGAACCTGGCTATATGCAAATTAGTCTGTTCCTGTCCCAGTGCATGATGGGAACAGGGCAAACCAAACTACCAAGCCAATTCTTTACTGGAAAGGAAACAAGCTTCCGGGGACCGGTTTCTGGCATTGCAGCCGTCTTTTATTTCTAGAACCCAAGTTGAACTCAGTTACAGGTAAGTAGACTTGTGGGCAATATTTGTTATTACTGGCAATAGGTTTGTATAACATCAACAATACCTTGTATGTTCATGAGAGGCTTTTCAATACATAAAGAGATACTTTTTATGCAGAACCACACTTCGTCCAATATAGTGAGAGACCAATGCAATCCTACCGGAAAAAGACAGGTGAGTAACTTACAGGTAAGTAAGTGGTTTTCCAGTTCAGTCTCCGGGGTTTGGGTCAACATTCGGCCAGTTTCTGACCAAGGTAGGTACTGCACCACCAGAAGCACTGGGGCGCTTGGGTGCGAAGTCACTTGGCCCAATGTTATCCTATGCCTTATGGAGACTGGGGGCACCTTGGAGAGGCACTGGGTATAGGTAAGTACCTGCGGATCAGGGACACATGCCTTGAGGTTAATCAAGGCAAAAAAAAAAAAAATTGAGGTTAAGATCAGCATTGGAGGGGCCACCAACTAAACCACGGAGACTAAACCACCAGGGGTGCAGGGGCAGCCAGGTGCGGCGTGCAAATAAGGCGTCGGGAGTCCCGATGAAATCAATGGACACTCTTGGGGTTAGGGAAAACGGCTGCGGGATCAGTAATCGAGGTTGGCTGAAGGATTTCCACAACTGAAGCAGCAAGTTGGATAGTGGGGGGATGGTGGGACACCATCGGTTGGGCACACCAAGGCCGGGGGGCTGCGGGTGCAGGGGTGTCATTTGGCATCCAGTTTTCTCACCAGATCTGGTCGCAGTCAGGGGGACCCTTCAGGTTGAGGCTGCAGGCATCGAGGGGAAGGTCAGGAGAGATTGTCCAACACTGGATCTCAGGTCAGGAATACTGGGGAGACTTCACTAGGTCAGTGGGCCACCTGGACATGGGCCATAGGTGTCGGGCGGAGAGTGGTCCAGGTGCCGCACATCCGCCTGGATCCAGAGTCCTTGTGTTGGTTTCTTGCTGGCCAAATCCAGTGTCCACGGAAGACAAGAGTCTTTGTTGTAGACAGCACAGGTCCCGAGGGTTCTTTGAGGTTGCTGGCTGTGGACTACACCGGTTTCTTGGAACAGGGTCGCTGGAGGAGACAGGCTGATAGGGCTGGGGTCAAGGCAGTTATCTTTCCCCACTGCTGCATGGCTGTTCGTTCCATCTTCGTAGGTTGTCAAATCTGAGAAACAAGGTTCAGGCGTGCCCCTAAATACTAAATTTAAGGGAGTTACTGAGGTCGGGCAGTAGCCGATACTGTCACCTAGGGTGGCTACACCCTTTGGGTACCTCTTCCCTTTTGGGAGAGGGACACATTCCTGTTCCTATTGGGCCTAATTCTCCAATTCAAGATGAAGAATTTCTAAGAGAGTGGTTCACCTAATCTCCTGGTGACTCTAGGGGTGTGCCAGGCTAAGGTGGACACTCCTACTCTGCTTACTAAGTTTCCTGTCTGTCCTGCAGCCAAAAGTTGGGCCTGGACAGGGGGGCGGGCATCTGCACTTGTTGGAGCTGCCCAAATCAGCACATCACAAGGCAGGAGCCTTTGAGGCTCACCGCCAAGTGTTGCTGTTTCTGCCAGGGGGAGGTGTGAAGCACCTCCACCCATAGCAGGCTTTGTTTCCTACCTCCGAGAGCAGCAAGGCGCTCACCCCATGAGGTCAGAAACCTGTGTGGTGGTGGCTGGCTGGCGAGGACCAGTCAGCCAATACACTAGAAGTTGGTCGTTTTTCAGGAGTATCTCTAAGATGCCCTCTGAGTGCATTTTAGAATAAATCCCACACTGGCATAAGCTGCGGGTTTCTTATGCTGAGAAGTTTGGTAACAAACTTCCCAGTTTTCAGTAAAGACATAATGGAGCTGTAGCGTTTGTAATGACAAACTCCCAGCCCATGGTCTAAAAAATGGCTGCACTGCACTTACAATGTCTGTGAATGGCACAGACACGACACTATAGGGGAGCTATGTCCTCATCTGTGGTATGGTGCATCCTGCCTTAGGGCTGTAAGGCCTACCAGGGAATGTGCCATGTCAACTCTTCCGTTTGGTCTGCACCAAAACACACAGCCTGCAATGTCAGTGTGTGGGTATTAAGGTGAGGGGTTTCTGAGGGTGGCATAATATCTGCTGCAGCCCTCCAAGGCCCTCTCTGGTCACAAGGCCCTTGGTACCAGAGGTACCTTTTACAAGGGACTTATATGTGGGCCCAGAGGTGTGTCATTTGTGGAAGCAAATGTACAGGTACACAGATGATGGGGCCTGGTTAGCAGGATCCCAGCGCATACTCAGTCGATAGCATCAGGTATCTGACAAATATTAAGGGGGTAACCATGCAAAAAGGGGCACTTTCCTACAGACAGAATAGGCCCCAACCATTGGATGGCAGGATAGTTGCACAGTATGTAATTCCAAAAAAGGAGTCACTCTGGTGCTGAAACAGAAGATCCTCCAAAAGTCACAACTTGATATGAGAATGCTCATGGTGCAGAATTCTGCATAGCACACTTTCCTGGGCCATTCCGTTGCCACTCGGATGAATAGGACCCAGTCATTCCAGAACTTCAATAATCATGTCAGGAAAAGCAGCAGACCTGAGAAGTCAGTACCGCGCTCCACTATAGAAGGAAGTCATCTCCCAGAGAGAGCAGTCTTGGAAACTCCAAAGCACATAAGTGTTGACATTGCAGGTTCTTACCAGTGGTGAAAAGATTGAGCCAGGATTCTCTCCAATGCAAAAACCTGTACCACCTCTGAATGCAATTGCCATCTGCTAAGTGTCGGTGGATGAGTTTGTCTTTATACTGGGATGACTAGGGCCTGGGCATTTCAGAACTTCAGAAATCCTGGCAGGAGAGGCACCAGTGAGAAGGCATACATGAGTATTGAGCCCTACTACAGAAGAAAAGCATCTGCAGATCTTTTGCAGTCTCCTCTGAAATCTGGATACCATCAGACATATTTCCCTGATTCTGTGCCCAATGGAACTTTAAATCCCACTGGGGTTTCTTTCCTGACCTGCTGGGAGTACAGTTCCGGTTTTGCTTTTCTGTTTCCGGCCGCTGCGCCACGCCACACCACACCACGCCTCGCGGCCCCCGCTACGCGGGAGCCGCTCGCAGGCGGAAGACACTGGTTGTGACTTTGCCACCGGGTCCCTGAATGTGCATTGGAGCACCAACGCGGCCACATTGATAGCGGATCTTTTGCACCGAGGTTAGAGGCGGGACTGCGAGGACCAGCGTGCTGAGCGGCGCTCATCGGCCGCAGCTGGTCCTCTTCCCGCCCCCTCCACCTGTTAAAACCATCGAGGAGTGCAAGTTCCCTGGGTTTCTTTCCTGACCTGCTGGGAGTACAGTTCCGGTTTTGCTTTTCTGTTTCCGGCCGCTGCGCCACACCACACCACGCCTCGCGGCCCCCGCTACGCGGGAGCCGCTCGCAGGCGGAAGACACTGGTTGTGACTTTGCCACCGGGTCCCTGAATGTGCATTGGAGCACCAACGCGGCCACATTGATAGCGGATCTTTTGCACCGAGGTTAGAGGCAGGACTGCGAGGACCAGCGTGCTGAGCGGCGCTCATCGGCCGCAGCTGGTCCTCTTCCCGCCCCCTCCACCTGCCCTTCCCCTTGATAAACTGAGTCAGGAACGCACACGCGGGACGCGCGCGGGGCAAAGGCTGGGGCGAAGACTGGGCAAAGACAGGGCCGTTTTAGGCCGTTATAGACCGATTAAGACCGGACCGGGCCATTCCTCTTGGTTCTACATGTGAGTCAACCAGTTGCGTTTTTGTGTTAACTGTAAACCACCTATAATTTAAATAATGTCTGTCCGTGAAACCAGGAGCAAGTCTACCAAATCCTCTAAAAAGGCTACAGGTACCCTGGACGATTTTATTACAAGGACAAGCCTTTCAATTGATAATGAGATCACTAAACTCCAGCACAGAGTATCCTTGGAACTAGAGTCTGCAAGGAGGCTCTCTATCGAACTAGCACTAAGGAAAAAATCCTCCCTAGGTAGCATTGCCTCCTCAAAAACCCCTGAGCGCACTATTGGCCCTACACCAATTATCACCTTGGTCGAGGTTCATTCTACTGCTGAGGAAACAACTACCCCTTTTAATCAAGACCTTGTTCCCCCGGGTCCCTCTGTCAGTGCTGTATCTGAAAGCCTTCCATCTTCGGATCCACAGATAGGGAATACCAAGGGAATTAAAAATGGTGAGAAGCCAAAGGTATCGGTGGAAATAGACCCGAATAAAAGTCAGGTGCCTGTTAAGATATCACCAAAACATAAGAGAAAGAGGAAACACATATCTACCTATGCTAGGAAAAAGGCGAAGGTAGCCGTTAGTCAAAATATTATAGGGGTTGCCCCGTTAACATCTAATGTAACGATTGCTAATAATATGTCTGACCAAGCGCCCCCAAATGTCCAAAGCATCAATGATAGCACAGATGATCAAAATTCGGTCATGATGGCTGACCATTTTGACAACGAGGGCCAGAGAAATTCCTCAAATATGGTAGAACAGGAAGGGGGAAGGGAAGAGTTTTTAAAACTGGTATGGGAGACGCTTAAGAAATTACTCAGGCCATTAGAAGTCAGGCTAACTGGCATTGAGAACCAGTTGCTTGAGGTGGAAAAAAGTGTTATTACATTATCTAGCTTAAGTCTTAATTGCACTGATGTACCTATAGTGTCTATTCAAGCACCAGCCTCTGCTCCCGTGATACCTTTGAACAAAAATCCAACTAGTATACAGCAGGACAAAGAGGGATTAGCAAAAAGCACAAATATAAAATCGATAATAAAAACACCAGCCATACTAAATCTAATACCCTCGACCTCGTCATCTGCAAATACCTCTAACAAACCTTTGCAGAAGGATCATGTTCAAAGTAAAACGCCTCAACTGCCCAATGTTGCTGCTACCCATTCTCCTATTCCCAACACCCCCGTTCCACAGAAATCCACATCCAATCCACCTACCAATCCTCACATTAACCTTGCCAGTAATAAACCCTTGACTGATAGATCTTTTGTCAATGTTTCTAACAAGCTAAACTACCAATCTGGCCATTCTTTTAACAACTTTAAAGGAGGGTATATAGATTTGCCACCTGACGCAAGCCCATTTGTGATTGTTCTCACAGGGGTACCTGAATTAGAAAACCAATATGAGGAGAACTTTCAATCCTTAAAAAATAAAGTGATCTATTGGTTAAATTCGAACAAACCCATTCCGGGCCACATGAAAAGCAAAATCCTCATGGTTCGTAGGGTGCCGTGGGTAGGACCCATGGCCAAATCAATTATGGGTGACTGTATAGTCATTTCTTTTGAGGAACCCCATAGTGCTGAACAGATTTGTAAATGGAAATCATATGGTGATACACCACCCATTGAAGCTAGGCCTTTATCGTTTTTTTACCCCCCACCTAGGCCTACACAACATGGGTATAATTGGAACAACGTTAAACAGTATCACGGTTATGTACCCAACTTGGCTAGACAGGCAGAACGAAATATGTGGTCTGGTATTCCTACCTTCAACAGGTATAGTTGTTTAGATGCTGTCGATTGACTTGTGACTATGCCTGATTGTATTCCCAAGTTATATGACACTTACTGTACACTGTGTAACAAGTCCGACCACCTCCAGAATAAGGAAAGGTCTTTAGCAGTTTATAAGGTATGTCACGATCTGGATGTGAGTTGTTTAGATGGGGGAACCAACACTATTTTAAGAGATGTGGTTACTGAGACAGATAACCAAAGTGCCGATATACAGCTAGGTAGTGTGCATCATCAGCCGGTACTTATGCCGGCTTTTGATGACCAAACCTGTCTCAGTAATAGATTAACCCCACGTTTGCTCATTTTGTCCTGGAATATTGCTGGTGTAGGCAAAAATCTTAAGGATCCTGAATGGGCTGACTATGTTGATACTAGTTACCTTTGTTTACTGCAAGAAACATGGGCTATAGATGTTCCGCATAGAGTCGGATACAAAACCTATGGCACTAAGGCAGTCCAGTCTGATAGGGGGAGACCGTCAGGGGGTTTGATTATATGGCTTAAAATCACCTTGGTTATGAGGGTTGAAATTATAGATACAGGAACTCCCGATATTCTGGCCCTAAAAATTGTACCCCCAAACGGAAATGAATGTTACATCGTCAACGTTTATAATAGACCACTTGCTCATTCCAAGGTCTCACCAACTCTGGAAACACTGGATCTCTTTCTGAATAAGGTGGTTGGAGATACTCCGGTAATTCTGGGAGGCGACCTAAACTGCAATTTCGAACCGGTTTCTGGTATTAATGATGTTTTTGAGGATGAGGACCAGGCGTACAAAATCCCCCAGCTTGAAATCTCAAATTCTGTTAAGTGCTCCACTTTGGCCGTTCAATTGCTAAGGCTAACTGCAGACCATGGACTTAGAGCATGCAATGGCCGCCTCCCTTCGGATTTGTCAAAACATCCAACTTTTGCGAAATCCAATAGTAATTTGGATTTCATACTTGTTTCCCTTAGCCTTTGGCATTATTTGATTGACTTGAAAGTGGCAAGTAGGGAGGAAAGTGATCACTACCCTTTAGAACTTTACATTGATGTGCAAATGTTTAGTGACATTACTGCCAACCTAGCTATTCCATCATCCGAGACTACCAATGTCAAAATATGTGAGGATGTACACGTAAATAATAACAGGCGTGCAGTAAAATGGCCCCATATTTTGTCTGATGGTAAGGCCCTAGCATCAGTGTACTCTCTCTTTGGGGAAATGTTTGGACCTATGGCTGGTCAATCTTTTTTACCTGTCCACTTCGATCACTTTATTGAACTGCACAATGTTTTTTTCTGCGAACTAAAAACCTACTTGTCAAAAATGCCAAGGAAAAAGCAACAAAACGTAAGAGTGGGGAGTCATGGAAAATTATGGTATGATCATACATGCAGGCTGGCCAAGAGAAATCTCCTCCTTGCTATCAAAAGCAAATCAAAGGAAGGAGTCAAACTTGCAAGGGAGGTATATAAGTGTGCCCTAAAAACATCGAAAAAATTATGGGAAGAGTCGATCTGGTCAGAGATGCTAGTTGCTGCGAAGACTAATGATAATGTTGCCTTTTGGAGGCTGGTGGCAAACGAGGGGCATGCAGGCAGAGCTGTAAAAGACACGTTCTTGGATGAAATGACATGGGTGACCCACTTCACATCCCTTTATAAACAATATGACGGTGATGATAACAAGATACCATGGTTCCCTCCTCCCATTGAACCCCTTGACTTCACATTGGAGGAAACAATAAGGGCGATTAATGAACTAAAAAACTGCAAAGCACCTGGCCCTGATAAAATCCCGGGGGATCTATACAAACACGACATCGAAGTATGGGCTCCTTATGTAAATCGTTTGTTTAATGTTCTGTCTACAAATTGTTGCTTTCCAGATAGTTGGCGTGCAGCGGAAGTTGTGTTAATTTTTAAAAAGGGGAATAGATTGGTACCTTCAAACTATAGACCAATTAGTCTAATGGACATCCTGCAGAAACTCTATTCCAAACACCTACTTTTTCGGATTAATGATTGGCTGGAGGATGCAAAAATAATCTCCAAATTCCAAGCTGGCTTTAGGAGCAAGACTAGCACCATAGATCAAATATTCAGATTCTGTTGTTTGATCTGGAAGTACGTGCATATCAGGAAAGGTCATTTGTATGTGGCTTTCGTAGATTTGAGAGCCGCATTTGACCTCGTCCCTCGCAACTTGCTCTGGAGGACCTTAAGTGAGGCAGGCTTGCCAGGGTGTCTTTTGGCCCAAATAGTAGAGTTACATGCTGGAAATTATGCAAACATCAGGTGGGGTCCAAATGGCGAACTGACGTGTAATATCCCCATTGAACGTGGGGTTCGTCAAGGGTGTGTCTTGGCCCCTACCTTGTTTTCTTTATTTATTAATGATGTTCCCAATTATTTGAATGGTTGTACTAATGATTCCCCACAGCTTAACGGAGAGAGGGTGCCTGCGTTGCTCTTTGCGGACGATACCATTCTAATATCCCAGACCAAGAAAGGACTCCAGGCACTCTTAAACTCCTTTAACTGTTATTGCATGACCAAGGGCCTGGAAATAAATGCCGATAAAACGAAATGTATGGCATTAAACCCTAGCAAACCGGACAGAGGGTTTTTGACTTTGAATGGCCAGAAACTAGGAATAGTGGAAAACTTTTCCTATTTGGGCGTTACACTTGATTCCAAATTAAGTTGGAGGGCCCAAATTGAGAAAAGTAAGGTATCATATGCCCACAATGTCAAACCAATTATATGTAGACTAAACGCTAGCACAAGCAAGAGTGTAACCCCTGTTTTAGAGCTTTTTAAATTTAAAATTCAATCTGCTGTGTTGTACGGAGCAGAGATTTGGGGGCCGTGGGCCAGAGATAGCTTTCAGGGTTTGGATAATAAATTCATGAGAGCTATTGTAAGGGTCCCGAATAGTACACCCTTAATACCCCTCCAGCTTGATTTGAATTTTAAAAGAACAGATTATTTTGCCATTATAAGACCATTAATGTTTTGGGTTAGGTTGTGGTCCACCCCAGAACTGCTCGAATACAGAAATGGCCTTCAAGAATTGCTGATCCTTGATTCTTTTAACTCTATTCAGTGGCTTGTGCATATTAAAAAATGGTTCACGCTTCTGGGCCTGTACTCAATGTGGGAGAATCCTGACAATCTACCGGCTTTTTCCAAATCCATATTAAAGCGAGCCTTTTGGTCTTACATGAGTGAAAGGCTCAAAAATGAAAGCAGAGTTGGTTCTCTAATCCAAGATTTTTTATCCTTTAAAGATGAACCCCTCTTCGAATCCTTCTTGGATGAAATAGAGCCACCTATTGCAAAGTCCCTCTATCTGAAGTTTAGATATGGGATCCTTATGTTGAGTTATAATACAGAACGTTGGTCACAGAAAAGATTGGGAGGCCCGAATGTCAAAAGCGGGTGTTGTTCTATGTGTTTAAACCCCTGTAAGGAGAACGAGGTCCACATGTTGTTTGTATGCAGTGCCTACCTGAAGGCTCGAAAGAAATGGCTAAAACCCATGTGCACTCTCCTAGGAACCAGATCCTGCTCTACAGCATATAGGATCATAAAAAGCAATACAACTCAGTTTATTGTATTTAGTATAAGCAGGTTCCTTTATTCTGTGTATATTACTCGCAGGAAACTTGGTCAGATACTCTGAGTAGAACTCTTGTATATGCAGATAAAAATTTGTTGCCAAAATGAAATGCGTTTTAAAATGAGGAGATGAAAAGTAACTTTTGTACTACATTTTTAAACTTACTGTTTTAAAATGTTGTTGTATGTATGCTATTATTGTTTGTTTTTTGCATATATGTGTCTTTTATGGCCAAAATGGTCGAAATAAATAAATAAATAAATAAAATAAATCCCACTGCAGAGTCTGCATGTGCCACCTGGTATGTTTGGCCAGCTGCATGCAGGAAACCAACAACCCCAGTAACCTCAGAGACATCTGCACTAATATCCAGGACAGGGGCTGAAACATTGGGATCATAGCTTGAATGTTCTATATTCTCCTCTCCAGGGGAAAGGCATAAACCATACCATATGTAGAACAGCTTCAATGAATAGGAGCATCTGCAAAGGAGTCAGATGTGACTTTGGCATGTTGATAGTAAATCCCAGCAATGCTAGCCATCATCTGAAGATGCTTGGCAACTGTCTGGAGCGAGCCTGCTTTTAGTAGACAGTCACGGAGGTAGGGGAAGACTGGTACTCCCTGATGTCCGAAGATCAGCTGGCCCTACCATCATCACTTTCGGGCACTGGTGAGACCAAAAGGGAGCACAACAAACTGGAAATGCTCCTGTCCCACCACAAACAGCAGGTAGCACTGATGGGCCGGCAGGATGAGAATATGAAAATAGGCAGCGTGTAGGTCCAACACCACCAGTCTCCAGGGTTGAGGGCAAACAGGACATGAGCCCGAGTGAGCATGTTTAACTCATCCTCTCGGAGGAGGCATTGAGAGGGCGCAGATCTAATATAGACCACGGCAACAATCCTTCTTGGGCACCAGAAATCAGCAGGGCCACGCCCTACTTCTGACCGGATTCTTCTCGATAGCCCCTTTGGTCAAAATGGCTTGCACTTCCAAAGGTAAAATGGAGCAATGATCCTCCATAAGCCACTGGTGGTGGAGCAAGGATTCGCACGTACAGCGACTTGCTTGTAATCATGAACCTCGAATAACCCTAATTGCCTAATCAATCTGTTTTGTCTTATTAATTTGCCCTTCATTCTGACATTTGGGTGTCCCACCGAAGCTTGCCTATGTGTTTTCTAATCGTTATACACTTGCTATTAAGATGGCTGCTGCTATGCGGGAATTTCTTCTGCACATGCTTCGGTCATACCAATGTGACATGACGTACTCGCAGTTCTGGTGGGAAACCTTTTGCACTTGCGCAGTATAACTAAGATGGCTGCTTTATGTTCTCACATGTCTGAAGCTTGCACTGCCGCTTTTGCTATGCTGTTTGTCTGCATTAATGACTAAAGCTATAGTTACATTAAAGTAATGGGAGTAGTATAGGGATTCATGGTATACAGTGTATTCATTTTTTCTGTGTTTTAAAACTGTTTCTATTTACTTTTCATGTATCGTAAATCCTTGGGCATGAGGGACGGGAATACGCCATGTTGACAACCCCTTCTGCGCATGACAGTCTTTGGCCAGAGAATGAACTCTATGACATTGAACTAGTGCCAACACAGAGGTCCAAGCCAAGATGCGCCTGGGAAGAAGTTTTCTCACCTAGTTGAAGAAGCAGAGTTGTACCCAATGAAATACAATGTATTTTGAAGATAAATTCTCCATTGTATGTGTAGGGCATATGTCTTGTGAACCTAGAGTTCGATGGGCGTGTATAAAAATTTAAATTATGGGCTTGAGAAAGTCAAATCCTGGGAGGTGTGATGACCTGTCCTTTCATTTGTCCAATCGAAATTGGGGATCCTTACACTTGCAACATTTGGGGGGTGGAACACTGACCCGAAAACAGTATAACAAGCCTAGGTTGTCCAACTTGTCCGAAGAGCTGACCTGTCACTGACCCAACGCACTCAATAGCTGATCGAGAAACAGAGGTGCTGCGGAGCACTCTGTCAGACAGACTCACAGACCCATTCGGGGTTTTGAGAAACTTAAAGTGCTGGCGAAGCACTTTGCTGGGAATTCGAGAACCCAATCGGGGTTTTGACTGATAGCTGCAGAGAAGGTGTAGCGCAGGCGTTGCAACTGAACTGCGGGTGCTGGTCTCAACTTTGGTGGTCCTGTCCTGATCCTAATCTGGTTTTCCTGTCCTGGGTTTCCATTCTGCACCTGCTGGCCTACTGGCGACTATATTCCTTGGGGTTCCTTCTGTCCTTAACTGACCCGTGGCCAGGGTTGGTCTCCACACCGTTCTAGGTAAATATAAATCTGTGAGGGAAACACACTTGCGTCCTATCTCCTTTATCCTTTCCTGAAATCTTACTAAAAATCGTAATTACATATGTTCCTTTTTTTCCCTTCCCTTGTGACAAAATACTGAAGTCGTGAAAGTGCCTTTATTTAGCATGTTCCATTTTCCCCCTACCTTATAGGTTGGATACAATAAGTACTGTCTCTGAATACATGGATGTTCCTTTTCTTTACCTTCCCTTTACTGAACCAGAGAAGTCATTCCTGAATTATTAGCGTGTTCCTATTTTTTCTTACCCTTAGTGGTATGGATAGTCCAATTATCGTAATTTCACATTGAGTTCCTTTTTCTTATCCACTTCATTAACAGTGATAAGGTTTTACACTTTAGTATGCTCCTTATGTTCCCGTCCTTCGAAAATACCTTTCTAAATAAAAATTCTATGAGTTCATTATAGTAGTTCCCTGTTCTTACCTTTCCTTTAGAGTTCTAAATGGTTGGCATACTCTATTTTCTGCATAGCTACACGATTTTCATGATCTTGGTTATTGATAGTATACTCGCTGTGAACTTTATGCTTTCTACTTTTGATGAAGACTGAATAACGGTTTTCAAAACTTCCCGAGTCTGTGGTTATTATAAAGAGTGCGTATATAATAAATGTTATGGTATTTTGGTGACTGTTTATCTTTTTCAGCTAGCTCCCTGATCCATTGTGATCTTAGGTACCCGTAACAAGGATTGGTAAGTCGGGTACATTGGAAATAAATAGGAATGAACTGGGTTATTGGTAGTAGTGTGTAGGTTACCTGATTAATGAATATGGTCAATTGAATTTATGGGCCCTAATGTGCATATGATAAAACATTATAGTCGGGTAACCTGCGCGCTCTATCACTGGAAAGGGGGGAGGAGAGGGGTGGAAGATGTGGCAGAGAAGAAATCAAAGGGAGAGCATACACCCTGCAAACTAGAAATGAAGGGGAGAGCATACACCCTGCAAACTATCAGCAGGACCCACCTGTCTGACATGACTTCCTACACACCAGGAAAGAATCATCAGATTCTGCCTGCCACAGGGTGGCTGTGCTCTGTCAAAGGCACGCTAAAGAAGTTTGGCAGGGGAGGCTGCCTGTGGGAGGGGCGGGCGATTGTGGATTGCGTGGAATGATGACTGTCCGCTTGGGCATTGAGTACCTCGGCCACAGTCATGAAATTACTGGGTCCCCTGAGGGGGTTGGGGAGGTCACTTCATCTCCCAGACATCATCCCTTGGATGGGGGACCACAGCTGCAGTTTTCAAGCAACCTAGTCACCGGTGGGGCCGATGGGGGCTACCAAAGCCAGCGATCACCAGAGCTGCAGCGAGGTGAGTCCTCAGATTGCTGCAGCCCCTTGTCAGGCACTGAGTGGCATGAGAGAGTGGAATCCTGTTTCGACTTCTTGTGCTTTTTAGCTTTACCTGAAAGGCTTGCAATGCGAGGAAGACCACCTCTCAAAAGGCTCTGATGAACCCAAGATGAATCTTGGACTCGGACCATGAATTGGAGGTGCACCAACATGGAGTCTTCGTATGCTTTGCGAAGTAGAGTTCCACCTCACATTCCCAGAAGGGCAGGCCTTGGGGTTTGACATTCCTGGCACACTGGAAAAACATTTGTGCCAAAAATCTCAAAGAGACATTGAGGGAGCTCTGGATCTGCGTCTGGTGGCGTAGAAAGAAAGGCACCGACATCACAGCGCGGAAATAAAGGGACTGACAAACAGCCACATATATTTCCAAAGCAGAACAGCCTCAGTGCAGAACCTCAAGGCACCACCTTCCAACATGCAGAGGTAATGCTGAAAAGGTTTAGGATCTAGCTTGATGCCTGGAGAATATTCAAAAGGTGAGGTATCTGCAGATAGAAGTCTCTTAGAAGCTGAAGTTCTTGATGCCGAGAGGGACCTCAACAGTGCATACTCCTGCCGTTTAGTGTTGATGGGAGACATTTGCAACTGACTGTTCTTTGAAAATGTTTTAGAGTCACAAGATCTGATGTAAGTTCACCCTCAGCCCACATCGCAACAGGATAAAGACTCATCCTCAAATTATATTCGGCTCAGCAATTAAGTAGTAAAAGTGGAGTGAAATGTTGGAAAAAACGAATGTGAGGACATTTGTTAGTAAAAACAGCATCTTAGGAGATGGGTGGGGGAATGTGAATCTACAGCACTACAGGCTACGAACAGATCGTTACAAGGTCACATTTTTTGCATACAACACATTGCTGTAGATACACATGCTTTGCATAGACTCTACAGCGGTTCCCACCCTTACCAGTCAGTAGTGAGTGGATTCGGGAGATGTTTTAAATATTCTCAGAACTGTTTGGCCAACTAAAGCCTGCTAGCAGGTTGGATTTCAACACAGTAGTATTTAGTGTCAGTCAGTCAGTTAGGATTCTTTATTCGATGATTCAAAATCACCATAAAAACACATATATACAACTCGTAAAATCCAATTAAATCATTGTTAGAATCCTTACTAGGAATACAGACTAATTCATTAAGAAGAAAAAAAAGAGCATTCTGAATGCAATAAAATACAACTGAAATCTTGACAATCAGTCTCCCCCTCTGGTTACCCTTAGTTGGACCGCCACTCTGATAAAATTCATTATGCAGCACAGTGTGAGAGGGTCAGTCGCTTGTTGTAGATAGATTAAGGCATCTCGAGCACGTTTCATTTTCATTTGTTTTCAAATGTCAACCAAGAATCTACGCCTCGGCATTGAATAAAAAGAACACACCAATACAAAATGAAGGGAATCCTGCGGAGACCTATTGTCGCAGCCGCAGGATCCCTTCTGCTCAATTGCAGTTAAAAACCCTAATGGTGACGCTAATAAACATGGTAATAAATGGAGCCTAAAACGACACATTAAAAACCTGTCCTGGGCATTATACATCAGGTATAAGTATGGCTCCATTCCTTCAGTGCTCTTAACCAGGTTATGAGCACTCACAGTTTTTTTCGTCCCTTCTGCCTCTGCTCTCAATGTTATTTTCTGGGCTAAAAATGCTTTTTTTTTATAATCGCCTTATGCTGGGGTACAATTACTCCCGGATCAACAAAGAGATTCTCATAGCCCAGGGCTTCTAGGGTAGTCTTAACATAGTTGAGCCATGGGATTCGCATACATTTGTCTCTTCCAAGGCAGTCAGTTAAAATTTCCCTACTTAGGGACACCTCAGGATTAACCCAAATTATCAACCATGCTACGATTGGTCTAAGCTTCACCAGATCTTCTAGGTATGGCCTCCCTAGTTCCCTATGTACTATTACAGCAGCGGTGCTTTGTGGGACTTTTAAAATGGATCTTAAATATTTGTTCTCTTCCCGCTGAAGTTGACAGATATTAGTAAAGCCCCATACCTCCGCCCCGTAAGTGACTTTGGAACAACACATAGAGCCATACAGATTCCTCACCTGTTCAGGGCACCATCTACCTACTCTACGCCCGTAACTGGCAATTGCGCCATTAGTGGCAATCATTTTAGAACAGCGCTCCTCCACCAGGGCATTACATTTTAGAGACCCATCGAATAGCAGACCTAAGTAGGAAAATGTTTTCACTTTTTCTGTTTTGTGGGTTCCTATCGTAAAAGTGGATTTGGTGCACGGTTTATTGCCAGCCAGCAGCACATAAGACTTGCCCAAGTTAACGGACAGTTCTAAAGAGCCCATAAAGTTGACAAACCCGTCAATCAAAATCTGCATACTCTTTGGTGTACGTGCGAGTAGGACCGCGTCATCCGCGTAAAGTAACACAGGAATATGCCGGGACCCTACTCGTGGACAATCTGTTCCTAACTTTAACAGAAACTGCGCTAGATTATTTATATAAAGTGAGAATAAAAAAGGCGCAAGAATGCAGCCTTGGCGTACCCCACTTCTACAAGGGAATGACTCTGTCAACCCACCCTCCATATTGTACCAGACTTTCGCTGAGGTATCGCTATGAAGCTCCCTTAAAATATTGATTAGACCAACCTCAATCCCCATTAAGGTCATCATGTCCCAAAGCTTGTCCCTATTGACGTGATCGAAGGCAGCTGCCAAATCCATGAACCCTATGTAGATGGATTCATTACTAGCCTTGGTATATTTGGCAGTCAGCATATAAAGGTTTAAGCATTGGTCACTAGTGGACCTCCCCGTCCTAAAACCATACTGAGTGTCCGAGATGATGTCATTTCCCTCGGTCCACTCAGCCAAACGGTTAAGGATCCCCCTACCCAAGAGTTTAGCAGATACATCAATCAATGATATCGGGCGATAGCACTGGGGATCATCCCTATTGCCCTTTTTAAAAATAGGGACAATAGTAGCTGTTGACCATGAGGGCGGCAGGCTGCAGCTAATTGCAGCATTTATAATCCTAGTCATTATAGGGTCACACAGCTCCACACAGCCCAGAAATGAATCAGGCAGGATACCATCTGGGCCAGGGGCTTTATTATTCGTCAAACCCTCAATCCCGGCAGTAATCTCCTTAATGGAGAAAACTACAGGCTCCCCCGGTATTCCTTCCCTGCGAGTTCTTCGACTGTTCCTACTTCGTGGTTATATAGACCCCTATAATGGGCAACCCACTGGTCCGGTAAAATGTTTGTCCCTAGTGTTTAGTGATTGTGGGCCATATGTAGGTAAATGGCATTTACCGAATCGTAAATACCGAATTTTACCAATTCGGTATTTACAAATCGGTAAATGCCATGTAGGTAATTATTCTGTAACAATTACCGAATCGGTAAGAATCGGTAATTACCGATTCGGTAATTACAGAATCGGTATTTGCCATTGATTCCTATGGGCCTTGAAGCCCATAGGATTCAATAGCAAATACCGATTCGGTAATTACCGAATCGGTAAAATTACCGATTTTACAAGGGGGACAGGGTGTCACTTTGACACCCTGTTGCACCCCTGTTTCTGGCTTGTATGCCATGTGACACACATACATGCCCTTAGGGCATGTCTGTGTGCCACATGGCACAGGTGTACATGCACAGATGTGCATGTACACAGGAATTCGTTATTTACCATGCAATAATATTTCATGGTAAATAACGAATTTCTAAGGGCCTGTGGCACTGTTTCCAGTGCCACCTACATCCCATATTACCAATTCTGTACATTTACCGATTCGGTAATTTACAGATTCTGTAAATTTACTGATTCGGTAAATATACAGAATCAGTAATATTTTGGCCACCTTCATCTGAAACTCAAAATACCGGTCGGTAACGGCCGAAATCGGCCGTTACCGACCGGTATTTGGCCACCTACATATGGCCCACATGTGTGTGGTGTGGACCATGAATTGTATGCTACAGGAATGAAGTAATCGGTCTGAAGGCTCTCCATAAAAAAACATTAATTTTTAAAAAAGGGCAAAAGCTCCCTATTCTGCCTTTAGGCTGCTACCGTAGCTAAGTGGCAACTGAGAAGTATAGGTGGTATACAACCTTTACAACGCAACTTTTACAACGACCTACCATTACCACGCATTTTTTACAACGCAGGATCCATTACAACGCATACCATTACCACGCATGTATTTACAACGCAGGTACTTTTACAATGCATACCATTACAACGTAAGTATTGGTAAGTATATTATTTTATTAAAAATATTATTTGGGTTTTTGGGTAAAGGGGTATTTTTAGGGTTCAGGGTCAGTTTTGGGTTTTTTGGTAAAGGGGTATTTTTAGGGTTCAGGCTCAGATTTGGGTTTTTGGGTAAAGGGGTATTTTTAGGGTTCAGGGTCAGTTTTCAGTTTTTGGGTAAAGGGGTATTTTTAGGGTTTAGGGTCAGTTTTCAGTTTTTGGGTAAAGGGGTATTTTTAGGGTTTAGGGTCAGTTTTCAGTTTTTGGGTAAAAGGGTATTTTTAGGGTTCAGGGTCAGTTTTCAGTTTTTGGGTAAAGGGGTATTTTTAGGGTTTAGGGTCAGTTTTCAGTTTTTGGGTAAAAGGGTATTTTTAGGGTTCAGGGTCAGTTTTCAGTTTTTTGGGTAGAGGGGTATTTTTAGGGTTCAGGGTCAGTTTTCAGTTTTTGGGTAAAGGGGTATTTAGGGTTCAGGGTCAGTTTTCAATTTTTGGGTAAAGGGGTATTTTTAGGGTTCAGGGTATGTTTTCAGTTTTTGGGTAAAGGGGTATTTTTAGGGTTCAGGGTCAGTTTTGGGTTTTTGGGTAAAGGGGTATTTTTAGGGTTCAGGGTCAGTTTTGGGTTTTTGGGTAAAGGGGTATTTTTAGGGTTTAGGGTCAGTTTTGAGTTTTTGGGTAAAGGGGTGTTTTTAGGGTTCAGGGTCAGTTTTGAGTTTTTGGGTAAAGGGGTATTTTTAGGGTTCAGGGTCAGTTTTGGGTTTTTGGGTAAAGGGGTATTTTTAGGGTTCAGGGTCAGTTTTGGGTTTTTGGGTAAAAGGGTAGAGGGTAAAAATTAAATATAATTAAATTTAAATTACATTAAATTAAATTGATTAAATTAAATTAAATTACATTAAATTAAATTAAATTACATTAAATTACATTATATTAATTTTAATTAAATTGAATTTTAAAAAATATTATATACTTACCAATACTTACGTTGTCATTGTATAAAAACAAACAATCCCACTCTTTGCAAATGCACCAAGAAACAAATGATCTACTTCAGAGACTTTAAGAGTGTCAATCTTAAATAAACCTTCAGAAGTTTCAGATAATCAAACTCCAAGACCTCAAGGACCAGATAGCTAGATTCAGTAAACTGAGGTAGAGTCTTTGTCCAAATGCATTTCTTAAGGGTGGAATCAAAGCAGACCTTACAACTCGAAAACAACTTGCAAACATCTAGGACCAACAGTAGCTGGTAGGAGTATGCCGAACTTGTGTATCTACAGCCACTGTATGTTTAACAACATAACACCTTTAGAGAAGCATAAAATCTTACATCAAATTTCCAGTGAGCAGGAAAAAAACACAGAGCTTGACTGAACCTGAAGAACAATATGGGAGTTTCAGTTTCTGGAATTCTCAAAGTTGCAGAGGCCGTGCTCTATTAAGTGCACATCTTATTTCAGAGCCCACATTTTACACTTTATTTCCAAAAATGCATTTTAAATTAAAAAAAAAGTGTCTCCTAAAGGCACGCTTTCTCTTATCCGTTTTTTCCCCACAAGAGGGATAGGTTATAAAAAGTGTTTCTGGAGAGCTTTTATGCCCAGAGAGCTCATGAGTAAATAAGAGACCTTGATGACAGAGAACTTGATTGCCCAAATGCGCTGCACCCATGGTAAACAACAAAACCAGACATGCATGTGAGGCCATATTAATGCCTACAAAGCGCAATACAAACAACATAGCGCACAGGAGAATGAATACTAAACAATGGTTGTCCACGGACCACAAGAAAAACCCTCATAATGTGTTATAAAGAAGAAAAACTCCAAAATGTAAGACATATGCATTGTGAGATGCGTTCAGAGATCTTCCCATGAAGGGGTAATGCGGGCCGACCGGCACGTACCCGCAGGGGACACACATAAGAGGGCGGCCCCCTTAGTGCCACAAGATGGCACACGGGGCAGCCCATAGTGCCCACACCATCAGTGCTTGCTTCGCCCTGCACACATTACACTTACATACCAAGGAAACTCATGAGACATATTTGTGGGAAACCAGTGATGCAGGTTTATTTGCGTACAACACAGGTACTGATAGGTGGGTCATCTTACAGGCGATCCAATGCAGCAGCCTCTCGCTGACCCGCATGCCCAAGGAGCCATCTTGCACGGCGAGGCGATGCTCTGACGGTGCAGTACATTATCACTTTATTTCGTTAGACTCCCGCCCCCCCTGTCAGGGCGGGAGATGAGGCACACCCTCGGTCGGTTCAGGCCCCCCGACCGCCCAAAGGACTAACGTGGCGCCGACGCTGTTTCCTGGAACCCCCTCGGCTCCAGGTTCTTGGCTCGGGCACCCTACTGTGCCAGGCAGAGGTATTTAGACTGTATCCTTCTGCCGCAGAGGTACCCCTACTGTCCATCTGCTTCCAGATCGCCCTGTGACTCCGCCTGCAACATAAGACATGATCATTAAGGTATTCAACAACTGTGCCAGCCGCTCTGCAGCTGGGTTAGGGTTCAGGGTGGGTTACAGCGCAGAGCAGCCTCGGCGCGGGAAAGAAAGGCCGAGCCTAGCTGCTGGCCAGGTCATATACCCTTTGGACGTGCCCTCCCCCGTCCCCAGAAGAGCCCTCCCCATTGGCTGATGGCCGGGGGGGCGGCACAGGGGGGCGCGCTGCAGGCTACGCTCGCCAGACGTGTGGGACTAGGGCGCTGTCCCCCCATGCTCCCCTTCGTGTCGCGGTGCCAGCGGCATAGTGCCCACACCATCAGTGCTTGCTTCGCCCTGCACACATTACACTTACATACCAAGGAAACTCATGAGACATATTTGTGGGAAACCAGTGATGCAGGTTTATTTGCGTACAACACAGGTACTGATAGGTGGGTCATCTTACAGGCGATCCAATGCAGCAGCCTCTCGCTGACCCGCATGCCCAAGGAGCCATCTTGCACGGCGAGGCGATGCTCTGACGGTGCAGTACATTATCACTTTATTTCGTTAGACTCCCGCCCCCCCTGTCAGGGCGGGAGATGAGGCACACCCCCGGTCGGTTCAGGCCCCCCGACCGCCCGAAGGACTAACGTGGCGCCGACGCTGTTTCCTGGAACCCCCTCGGCTCCAGGTTCTTGGCTCGGGCACCCTACTGTGCCAGGCAGAGGTATTTAGACTGTATCCTTCTGCCGCAGAGGTACCCCTACTGTCCATCTGCTTCCAGATCGCCCAGTACTCCGCCACAGCTCTGGAGGAGGCCTCCGTCGATGACAGAGCCCCCCACCCACCTATCTACTTTCTGACACTGTTTCGTGCACCTCTATCATCTTCCCCTTTTGTTTCATGCACCTCTATCATAGTCCCCTTTGCCACACCACTATGGAGATATTTTAACAACCATTCTTAGGACACGCCCTAAGTTCCATAAGCCGCACCTCTAATGAGGATTGCGTAGACACGCCCTTAGTTACAGAAGCCGCACCTCATATGGGGATGCGTAGGTACAGGTAGAAAAGACACCTTTGTACACAGGGTGCTGTACTTGTTTGCTGCTGTAATTACCCCCCTTACGCAATGTATGTCCATGTATCGTGTGCATGTTACCTCCAAGCGCTCCCCATCCTGCCTTGGAGAGTGGTGCAGTCCCTGTGAAGTATTTGCCATTTATTGCAGTATTATCCTTGCACCTGTGTGTGGTACTCTTTTGTATTTGGCGTGATCTGAAAGAACTAAATTTCTCGTTGTGCACACTAAGGCTTGTGTTCCAACTGCCTCGCACGTTCCTCAAACTGCCCATGCTGTTTTCCCTTCGTCTGTTTTCAAAGACCAACACATACATAAATTTGTGTCATTTACAATGCCCATTGCTCTAAATTTTGCAAAGGCGAGACCGTTGCATTGTAATGCGTGTTGTCTCTTCCATACTTGGAAGACATCAAAATTGTAACTGTTGGGTAAATCCCCCCTGATCAGCCATCCTTGCCTGAAGATTGATTCAACAGTAAGGATGGCAGTTAAAACCCTTTCCTTTCCCACGAGTGATTTATGCTCCGGAAACTGGGGCGGGGCTAAAGGCAAGACATGATGATACTTCATGACTGCTATATTAGTTGCAGCACACACCAAAACACATGGGAAATTTGTTTATATAAACACAGCAAGTTAACTCATTGCACAAATGGCAGAGAAATGCTATAATATGTTAACATTTCCTTTTCTTGCAATCGTTAACATTTCCTTTTGTTGCAATAGGTGCACCGTCTTAATGCCATACTAATAATTCAATCTCCCCTTGCCCAAATTAAACGTGACCGCCTGCAATGCAACTGTCGCTCATCTAAAGCGCTCCGACCCTCCGGGTCGAGTTTGCGCTATATAAACAACCCACACAAATAAAGCTGGCATCTTCTCAGCATTGGTTCACCTAAAGAACTCTCGCCCAGGGCCTCTGTTCTGACCTCACTGTGTGCTTAAAATTGCCTTTGGTACAATACGATCCGGCGGGGAGCTGAACTACGTCCCTCCTTGAACGATCGCTCATAGCGTTGGTACAGCTGTGCTACTGCTGAGATTGTCTCAAACTGCAGGATCATAGGGTTGGTACAGCTGTGCTACTGCAGAGATTGTCAAATCGTTATATGGGTAAGTACAGGGACAGAAAAACACATCTGGCAATCTTACAGTGCCTGCACTATGTCTAGAGTGAACAAAGTCACAGGCATGCCTCTTACCAGTCCCTGTGCGGTATTTGCCCTTTATTGCCGTATTATCCTTGCACCCGAGTGTGGTACTCATGTAACTTGCCCACGTCACTTTCCGCTTTTGCCCAGTCATTTACTGTTCCTATTGTGAAGCGCTCTCACGCCTTCGGGTAAAGTCTGCGCTATATCAAAACGCCTAAATAATTAAATGAATGAAAGCTGACCTCAAGCAATTGAAAGACTGCCGACCATGCACGCAAGTGGCTGTGGCTCCTGGTAGAGCACTTTGTTTTCAGGATCGAAACCAACTACCATATTGAACATAATGCGCTAAAACAATTACTTCTCTGTAAGCGGCTGTCCTGCGCCTGCCAGGTTCATCTGGATAATGAGAAAACTGCAGTGAACACTCTCAGTTAACGTGATCCCTGTGGTGAGCTTCCTTGGCAAACACCAGCCATATGTAGTGCTGTTTCAGAAGTTTAAAACGCCGCTTGGTGCTCCTGCCCATGAATTATTTGGCCATTCGCTTCTTACACTCGATCAGTTTCAGACTATATAACTTAAACATTACAACTCGCCCATGAGAATGTGCATTCCATCGCCCAAATCACCTCAGGCCCACAGAACATCTGTTTTGGTGGTCTGCTAGCTGGAGGCTACCATACAAATTGAACCGCATCCTGCTCGTGGCAGATACATTATGTGCTTACTAATAATATACAGGACTTGCCACCCGACATTAGCACACTTGACCGATCCATCCCTCCAGTCCCCGTTTCGCGCGCGCCGTTGGAGCCCAGAACTACGAGTCCCAGAGTGCACAACACAATGTAGGGAGGACCCGTATCGAAGAGAAACCCGTACCGAAGGGAAGGCCAAAAAGAGTACGAAGGAGCAGCAATGCCGCAGGCCGGTAATGGCGGCCGGATATGGCAAAACGCATGGCCGGTAATGGCGACCGGATCTGGCACCACCCCATACAGCCCGCGGACTTCGCTATCGAGCTCTCTGCGAAGGAGGCTAGTTGGAAGCCACATACCTTAGGCGCGATGGGCCGACGTTAACACGACGCGAGGCAACAGACGACGCGGGGCAACAGCGGATCAGCCGCATCCTGCTCATGGCAGGTGCATAATGGGCTTACCAATAATGTACAGGACTTGCCGCTCGCACATCTGCCCAACTTTGACCGTATCCATCCCTCCAATCACCGTTTCGTGCGCGCCGTTGGAGCCCAGAAGTACGAGTCCCAGAACACGCAACACAATGGAGGGAGAACCCGTGTCGCAGAGAAACCCGTATCGAAGGGAAGGCCTAAAAGGGTAACAAAGACCCAGCAATGCCGCATGGCCGGTAATGGCGGCCAGATATGGCAAACGCGAAGCTGCGTCAGGGGACGTACCCCTTACTCCCACTCCAACACACACAACTTGGGCCGGGGCATGTAATCGGATACAAAGAAAACAGCCATGAGTCAGTGCGGCCAAATTCATTGGCTACTACGTAGCCTGAGGTGAGGTTCGTGACACACAGTTTCTTGTGAATCTGGAATTGATGCCTGCCTCCTACACGCAAGTTGACGGATAGTATTGGAGCACTTTACCTGACATGTGCACCCGTTACGATACCTATGAACACATCCATTTGTGGTAGCCCGAGGAGATTAAGTGATTGGCCCCTTAAGGGACAACGCTCATATGGCAGGTAGAGTCTGGAAGTATTCAATTGGACAGGATAAAAGCCAGAAGTCGGACAAAGCTCTGACATCTTAGGGTAATGTTCGCGCCTCTGACATCTTCGGGTAATGCTCACGCATCTAATCGCATAAATCAACTAATATAAGGCACGTATCGTGTTCTAATCCGCTAGCACGCAACTGGTTCTTATGTACCGCGCTCAGACATCTTCGGGTAAAGCTCGCGAATCAGACCTCTTCGGGTAATGTTCGCGCATCTAATCGCATAAATAAACTAATAATAAGACACGAGTCGTGTTATAATCTACTAGCGCACAACTGGTCCTTTTTGTACAGCGCTCTGACCTCTTGGGGTAATGATCACGCTATATAACGCATTAATCAATTAATATAAGACACCTATCGTGTCATAATCCGCTCATGATTTGCTAGCACGCAACACGCGTGACAAAGCCCCGGCAATGGCGGCCGGCTAAGGCAACGCGTGGCCGGCAATGGCGGCGGGCAAACGCGTGGCCGGCAATGGCGGCGGCATCCTACCCCACCCAGAAGCGCCTAGCGGGCTTAGCTGTCGAGCGCAACGCATGGCCGGCCATGGCCCCCCCCCAGAGCCGCCCAGCGGACCCAACTGACGAGCGCTCGGAATAAGTGTGGGTCCCACCTGCTCTCTGATCTGGAGGCCCTAGTTGATTCGCCCAGACTTCATGGCGATCCTATTTAACTTTGTTTTTTACTGAGACCCCTAAAATGTATCTTCCCCAGGCCCGCTAAAATGCTCGCGGTTGTACTGGCTTAGGGGCATATCTTCTTTGTGGTGCGCAGCATATGCACTGTTGTGGGAAGAATGCCAGGAGCCTGAGTTGCTGTAAGACTCGGAGAACTGTGGACAGAAAACGACATCTGGCAATCTTACAGTGCCTGCACTATGTCTAGAGTGAACAAAGTCACAGGCATGCCTCTTACCAGTCCCGTGCTCTTCTGAAGCATCTGTACAGCTTCCCCAGGCATGCAAATTGTAGCCATATGGAAGCAGTGAGTTTGCCGTACCTTATTGAAGTTATATTCCTAACATGTGTGACCTTGGGGGTATTCACGGTCCCACGGTAGATAAGGGCCATTGTGCACAACCATGGTTACCCACCTTCCATGAAACATGCGGCAAACTGGATTTTAACTATAAATGCATCGGTATAGCAAAGTAAGAGCTACTATTCAAATGAAAGAGGGTGCTAGGGTATCTATTGTGTTCTTGAGTTACCTTAAGTAACTTTAAACAGTACCCTAGGTAAAAACCGCCGCGCAGAACTGCCAATATATTTGGCACAGTCCAACCTTCAGAGAGCCCTCAATGATACTGTTGTGAGCAGGGCCTACGGGAGACTCATAAATCAATTATAGCGCAAATTAACCCGACCACAGCATATACATAACTAATGCTGGTAGTCTTCGAGCCTCTGGTAACTGAATACCCGATTGAGTGTTCTGAAGTCACCAACCATCGAAAATTAACTCCCACTGAAATTTGTTAACTGTGGCCAAAACTAGCACGAATTCTTTGAAATTTCCCCTGTGCCATCAACAAAGATGTTCGGAGCTCCCTTCCTGCGGCCAATTGAGCCAGCCGACGGCGACCCTCGCGGGACATTAGGGTTCGATGGGCACACCATTATTGCGACTGAATTCTCCGCGCTCAGTGCGCATTTTGCAGACCTATAATTTGAACGTATGACGGACAGTGCTGCCACGTCCGGGCATTCGCGGAGCAAGATTTGAATAATGCACCCGACGAGAGACAGGGTGTAACACGGTTAACGCTTTTACACTCTACTATTAAAGTGGATAGAAATCCATAAAATAGTTATCGCCTTTGAAACCGTTCATTCAGGGCTCCATCCAGACTCCAAGACAGAGTTGCGGGCTGCTGGCACCTGGCAGAATGAGGAGAAATGCCAGGCCTTTCCGGCCACATTTGCCTTTCATCTACTACCATCTCTCATGTTTCTTGGGCAGAATCAAATCCAGGCTGCAGCTCTCGAAACATGGTCTCAAAATCATTTACAATGACGATCTACTGGTTTGGAAGACTCCAGCTCACGGCTAATTAAATCATTATGTCTGCTTAGGTCAATTGCGGTGCACAACTATGATGTGATCACTGTGCGACATATCTCACTCACTCCGTTCTACTCTGGCGTGTGTGTGGTGCTTACAGAGTGAGTTGTACCAACTTGAATTTTCCAAACTAACACAAACTACCACAGACAATTTGGAAAAGAAATCCGTGATTATTCGCTGCCGAGTTCAAAACTGAAAGGCAACAAGCATTTGCAACCCACTTACCAATGATTAATAGTTTATATTGGTTTAAAAATTGAATACACAAATAATAAATCAAGACTCTAAGGAGTGTATATACCCCATTTTATCAGTGTATATACCCCTCGCGTCCAGTCACCCTAGCTGGCTGGTGTTCAATGAATTACACGGCCCGGGAGGATCGCACCACGAATGCCAGTCGTAGGATGCACTTTGATGTCGGCTAAAAAGCCAGAACTGGTTGAAGTTATTACGCTCGCATGAAAGGCGCATTTTAAACGCATGGAGGAGTGCATAAAATAGCTAATTATAAACGAACCTCTGCGAAAGAGCGGGAATAACAGAGTTGTTCAAGCAGTTCTGTGCGCACATTTCATAACCCTTCTAGTTAGATACCGTCCCTGCTGTAGGAAGCACCAAGTGCCTAATTTAGAATTGCCATCCCGTAGGAGACGCGCGGTAGGGCAGGGTCAGCGCCGGAAATGCTTGTAGGCAGAGGCCGGGTCTCTCGTTTCAGGGGAGGAGAACGGGCAGGCGACGGCTCGGCTCCCGATGCTGAAGGCGACCCTGACCACCTTTCCTTAAATGGGGGGGGCGATTATGGCGGCGTGCTTTGGGTTTGCCCAGGGAACCGTTGGTGGTCTCGGTTGTTTCCTGGGGAAGGATAGCTGCCAAGTGGGCTCGGGTCATTTGTAACAACATCAACCACCCAAGGGCGCTTTGCGTGCTGGGAATTTTATGATTTTGAATAAAATGCTATGCCCCCGATCCAGGAATCGAACCCCGGACCCCTTGCTTTGTAGCCTAAAAAACTCTAGCTACATGGGCTTCAGTGCACGGCCCGCTGCACGCTGGCTCAAGATGCTTTCAAACCAGAATACGGAGGTAGTTACCGGTAGCTTCGATCGAAGAAATAGTTTAGGGATGCCAGGTCATATATTTACCGAGTGTTTCCGAGCATTTGCCCATTATCGCAGGATGTTTAGACTCTTTGCTGAGTATCGATGGCGTCATAGTCTCATCGCCAGGGGTGATACGAGACTAGGCGCGCTCCTGGCAGCGAACCCCAGGAAGGGCTGATACCGATACCGTGCGACATGGAAGTGCTGCAGAATTTCGCCCGACGGCTGAACCTCCCCCCACCGCCCCGATCCCATGGTCTTTTAAGGCGCGTCCGCCTGCACACACGACTAGCGTGGCCACCTCCCCCTCCCCCGTGGTGTTTAACCACTGGGGCCACGTGCAACCTGGTCATACCCAGGGACATGGCCGGGGGGGGGAGGCAAGAGAGGCACATACCTGGCTTTGCAGGACAACACGGCTCAACGACCCGACGACACAGCAGCGCTCAGGCGGGCGGACCGGAGACGAAGCAGGAAAGAACAGCGCAGAGCCGAGGGAGAATTACAGCGCAGAGCAGCCTCGGCGCGGGAAAGAAAGGCCGAGCCTAGCTGCTGGCCAGGTCATATACCCTTTGGACGTGCCCTCCCCCGTCCCCAGAAGAGCCCTCCCCATTGGCTGATGGCCGGGGGGGGGGGGGGGGGGCGGCACAGGGGGGCGCGCTGCAGGCTACGCTCGCCAGATGTGTGGGACTAGGGCGCTGTCCCCCCCATGCTCCCCTTCGTGTCGCGGTGCCAGCGGCAGTGTCTGGCGACCCTGCTAGGGTCCTGTCACTTCCGGCCGGGTGGGGGCGGGGAGAGGTATATATTCCTCCCCCGCCCACCTGGCGTCCTCTTGGTCCCCTCACCCTGTCGCCATTTGGTGTGCCTCTGTTCTCTCCGTACAGAGGCCTGGTCTGGCGTCGGTGATTTGTTGTTTCTCCGGTCCCCGGGTGGCGTCTCTGGCGGTGAGTCTTACCCTCTGGGGGTTAGGGTTTTATTTTCACTGCTTTCGCAAGGCCTACGGGGGCTGTTCTCGGCAGGGCAAATGGTGACATGCATCGGACATAGCCTATGTCAGTGCTTTAAGCCCTCGTGCCCCCCCCAGCGGGGGTGGGGGCACCTTCTTCAAATGTATTGGGCATGCCTCAGGAAAGTCCGGGGGGACAGCCTTTTGCAGCGGAGGGCTATTTTCATTTATGAGGCGTGTGTGTTCTGTCACGCTGGCCTGCCTGGGGGTGTGTGGGGCTGAGCGGAGCCAGGTGTTATGACATCTGCCGCGTGGTTTTTTCACTCGGCCCAATGCATCCTGGGACTTGTATTTGTGGGTGTCTGTGACACCGGGCCTGGTTTTCTCCACCCCGTGTCAGCTTGGGGCTCAGCGTACGTTGTGTAGGGATTTCCTATTACTTTCATCGCTCCATGTAAGACTCGCAAATGTTTTGAGGTTCTAGCGCCTTCGCTCCCCGGCTAACCTCTGTGCGGTATCTTTGCACGTGCGGGAGGCGATCATGGCGTTAGGTGGTGGACAAGGTGGTATTGTTTTGGCGCCCTCGCTCAGCGGCCATTTTCTTACTAGTCCTTGGGGGTGGGGAAATTGGCGCGCTTTCTCGTCGGCCATGTTCGGCCTCCTCCACCCCCTTCCTCCTCTGGTGGCCATTTTTCAAAGGGTCAGCGTTTCTTCCAGTTTACCTTACGGGGTTCCACTGTTGCCTGGTCTTTTGGCGCGCTCGCTAGGTATTTATTTGGTTTATGTCAATTTTGGGCTACATAGCGCAAACTTACCACCAGGAGGGTGAGCGCTTCACAATAGGACCAGAACTTTCTAGTGTTCAAGGGTCATAAGCTGAGGATAGTTTCAAGAGGTAAATTGACACCTGTGAGATGTACTATTTTTTGATCTCGATTCTCGATTTATCATCAGGTTCAGTGCGGTGGTCTTTTTGCGCCTTTTATTGGGTGCGAGACTCGCAGCAGCCTGGCTAATTTTCGGTAGGGCACGCGAGATAGGTTTAGGTGTACTTCGAGCCTTCGACGGCTCAGTTGGTGGAGCGGAGGACTGTAGTGGAATGCTGTATTCATTTGGCTTCTGTTTCCTACAGCTTGTTGGACTTTGGCCTGGGCCACCTCGGGTCCACCGGGGTTGCGGGTACCTAGACCTGTTTCGGTCCGCTTGCTTCTGGCAGGACCACCCCGGCCTGTAGGTGTGTGTAACCGGTGACCAAGTATGCGCTCTCTTAACTGATGGTCGAGGACGCGCTAAAGTTATTTACTTTTCTCTGAACAATAGTGGGAGGGGGTTTCTTCCGGTTGTGCTTGGACTTGCATGGTACCCAATATATCGTGTGGCTATTCCCCCTGGTTCTGGAATGGGGAGCAGCAGTGTTTTTTCATTTAGCGTCTTGGCTCCCACGTCCATGGGCCCCCCCATTTCAGGGGGCACATGACCTGGCACCCCGCACTCCCCTAGGGGGCCAACTGATGATTTTAAAAATGGCGCCCACTTGGATGAGGCCCCTGCCTCCTCTTCTGAGCTTATTTCTTGTTTAAGAATTGTGGCGCCCTTATTTTAGAATGCCCTGCCTAGTACCCGGGCGTGTGCTAAGCACCGTCTTTGTTTTGCATCTTGTTCTGGGCAACCTGCTTGCATTGCTGGCCTTGGGTCCCGAGTAGCGCGTTAGCCTTTTTACTCTCTTCTTACAACCATTCAGCATCTCCGGCTGGTGGCACTGCCAGTTGCGCGCTCCACGAGGTGCTCAATATTCACTAGGTCCCACGTTCACGGCTGCGGGTGCCGCGGTCGTTTTTCCTCTGATGTCTCCCTTTTCTATAGGATGCCCCACTTGCGGCACTGGCGCCTCCTAGAGACCCTCTAGGCAGGGAAGTGCCGGGACTCTACGACGATCTACCACTCCGGCGCCAGTTAGCAGGGCGGAGGACACGCGCGCGCCCCGTTTGTCCAGCGGGGACTAGGCCAGGCTCCGCTGGGTCCACAGTCGGGTGGATGGGAAGCATTGGGGAGCAGCAATTCCTCAGGATTGCTATTTCGCGCTGGTGTAGTTTTCTCCATTCGTTATGTTTTTGGTACTCATGTTGCGCGATTACGGCCCAGCAGTTTAGTACAAGTAGAGGTGACAGACTGCATTTCAGGGCAGTCATATCACTAGGACATACATTATGCAGGCTTGGCTGGCACTTGTTCATACAGCGATAATTAACTCTGGGTATTAGGTGGCATTCAGTATGTCCCAAGTAGTATGTGAAGTGTGCGGGTTGAATCAGAGAGCCTACCTCAGCGAAATGAGAGCTACGGTACTTCAATGCAGACTCTCTAACCACTGAACACGCTGGTGGGCACTTTCTTTGTCTAGGATCATAGCTGTTTCTATAACAATAGGTCGCCCTTGATATTAGAGGGCTATATTTGAGAGTTTGCAAGCTTGGGTTCACTCTGTATTTTGCCTTTGGTAGCGTGGACTTTACCAGATGGTGTCGTAGCGCCTCTCAACTTGATCTAAGGAGTTTCTTGAGGGCTCTAGAAGGGAACGGTTTCAAGCAAACGCTGGTTGCTTGTAGCAAAGTGACTGACTTGAACTTTATATAAGTAGTAGCATTCGGGGCATTACAGGAAGAAAAGTGTCAGGTGAGCTAGTTCTTTTAGCATGTAAGTACAAGTAGAGGTGATGTACTGCAGTCTTGGGACGGTCAGCAGAAGGACTTACGCTACGTAAGATATGGCGACACTTGTGCAAATACCAGAAGGAAACGCTTTGTAAGAGGGAGCAATCAGTGTGTACAAGAATACAAGAACGGGCGCTTATTTCTAAAGAGCCCTATTATAGTTAGAGGGGTTAAACTGCAACTTTTGGCAGACTCTAGCAGCACGAACACACCGGGAAGACACACTCATAGTTGAGGCGATTGGAACGTTCTCTTTTATGGGTCTTCCTCCATATCTCAGAGAGGGCGTGAATTTAACTTGGAAGTGTCTTTTAGGAGGAGATATTAGAGGTCTTTGTAAGCCCAGGGAGGAGGAGGTGTGCGTAGATCGAAGGGTGGAGGACATGTTAGATGTTGTTCTATTTCACACACACCAAGTGCTTTGGCATTACTGACTGCATTAAGATATTGACTTAGTTCTTGCCTCTACTCTACTGCTTCAGGTACAGGAGGCACAAGGAGTTAATGTGGACATTAGTCCTAGTAAATGACTAACAGGCTTAGTCGTGGTAGCGTGGTGGACATTGGCGGCCATTGTCTTATTGCTGGGATTACAGATTGGTTTATGAGGGGGCAGGGTTCTAATGGTTGTTTTTTGTCCAATTACAGGAACCACGTTGAGACCTGCCCTATTCACATGGGGGGCCACCTGAAGGATCAACAGGTATCAGGGTCAGTGCACACTGTGGGAATGTGCTCGGGTCTGGGACACCCATACGTACAAGCTAGCTCTCGCAAATGTCTAATAGGCCTTGCCTTGGTATCGGGAGGGCATGGCCTACCCCTGCCTCATGGCAGGGAATAGATGTTCGTATTGTGGGGGGGGCAGGATTTCTAATGGATGTCATAATCTGTCTCATGCAGGAACCGCGTTGGATAACCACTCGACTCACATGAGGGGCCGCACAACCTATCTACAGGTATAAGGGTCATGCTTACTGGGGAGGGGCAGTGAGCTAGGGTCTGGGACACCCATTTTCTCTCCAGGAGTCATTTCTGGCCCTGTTGTTGGGCTGCGCAGGTTTCGCCCCCGGGAAGTAATCATTGGTACACTTTGGGGGTAGTTGAGCAGGACAGGTACCCCCTGTGCATTAATGGGATGTCTTCGCTTTTTAACAACTGTTGTGCCGGGGCAAACAATTCATTTTCTGTCAATTCTGGTGTATGCTCTCGGTAAGCAGTGACAGAGTGTGAACATACCCTGCATCCCCGGTGATAATATTGCAATGTGTTTGTTTTCTAAGGTGTGTCTGAGCATATTATGCATCCCAGGTGCAATAATTAAATGTGTCCTTTTGTACAGCGACTGGCGCGCAAAGAGGGGGCTCGGTCCGGGTGATCGAGTTAGCAATAGGCTTACCGGTCATGGTTGACTAGGGGCTGTTTTCATGGATTTGTTCTCTCTTCCAGACACGCACGGGTTCTGTCCCATATTGATGCAACAACGCCCAGTAGGAAGGCCTGTCTGGGCTTGGAGCAGGTAGAGGGGACGAACACACTGGGGCCAGTGTGAGGGGTTCTGGGTCAGCACGTCCAGGATTGGAGGGTAACCTTTTTTCTAATTTCAGGACAATCGGATCAAGTACACAGGCACCACTCCGAGAAGGACAGGTGGGAACAGGAGTTGCCAGGGCTTGCTTCGGGCCAGGAGCCTGAATGCTGTTCCGGGTTAAGTGCTCGTGGTGGGCAAGGTGGCAACTCGGTTCTAACTTCTCGTAGGGGAGAAGTAGATGTAGTTTCAAGTGTAGCGGTCGTGCAATTGCCATAACATCCTTTCACTTTAACTCAGTTGTCCTCTTTTTACGCTTTCAGCCTCTGGTCTCAAATCACATATGTCGGGAAGAATATCCGCACGGATACTTTGGCAGAATTCTGGGATGGTAAGCATTAGGGGGGGCCCAGTGGCCTTCTCCAGTAGTTAACTGTAGGTCAGGACTGGTGGCACACTATAGGGTTGCTCATAGCAGGGGAGAGGGCCTGTCCAGGTGATCAGGGGCAACCGCTTTGTCAAGCCTGGACTTCCGTTACAGTGACTTTTGGCCCTCGCTGAGTCATTCACTTTGGCTGCATCACCAGTTTCTTATACTCAGGCCCAGTGGTAATTTGGTGATGCGGGATCTATTTGCTCAGAATTTTGGGCCTGACTTAGCCACTCTTACCTCCCCCAGCTGACCCCACTAGGACCTTCCATTCTGGCTCCGCTTTCGGTCCGGCTTGATCAAATAAGACTCTATCTTTTCTAATTCCGCTGGACTGAAGTTGGTTCATTATTGGCCAGGTAGGCGTTAGTTTTGTCTCTTTTTCTTGTAGGGTCAGGATGGGGGCAGACAATATCTTCAATATATCCTGCATCAGCTTAGGTTGACACGCAGTGGAGGGCCCTCGGCCAGTTCCACTGGTAAGTCTTTCAACTATCAGCACTTTACTAGATGGTTATTCCTGTACCAAAGTAAGGTCCCAGTTGCAGCCTCCACACCCCGGGCATTTCGAGTTATGAAGTAACAGTTCCCCTAGTGGCACATCATACATTCAGTTGCTTACGTTGCTTGATTAAAGCTTCTTAGGGTCCACCCGTACCATGCTAAGGGGGGACGAATTATACATGTGATTTACACAAGGAGATACTGTTCACAGTGTAAGAAGGGACATGCCTAAGCTAAACACATCCTGGCCTTTTACTCAGGTCTGAGAAGTTAGCGGCCAGACAGTGGGCGGTCTATCTTGGGTTTTGGGTACTGTGCATGCATACACCATGAGTTGGATTCCCAAGTTCCTCCCAGACAGACTATTTGGCCCGGTCTTTAGGCAGGCAGTAGCTGTTGCGGTCAGCTATTTTATAAGTTGGGGTGCAGTGCCCTTTCGGGGCGACGGGTCAAGAAAAAGACATTATAGTTTCCCTTCACAGGTGCACGCGAAGGGAGATTGCCTAAGTAGGTCCCTACCAGCCTTATAAGCATTTGGGGACAATTAGTGTCATGCCTAATAGGTAAGCCTTGGGTTATGGGACGTTATCCCAAGGAGGTGGCCTTCACTGGCAGGTGAGTTCCGCAGGGGCTTAGTTAAGTTTGCGGCCAGGCAGGGGCTTGCTCACCCTAGGTGATTCCATGTAAGGCAAGCATGCACCAAGCGTTGGATGCGCTAGTCCTTTCGAGGCAGTCTTTATCTCCTGCTCAAGAGCCAAGGAGCTAAGCATTAGTGGGAGCTGCAAGTAATTGTAGGTTGTGGTGCAACAACCTAAGGAGTCTGTGGGGTCAACAGTACTCGGCTACAATTTTGGGAGAAGGTTGTTTTGGCGGTCCGAATGCCTAGGTAGGGTCAAGTGTTCTGTTTTAGTCTTAGGATACACTTGGACACCCGTTTCCATGCCACTTTACCCAGGGCAGCTTAGTTCCTCAGGTGGGAACTGGACCTTGGTATGCCCCGCCAGGACAGGGATAGCTGCTCTCACTAGTGGAGCCTGAAAGGGAGAGATAGATTAGAAACCCAGACGGGGAGCGCTGTGCCCTCCACCGCCTCACAAAGTCAGCGGGGGGATCAGGCTGTAGGTGCCTTTGAGGGACAGGTTATGCCATATAGGGCCGAAGTGTGTGATGCAGCGTTGGCGGGGACACAGCTGGGTCCCAGCGAAGCCACCATTTAGGATTATAGCCTACCACTTGTCACTCTATCTGGTAGTTTCACACCAACTTGGTATTTGTAGGTGGATACAGGGTCCGGGCACTTGTCGGTTTGCCCTTCAAGTTAGGGTGCAGTGCTTATTGTAGGACACCTTACTCTTATTCCCTCATTCAGGCGTGCCACGATTTCGATGGGCACCAGGGATAATTGTACTTATGAAGTTGTATGGTCTTAGTGACAAGGTATAATCAGGGATGAGGACCACAATGACCACACAGGGCGATTTAGTACCCAGTGGGGGACAGGTAAACGTCAGTGGCAGGAAATCACCCCTGGCTCCTGAGGCTGGGAGCTTGGCAGGGGAGGCGTTGGAGCTTGCGCGCAGGAAGTCTGCGCTAGGCGTACTTTACCTGGGCAGAGGAGTCTTGGCCTCATTAGACATGGGTGCTACTCGCCAACTCCTCTGGGTGTGTTTTGAACGAGGGGTACACCTGCCCAGTATAAGCATGGACTGCTTCTTGGTGAGTAGGGGAGAGGTCCTAGATATAGCAGGACGTAAGTAAGAAAGCCGGCCTTGGTGGGGGGCCCTGGCTGCGACGGTCGCCACACCCAGGGCTGTGGCGGAGTTACAGGGTGATCCAGAGGCGGAATGGTACTCAGGGGTACCCTCTTCAGGAGCACAAAGGGTGCTGAGGCCTAATATCCCCAGGAAGTCTGTGCGTTGGACCCTGGGGTGCGACGGCGCCCCGCTATCCTGCTGGCGGTTGGAAACCTGTACAACCGGGGGTTGCTTGAACGCTCCGCCCCTCGTAGGGGGGGGCCGTGAGCAAGAGGGTGGACCAATGGTTCACCGGAAGTGGGAGTGGCTATCCCTCACCACAACCGCGAAGCAGCGATTGGCTAAGGCCACGATGCAAGTTGGCCCTTCAGGTGGTAGGCCGCGAGGGGCGGCTTGCCTTTGGATCGCCTGTAAGATAACCCACCGTGTTGGCATATGTGTATGCTAATAAACCTGCAGCTAATTTTCTCCAACAAAAAGTTGTCTTGTCTGCTTATTTATGCTGCATGTATGTTTCTCCAGGAGGGCTGGTGTGTGGGCCGATTATTGGCACTATGCGGGCCAACCGACACGTCCCCGCAGGGGACACACATAAGAGGGCGGCCCCCTTAGTGCCACAAGATGGCACACGGGGCAGCCCAGTGTCTCGCGACCCTACTAGGGTCCTGTCACTTCCGGGTGGGGGTGGGGAGAGGTATATATTCCTCTTCCGCCCACCTGGCGTCCTCTTGGTCCCCTCACCCTGTCGCCGTTTCCCTCCCTTCCGCGTACCCGGCGTTTACAGGGTGGGGGGGACATGTGTTCTAATCTTCTTATTTGTGTTGCAGGCGGAGTTACAGGGCGATCCAGAGTCGGAATGGTACTCCGGGGTACCCTCTTCAGGAGCACAAAGGGTGCTGAGGCCTAATATCCCCAGGAAGTCTGTGCGGTGGACCCTGGGGTGCGACGGCGCCCCGCTATCCTACTGGCGGTTTGAAACCTGTACAACCGGGGGTCGCTAGAACGCTCCACCCCTCGTAGGGGGCGGGCGTGAGCAAGAGGTTGGACCAATGGTTCACCGGAAGTGGGAGTGGCCATCCCTCACCACAACCGTGAAGCAACGATTGGCTAAGGCCACGATGCAAGTTGGCCCTTCAGGTGGTAGGCCGCGAGGGGCGGCTTGCCTTTGGATCGCCTGTAAGATAACCCACCGTGTTGGCATATGTGTATGCTAATAAACCTGCAGCTAATTTTCTCCAACAAAAAGTTGTCTTGTCTGCTTATTTATGCTGCATGTATGTTGCTCCAGGAGGGCTGGTGTGTAGGCCGATATTGGCTGTAAACAGGTTGCAGAAATGTTGCTTACTGTGAAATAGAGTGCAGAATTAATTTAGATGTTATGCCATATGCGCTTCAAAAAACATACTTCTTTTTTTTTAACCTTTTAACACGCCGACTTCCTCTGCACTATCTTCATAGTGCGGAGGACGTCAATGGGTCAACCTCTGTACAGGAACATTAAATGCTTCCAAAAAAAATAATGCCGGTTTTATTTTCAGCCAAAAAACTACAAGGGGAAGGCTCTAATCAGTATGGCTGAGCCAATATCCAAAAGAACAATATGAGAATGCCAGTACTGATGCAAAAATGATTAACACGCTTCAAAGCAAAGCCTGAAGAAGTAATTCAAGGCTAGGAGCTGATTAATAGCTTTTATTATTTGGTTCCAACGAACAACTCTGTTTTAGAAAAACATATTCAAAACGATGAACAATATTACATACTATGTACAAAAATAAAAGGTAGGGGACTCTTCCATCATATCAGGCATGTCACAAGCATACAACAGGGCTTGCTTCGGGCCTCCTCACCTTAGTCATATCAGCCTTTCTGCCCCCCCCTCCTCAACCAGAAACGGGGTGTTTACCCCCATATGCCCCCCAGGGGTAGAAATCTCAGGAGAGTTTTGGGAGGACTGACCTCCCGCACCCCCAGTTATGGCCTGCGCCTCGCACAGACTAACCAGTCTTTCTGTCCCTCCTGGGGGGGGGGGGGGGGGGGGGAAGATGAGGTGTGTTTACTTCAAATCTGTCCCCCAGGGGAAAGGGGCAAAGAAAGCTTACTAGATAGAACGGAATAAAAGCCCCAATAGTTTTTCTGCCCACCTGGGGCCCAAAGCATCCCTAATCCCACAGCAAGCAAGAGGAAATTGGAATTCTTCTGGCTGTAGTTTTGATTTGACATATGAACTGGCAGAGTAGGGATACATATAAATCTCCTCTTGATTGCCATGCTGAATGGCTTCATTATTCGGGCCCATGCTCGGGTAACACAAACGAAAGATTTCTTTTTAAACTACACATTGATGGGAGCCCTGGGTGGTGTGCCTTGCACTAATTCCATGACATTTTCATTCCCACAATGCCCTGCAAACCTAGCCAAAAATCATACATTCTCCTTGCTTTTCTGTACTTGAAATGTGTGCAATCTAGAGGGATCCCCAAAAATTTGTAACACTCAGCGTTCCTCCACTTGTCTCAAACATGCTATCCCACTTTTGCAGCTGGGCCTAGCTCTTGCAACAGGAGTGAATCAAACAAAGGACAATGGAAGTCCTTTGCAATGTGCGTTTTTAAGCCCAAAGTTTGAGGTTTACAAGGGGGGGTGGGGTGGCAAGGGGTCTTTTACTGTCGCGGGCACTATGCCCACCCATACAAGTGGCGAAAAAGTTTTAAAATTTTTTATCGGAAATTAGATTGTGCAGTTGTTTGAAATAATGTGCATAAAAATGTTTGTCCTACAAGAGATTGTCTGGCATGATCATCCACATTTACAAAACAATACTGCATGTGAGGGTTTCTCCCAGTAGCCGCTTCATAAATGTCTGTTAAAAGGATTCGTCCTAAGAGAGCCAATGAAGTATCTTTTTGTGTTATGGAATGAGCTCTTAGAATAGCTTTTTTAGCCTTCATATAGCAAATCTGTAAACATATTTTACAATCCTTCTTGCAATTCTAGCTTTTGAGATGGCATTAGCTTTCCTAGGGTTTGAAAAAGCTACAAGTAGCTGTTGTGCCTTTCTAAAAGCCAGAGTTCTTTCTATGTAGTACAAATTCTTTTTTTAGCATCAAATGTACGAAGAGCCCTTTCTGCCATGTTCTCTGGTTTCAGACAACAGACATGTAAATTTAACGTTTGAGTCAGGTGGAAGGGAGGAATGACCTTTGGGAGACATTTTAGGTTTGTAAATAGACTAACGTTATCCTGGAAAACTTGAAAGTTCCGCTCTTCAATGGTTAATGCATGAATTTCTCTAATTCTCCTTAAGGAAGATATAACTACAATGAAAGTTACCTTCCAAGAAAGGAACTGCAGAAGACACAAGTTCAATTATTCAAAAGGTGAGGACATTAGTCCGGTGAGCACAATGCCCAAGTAACTTACCTTCGGTAACGCCTTTTCTGGTGGATACATTATCTGCCTGTGGATTACTCGCCTTTTGAATTACCCTAATGCGCAGCATTCCACTGAAACGTTTCTCCTCAGCTCTCCCACATCAACGAGGATGTCACAATGGAACGGCTCGGTATGCGACTCCACGTGACATCATCAGACCCATAAGAAGACCTCATCGGCGTGCTGACGTCACCTCCACCCATTTTTTCCATGCCTTCTAGGCAAAACAGGTGAACCAACAACCTTCACGTAAGCACACAAAACACAACCAAATATGGAAATTCTGCATCATAAATATTTTCCAATTCCAATTAACCTCAGGATTCAAGTCATAAATCACATAAAATAAAAATGAATACATTTTAGGTATATGCAGACAGGCAAGAGGGAGATGGGTGGGACAGTGAGGAAACCACAGGCATATACCAGAAAAAGAGTTATCGAAGGTAAGTAACTTGTTCTTCTGATGGATACATCTGCCTGTGGATTTCTCACCTTTTGAATTGAATTCCCAAGCAGTTCCGCTCTCGGAGCAGGGTGCCTGCCTGCACCAATAAATCCTGCAACACAGAACAAGAGAAAATGGCTGTCCTTTCTCACCGCCGAATCAAGCCATAGTGCTTTGCAAAAGTGTGGAGGGAGGTCCAAGTAGCCACTTTGCATATGTCAACCACAGGGACACCTCTAGCCAAAGCAAAAGATTTAGCTCTGGTAGAATGAGAACAATGCCTTCAGGGGGTCTGCTTCTTGCCCAAGGAGCAGCAGATCTTGATGCACAGGATCATCTACCTGGACAACATTCTTTTTTGGACAGCCTTGCCCTTCATCTTGCCCATACATCCTATGAAGAACTGATCATCAAGCCTGAAATCCTTGGTTCTGTCCAAGTAGAAACTCACCGTCCTTTTAGGGTCAAGGCGATGAAGTCTCTCCTTCTCCTTAGAAGGGGGAGGAGGAGGATAAAAAGTAGGTAAAGTGATGGACTGCCCCAAGTGGAATGGAGTTACCACCTTAGGCAGGAAAGCAGCTCTGGTCCTAAGAACCATCTTATCTGCATGGATAGATGTAAAAGGAGGCTTGGAACCAAGAGCCTGAAATTCACTCACGTTCCTAGCGGAAGTGATTGCAAACAAAAATGTAGTTTTAAATACGAGAAACCTAAGGACAACTATGCAACGGTTCAAAGGGCGAATCCATAAAAAATGTAACAATTAGATACAAATCCCGCTGAGGCATAATAAAGGGAGTGGGAGGAAACCTATTAGTGAGACACTTAATGAAGCTCATAACTATAGGAGATTTAAACAAAGAGGGTTGATCTGGCAAATAAAGAAAAGACAACAAGGCAGATAAGAAGCCTTTAACAGTTGCCACTGCGCAACCCAGTTGCACTAAGAAAGGAGAAAAACTCAGAACATCTGAAAAAATGGGTATTTAAGGGATCAATGGATTTTTCTCTACACCATTTCACAAATTTAGCCCACCTACCAGCATAGACAGATTTGGTTGAGTGTCTTCTGGACGATAAAATAACACCCATCTCATCCGGTGAGAGAGAGCGAGAAATAACTCAATCTCCAGTCATGAAGGGGCAGGATCTGGAGGAGGGGGTGTAGATCCTGACCCTGCAATTGCAAGAGGTGGTCTGCTCTGAGGGGAAACATCCTTTACAACGCAACATTTACAAGGCACTACCTTTACAACTAATCTTTTACAACGCAAGTGCCTTTACAACGCATGCCATTACAACGCATGCCATTACAACGCAGATGTTATTACAACGCAAGTCTTTACAACGTAAGTACATTTATTTTGTATCTTTTTTTGCTACTTTGAATTTTATTTATTTATTATAAATATATTACATTTAATAAAATATAAAAAAATATAATAAATGATAATGATTAAATTAATACTAATTTTTAAGTATGTACTTTTTTGGTAGATAAAAATTTAAATAAAAATTAAAAATATTTTAAATAATGTTGATTATTTTAATACTAAAGTAACAATTAATGTTATGCTTTTAAAGAGTTTTACATTACATTTTTTATAAATTATTATTTTTTTTAAAAATGAAATTTTATTTTGAAGTCAATTAGAATATTATTTTTAAAGTAAAAAAAGTAACAATGTAGTTTTTAAAATAATTTTTTTATCATAAATAATTATAATAATTTATCTTTTAAAAAATAAAAATAATTAAAAAATATCATAAAAATAATATTAAAAAAGAAGTTAAATGAAAAAAGGAATATGAATAAATTAATACTCAAGTATTAATTATTAGTCGAGAAAAAAGTTAAAAAATAAATATATAAAAAATGATTATTATTTTTTAATATTACAAAAAAGATTAAAAAATGAAATTTTATTTTGAAGTCAATTAGAATATTATTTTTAAATTAAAAAAAATAATGTTTTTAAAATAAATTTTCTAATAAAAAAAGTAATTTATTATCTTTTAAAATGTAAAAGTAATGTAAAAAAATAATATTATAAAAATCATATTCAAAAAGAAGTTAAATGAAAAAAGGAATATTAATAAATGAATACTCAAGTAATAATTAATAGTCGAGAAAAAAAGGTTAAAAAATAAATATATAAAAAAGATTTAAAAAACAAAATAATTAAAAAAGTTACATGAAAAAAGGGATACGATTATATTAATACTCAAGTATAATACTCAAGTATTAATTAATAGTCGTGAAAAAACTATAATATTTATATATTGAAAAAAGTATATTAATTTTTTAGAAAAAAATAGAAAAAATAAAAAAATGTAAAAAAGAAGTAAAAAAATACATAAAAGAAAAATAAATATTTATTTTTAAAAATATATAAAGTATTTATTTCAAAATATGAAGGAGTATTTCCCATGCTATTCAATTGATTTCAATGGAGAGTAATGTCCTTTATTTATTTCCATAGCTGTTGTTACGAATCACGCGGAACTTCTTTAGAAGGTAATTTACCATAATAAGCAAGCAGGATGGAAAAGAAATGGGAGAAGAATAGAGGTAAGTTGCATTAATAATACATATCGATCAAATAAAATATATTAAATAAGTGAAATTTAAAAAACTAATATTTAATAATACAATGAGTCGATACTGTAAAAAAAAATTATTAAAAAAATTGAAGAGAATATTTTGATTAATTTTTTGAATATTTTTAAATTATATTATTATACATGTAACTTATAATAAAAAAGTTTCATTCATTTATTTGAAAAATAATATTAAATAGTCCTTTTTTCATCTTTGTAGCCCCTGATGACGTCGACGCGTAAACGTGTATTCAAACGGCCATTTTGGACAGAGTCGAAGGATGAAGCAGCTGGAAGCAGAACTGCGCTCAGGTAAGATACAATTTAAACTTTATTTATAAACATTGGAAAGGTTAAAAGAATACATATATTGTAAAGAAAGGATAAGGAGAAGTTGCATATGGTTTTTGTAATGTTAATGTTGTATTTTCAGTATGTTGCCGATCATGTAAGTAGAGTATGCCGTTGTCAGGTCGCTAGAAATGATAGATTAAGGTCTATAAATAAAGTATTGTTTTCAAAAAATTTGATTGTAAATGTTATTTTAGGATGTATGACTTTAAAATCCAATGTTAAAAAATATCTAAAAGTAGATCGAATACATGTACATTTAATTAATTTGGTCATTGAGTTTGAAAGATCTTTAGTTTCCTGGATTTTGGATTATGTTGGTGATCGACTTGGAATGAAGAAGGATTTAGGGAATTGAGGATTTTTTTATAGTGATTGACTTGTGAAAATCAAGGATTTCGTGGCCTTTGAAATACTTTACTAATTGACTTGGTTAGAACAAGGATTTCGGTGACTTAGGTTTATTTTAAGGATGGAGTTTGAAAAAATTTGGATTACCAGAACTTTGGAATAATTTGAGAATGCACTTTGTTAAAAAAAGGATTTCGTGCAAAATGGATTATTTTATGGGTCGAATTATGAAGATGTGGGAATATTTCAAAATTGTTTTTTTTTCTAAGATTGACTTTATATGCATATTGTTTTATAGAAAAAAATGGAAAACATTTTTTTTAAAATTAAAAAAATGAATTTTATTATTTGGATGTAAGAACATTTTTTGCTGAATGAAGAAGTATTTTTCAATAAAAAAACAATCTGTAGAAATGGATTGTCAGATCAATTTGGATTTTATTTTCTAAATAAGAAGAATAATGAAGCATTTTTTTGGGACAAGTTGTATTCGATAATAGAAGATAGTTTTAAAGAAATCCAATGCATTTTATAATAAAGAAACAATTTTTTTTTTAAAAACCCAACTATGGTGAACTGTTGAGAAAAAATAAAAATGAGAAAAATATTTTTACATCCTTGGATTGCATGGGGAATTGGATTTTGCAAAAAAATTGATATTTTTTAGGGAAAAACTGATGAAGAAAAAGAAAGAAGACAACTACAGGTAAGCTGACCCGACGTTAATTTGAAAAAATAATTTGGAAAAATGTTAATGCCAATTGAATTGTAAAGTAAAACATTTTTAGGTAAAAGCAGGAAAGTAATGTGTAAATTATATTTAAAAATGTAAAATGTTAGCAACATTCTCAAGGTAGTCTAAAGCCACACACAACGAAAACAGTTGTAGAATAGCCAATAGTCTCTCGGACATTTGTTTTGACTTTTGGGAGATGCGTGGGTTTAGGCTACCAGTTAATGTTTGAGAAATTCTCATTTCTTGGAAACTTTGCTCCTTCTTCAAAGTTTCCCAAAAATGATAGAAGTTTGGGTGAGGTTTTCCAATTGTATGGTTGAAGGAGTTATGCCATCCCTCTATGGCATTGTTTGTTTTTGCTTGTGTAGCAGTTCCACCACTCCACATGGAATCGTGGCTTCCTCCTGCGACCAGACCTGCTTAGATGCCCAATCTATGTGTCTTCTAAATAATTTAGTAAGGGTGCCAATTTATCTTCGTTCTCATTAAAAAATTCAGACTCTGTAATTGCAGTGTAGTATTCATCTACACTTTCAGGAGGAACAAAGCAAAGAGCAGTTAGTTTTTTTAGTTCAAACTGTAATTTGCTATCTGTTGAATAATCTGCAACCAGGGATGTTTTTTGAAGTTTACACCAAAATGCCTGGGAAAAATGAAAAAAACATACCTGAATTTGGGTATCCGCGTACGTTTTGGTGATTACATTAATCATTGCAAATTCAAAATCAATAATGATTTTCCTAGGACTTTTATTTGATGTTTTGCTTTTAATTACTGATAAAAGTTCAGTGTAGGTTGCAGTTTGTTTATCAGGTAGCAAACTATAAACTAAGGGAATTACATTGTTGTTAATCTTCGCGTGAATAGTGTAAATTTGGGTGAAAGGATGGGGTGTACTTTTAAACGTCCCATCCATCATCTAAATTTCACTGGTCTCTAATTTTACAAGGTTACGGGGTGTACTAAAGATAAGAACACGTTTCAGAGGGTTTTGGTTGTCATGCAGTAGGAAAGGTTCATTAGAAAAAGAAAAAGTGAGTCCATTAGGTATTTGAATGTCAGAAAAGGTATGAGGTGTTGTTGTATGGGTATTACTTGCCTGCTTTTGAATAATTCTTCGCAAATTGGGAATGATAGGCATACTGCTAGCTACATGACTGGGGACATGCTGTGCAACTTCTCTTAATATAGAACCTGTGGAGTCATTGGAGGTGCATGCAATTTCTTTCATTTCATTGATGGTTTCTCTAACCTCAATCTCCATTGCAGAGGCAGAGTGGTTATGCTCAATTGTTTTAATAATGGTTTCTCCATGAGTAACCGCTCTGCCACTGCAATGGGTTGAGTAATATTCCACACACCTCCAAAGTCTCCGTGGTTCACTTATCCTTTCTTTACAATATATATATATCCTGCAAGTTTTAGCAAGCGGTTTCCTTACTTTTATTTTATGTAAGAGGCAGTCTGCTCTGAAGACATTTTCTGTAAAAAAAGACATAAAAAAATTGAAATAAATTATTCATGTTTTTTTTAAAAACGAAATCTAAGTTTCACTAATGTTGCATTTATAACATTTTTCAATTGTAAATGGTACCCCTACACTATCCCACACTTTCCCTACTGCTACACCTTCCTGGAGTTAGAATAGTAAATGGTACCCCTACACTATCCCTCACTTTCCCTACTGCTACACCTTCCTGGAGTTAGAATAGTAAATGGTACCCCTACACTATCCCACACTTTCCCTACTGCTACACCTTCATGGAGTTAGAATAGTAAATGGTACCACTACACTATCCCTCACTTTCCCTACTGCTATACCTTCCTTGAGTTAGAATAGTAAATGGTACCCCTACACTATCCCACACTTTCAAAAATGCTACACCTTCAAGGTGTTAATTTGCAATTAGTTCTATTTCACTATCTAACACTTTCACTACTGATTTACATTTATTTATTTGGAAGTTGCTGTTTATTTGAAATATTTACCTTTCAAGATTAGTGTTTCACAGTTTTTGAATACATTGAAATTTTGTCTGCTTTTTCTTTTTTCAGCTTTGTTAGTAAGATGGTTGTCTGTATTGATTAGAAACAAAAAACATTTAATGTGTATGGTTTTTTATTAAAATTATTTATTTTCTCATTGAAAACTAATACACTATCCCTCACTTTCCCTACTGCTACACCTCCCTGGAGTTAGAATAGTAAATGGTACCCCTACACTATCCCTCACTTTCCCTACTGCTACACCTTCCAGGAGTTAGAATAGTAAATGGTACCCCTACACTATCACACACTTTCCCTACTGCTACACCTTCCTGGAGTTAGAATAGTAAATGGTACACCTACACTATCCCACACTTTCCCTACTGCTACACCTTCCTGGAGATAGAATAGTAAATGGTATCCCTACACTATCCTTCACTTTCCCTACTGCTACACCTTCCAGGAGTTAGAATAGTAAATAGTACCCCTACACTATTCCTCACTTTCCCTACTGCTACACCTTCCAGGAGTTAGAATAGTAAATGGTACCCCTACACTATCCCTCACTTTCCCTACTGCAACACCTTCCAGGAGTTAGAATAGTAAATGGTACCCCTACACTATCCCACACTTTCCCTACTGCTACACCTTCCTGGAGTTAGAATAGTCGATGGGGAGGCGTGGCCAAGATGGCGACGGAGTGAGACGCTCTTTCGAGTCCCTCCGGCGCCAAACCCAGCTTAGCCTTGTTCAGCATACTTAGCAGCGTGCTGTTTGACTACCAGAAGCCAGCGGTAGACTCCGGAACGGAGGGGTAGGGTCCGGTACTGCGACCAAGAGCGGAGGCTGCCTGGAGGCGGTCTTGGGTACGGCGGCGGACTGCGGCCCTGCGAGCCTCGGCCTCGCGTAGGAGAGGGGCCGGACTTCCTGCTCTGCGGCGGCGCGGCAAAGACACAAGCGTAGAGCCGCGGCGGACTCGGGGCTCTCGGCTCTCGTCCTGCCGCTTGCCGGAAACTGCGCACGCACCTGGGGAGAAGTAGCCGCCTTGGGAGCCCCACAGCGGTCGACGGACAAGTGCCGGTAAGAGAGGCCGGCTGGGACCAGCGAGCACGGCGGCCGCGGTGCTGCCCCCCGCCACCTCTGACTTGACCTGTTGAACGGGGCCGCCCGGCCAAGCAAACTCACCGGGCAAGGTCCTGTCGTGGGCCCCTGAACGGCGTGGTTGGATTGGTGATATCCTCTGACCGGCGGGGGCTTTGGAGGTAGCAGCGGAGACTTGGCAGTCCACGGCCTAGGGATCCCCGGCTTGTGCTAACTGAGGGACCCGGGCTCCCTGCTCCGAAGAGGCGGTGAGGACCCATTGGAGAGGGGCCGCGGCAGATTAGGCTCTTGGCGTTCTGCCCTGTCGGGCTGCCACCTATCGGGGGAGCTGTGCGGGGAGACGGGGGAGCGCCCTCCCTTGCAGCTCGAGTCTCGTGATCCCGGGCCCTGGGAGCTTGGCGGGCTCGGGCTCCGGGCACAGCACGTGGAGGAAGGGGACGTGAAGGTGGAACTGCGGCAGAGGAGACTCCAGACCTTTGGGCTAGCGCCTACCCCCCGTAGAGGCGGACACCGGAGATACGGACTGGGACCTGCCTTTTGGAGAACCCCGTACGGGGGGGAACCGATAAAAGATCTGCTTTCCCAGCACTGGTGCTGAGGAGACCTTGTGAATACCGGAGAGGTGACTGCTACCCTTCCCAGAGGTGTCGCGATGTCCTCCACGCTACGCAAGGGAAAGCCTGGGAAAGATGGCGCAGCAAAGAATTCTCAACAACCGCCGTCACCCGGACCCAGCGTATCACCCAAGAATTCGGACGATGAGACCCCTGCGACCAAGGCCTTTATGACGGAACTCTTTGCCTCTATCAAGTAGGACATCTCTGAACTTCGCGCCCAACTAGCGTCGGACCTCCGTGAAGTGCGGAGGGACGTGGACGGCCTCGGAGAGAGAGTGGCCACGTTGGAGGACCACGACCTGAACGTGGCGAACGATGTCCATCAGCTGCAGCAAGATATAATTAGGCTCACGGAGCAGAACTTGGATCCTCAGGCCCATACGGAGGATCTGGAAAACCGTTCCCGCCGGAACAACATCCGTATTCGGGCAGTACCCTGGGACGGAGAAGCAGGCGATCTGCAGGGTTATGTCCAAGCTCCTTTCTTGCAAGTTCTGGACGACGCTGATGTTCAGGAAATCAGAATGGACAGAGTGCACAGGGTCGGTCTCCCTAGAAGGGGTGGGGGCCGCCCCCGGACATCCTAGCCTGTGTGCACGATTTCCAGCTAAAAGAGAGGATCTTACGGTAGGCGCAAACTATCCCTTCCTTGCAATTCAGAGAACACCATCCGCAGCTGTACCAGGACTTAGCGGCATCGACCCTCCAGAAGCGGCGGGAGTTCCGCCCAGTGACCACCTTCCTCCGGGAACGCAACATCTCCTACTCGTGGGGTCATCCCTTCCGCATCATCTTCCGGTGGGAGAACAGACTTGCGCAGATTCGATCTCTCCAGGTGGCAAAAGAACTGTTGGGGCTGAATGATGAGACTCCCTCGCAGGGGTCTGGCAGATCGCCGCCGCGACGACGCAGGCGTTCTTCCTCATGGCAGAGAGTAGGCCCGGCCGCGGATCGTGGGCGGCCTGATCATGCGGCTAGCTTACAAGAGAGAGGGAATGCAGTGGCATCGGTGGCCTCAGCAACTTTGGCGTCGTCCCAGCAAAGCTCCGGTGCCGCTTGATCCTTGAGCCGCCAGCCGGTTGGTGCCGGAGGGGCACGTGATGCCAGGTACCGTGGGTTTCAGTGTACTTTTGGAGAAGACACCCCGTACCGTGGCCTGTGGGCAGGGCCGGACTGAGAACCAAAACCGGCCCTGGCAAAGTGCTCAGCCGGCCCCCTGGGGGTGCGACCGAGCTCTTTGCCGGGGCCGGTTTTCGGCCGATTTTATTACAGGGCCGATTTTGCAGCTATGCTGCAAAAACGGCCCTGTAACAAAAACGGCCCCCGCGGCCCAAAACCGGCCCCCACCCTTGCGGCGCACCGGGGGATTGCCCGGTGCCCGCAACTGCCAGTCCGGGCCTGCCTGTGGGGTCCCACCTTGGATACCACATCCCCAGCCCAAGAGGACCACTACGAAATATTCCCCGATGGGACTGCTAAGTACACTGTTTTTGTTCTTGGTTTGGGGTTGGGAAGGGGGGATGGGAGAGACTTGAAGGTCAACTGAGGGGGCGTCCGTTGGGATCTGGGATTGTTTGTCCGCTTTTGAGGGTTGTTGGGGTTTAGAAGTGTTGAATGCGGGAGGGGTTGTTGAGGGGAAGGTGGGGTTGGGGGTTGGGGTGGTTGGGTGGGTTGTTCGAAAGGGTGGTAATGACAGGAATGCATGAATTGTTGTGCGTGCTGACTCTGCTGGGGAGCCCTTCCCTGGTTCCGAGAAGTTGGGGTACTGCAGGGGTTGTACATCGTCTCTTGATTCTGCTGACCCCGACGGTGGGAGGCTCTCGGGGAGCCCCGGGAGGGATGGGGAGGAGAGAAACTGGAGGCTGCAAGAGGAGGTAGTGGGACATGTCGGTGTAAGGGACGCTGAGTACTGGAGAGACTGGGGGACTTGGGCTGATATGCTGGCTGGTTTGGAGAGGTGGGTGGTTGTGATGACTGCAGTGCGGATGAATCTACTTTATCTCTATGCCACTTAATATTGCTACTTGGAATGTGAAGGGCTTGAACTCCCCACAAAAGCGCCCAAAAATTTGGAAATACCTGACTGATCATCAGCTGGATGTGGTGGGCCTACAGGAAACCCACTCGGCGCGTAAGGATGAGCTCCGTCTTACGCATAGGCACTTTCCGCTTATTTATAGGTCAGGGAGGGCCGTTGGTTGATGGTCAAAGGATTGCTGCACGAAAGGATTTGTACGTTTGTGGTGGTGTATGCTCCTAATTCAGGGCAGAATAGTTTTCTCCAGGATCTGCTGCGAAAAATTGAGAACTTTGTTGAGGGTCATTTGATTCTTCTCGGTGATTTTAACTTAGTGTGGGACAAAATCCTGGATAGTTCAGGCACTCTTAGAGCCGATGCCGGCTCGTTCTCTTCAGCCACGCAGCGTAAGATTGGTGAAATGGGCTTGATTGATAGTTGGCGCGCACTGCACCCCCACTCCCGAGACTACACTTTCTTTTCTGCTGTCCATCGCTCCTATTCCCGGCTAGACCATATCTTTCTAAGCCAGGCCCTTCGGGGCGATGTCCGCGACTCCAGCATCTTTCCACTCTCTGTCTCAGATCACAGCCTGCTGGTCCTTGGGTTGCGCTGGTCGGCGAGGGGAGACTGATTGCGCAAATGGTATTTCCCTGCTGCCTTAATCCGAGATGGCACTTCTTGTAAAGCATTGCGAATGGCCATCCGAGATTTCTGGGCCCTAAACCCGGTCTCGGGCACCTCTATCTTCACTACTTGGGATGCCTGCAAGGCTTCCTTGAGGGGCACGTGCCTCGCCCTAAACGCTAATCTTAACAAATTGCGGAGGGCGGAACGGGAGGAGCTAGAAGCTGAGCTGGCCTCCCTGGAATCGGCGCATAAATTGAACCCCTCCCGACTCACCCTTCGCCCCCTTACGGCGGTTCGGGGGAAGCTGAGGGCCCACTACAACAACAGGGCGGAATTTACTCTACTACGGCTGCGCCAAACCTCATACGCGCAGGGTGACAAGGTGGGGAGACATTTAGCCCGACAGCTTCGAGACAAACGAGAAAGAGAATACATTGGGAGCATGCGGGACGGAGCAGGGGACCCACTCCACCGAGACGAGGAAAAGGCGGCCTTGTTTGGCCGCTTTTACGCTGACCTCTATAGAAGGACGATCACAATCCTGAAGCGCGCAAAGGCGTTATCTGGCAGACTTATCACTACCTCAAGTCTCTGCTGACCGGAACGAACTCTTAACGGCCCCCTTCTCCCGGGAGGAAATTTTAGACGCCATCAAAGCCCTGAAGCCTCACAAGGTGCCGGGGCCAGATGGATATACCGCCCTTTTTTATCAGACCTTCTCCACCGAGATCTGTGACTACCTAGTTGATCTCTTAAACGCGATGGCAGAGACTGGCTGCATCTCTGGCTCTATGGCCGAGGCGGTGATCTCGGTCATTCCTAAACCCGGGAAGGATCCCGCTAGTTGCTCCTCCTACCGACCGATTGCCCTTTTAAATATCGATGCGAAACTGTATTCAGCTATTATTGCACGACGCCTCCAGGATCTGATGCCGATCCTCATCCACCCAGATCAGTCGGGCTTTATCGCGGGACGACAGACCCACGATAACTTGCGTCGGGTGATCCATTTGATCGAAAAGGCCAATAGATTCCGCATCCCGGCAGTGCTAGTGGGATTGGATGCGGAGAAGGCCTTCGATCGGGTGGATTGGGGGTTTTTGTTTCGTACCCTAGCGGCCTTCGGATTCTCGGATAAATTCATCACGATGATCCGGGCGAACTACAGTACTCCCCGCTCCAGGGTGGCCGTTAATGGACACTTGTCCCCTTTTTTCTCCCACTCCCGCGGAACCAGGCAGGGCTGTCCCCTTTCCCCTCTGCTCTTTGCGCTGAGCATTGAACCACTGGCGTTGGTGGTGAGGGAGCACGAGGGGATTCGGGGCCTCCCCTTCACCGGAGAGCAACACAAGAGTTCACTCTTCGCGGATGACGTTCTACTGTCCATAGAAGAACCTGCTCGCTTGCTCCCACACGTCCAGAGGGTCTTTTCCGAGTTTGAGGAGGTAGCCGGATTTAAGGTTAACTTTGGGAAGTCGTACATCCTAAACCTCACACTGTCACCGGCTGAAATGGAGCGAGTATGGCTTTTGACCCCCTTGTCCTGGGCGACCGGCTCCCTCTTGTATCTGGGGGTCCACTTGACACCTACCATAGGGGGTCTATTCTCTGCAAATTTCCCTCTGCTGCTGACGTCCATACGGGCTGACTTAGCCCGCTGGAGGCCCAAATACATCTCATGGCTAGGCAGAATACACGCCATTAAGATGGTAAGATGGTTCTCCTCCCTAAGTTCCTCTACCTTTTTCAGGCCCTTCCCATTCCGCTGGATCTAGACTTTTTTAGACGCCTCAAAACTTTGATGCTCCGCTTCATCTGGCAAGACGGGCGCGCCCGTTTCTCCTTTTTTACATTGCGCCGATTACGGTCGGAGGGGGGAGTGGGTCCTCCTGATATGCACCTGTATTATAAGGCGGCACAACTACGAGTCCTTGTGGAATGGTCCCAGCAACTCTCAGAAAAACACTGGCTGCATATGGACAGGAGTGTTGCGGGTCGGTCCGTATGGGATCTGGCTTGGAAGCCCAAGGGAGATAGGCCCAGGAATGCCTATATCTGTACCCCCACCAGCACGGTGCTGAAAGTGTGGGACACAGTCTCAGGCGATGATCGTTGGACGACGTTCCCGTCGCCCTTCACCCCCATTCATTTCAACCCGGCCTTCCCCCCAGCATTGCAAGAGGGTCCCTTCCGATTGTGGCGCGAGGGAGGCTGTCGAGCACTTACGCACCTTTTCCACGGTACCGTTCCGCTTACCTTCGCTAATTGCATGAGAGACTATGGGGTCCCCCCGTCTGAAAGATATCACCATCTCCAGCTCCTCCACTGGGCTACCTCCGCCGGGATGGGCGATGCAGCTACGAGACCGCCATCCACCTTCGAGGCCTTCCTCCTGCGCACTACCACCATGAAAGGGGCCATCTCCTTTCTCTATAAGCTGCTGCTCACTACGGCGGCATCGCCCCGCCCACGCTATATGGGACATTGGGAGGAAACGCTCGGAAGAGACATCACCGATGCTGAATGGGCGGGCCTCTGGCGGGACATCACGGCGCACAATCGCTCTGTGGCGCTGCGAGAAGCCCATCTCAAAACAATGATGGACTGGTACTTGTACCCATCCAAACTGCACCGCATCTTTCCGTCCTCATCGGACCGCTGCTGGAGAGGCTGTGGTTTCCTGGGGGATTTCCGCCACATCTGGTGGGACTGCCCGATCATTCGCCCTTATTGGGAGGAGATTTTGTCCCACCTCAAGGACATACTTGGCTATCCAATATCTACCTCGCTGGAACATGTCCTACTCGGGCTTCGGGACCCGGATCTTGAACACCAAATGAGAGCCGACAAGCAGATTCTTTGGCTCTGCCTTGGAGCGGCTAAACTCACCCTTGCGGCAGCGTGGAGGACGCCAGCTGCTCCAGCGATCTCGCTCTGGCACGCAAGACTGTGGAGACTCCTGAGTGTGGAGCGAGTGGCGGACATCTTTCTGGGAAACTTTAAGAACTTCATCTTCCGCTGGGGCCCTCTAGTCCGATTCCTTTCACGTGGATTGCCCTCGGCAGTCTGCCCTTCCTCGGTGCGCGCGCTCAACTTTAATTGTGAGAAGTATGTCTGTATGTATGAATGGCTGTCATCACCACGGGGGGGTGGGATGGGAGGGACGGGGGGGTTTCTTTGTGGGTTGATCCCAATATGCGACATCCATTGCACCTTTAGAAGGGTTCAGCAATTTGTGCACGAGACAGCTTGCCTCAGCTCCGGCTGCCCTCCTTGGCTGGAATTCAGACTTTGACTTTGAATTATCTATGCTACACTGCCGTTGAGACTCTTCCTACTAAAGTGCGCTGCCCGTATGTAGTCTGTATTTCAGAAGTGTCGCTCGTTGTACTGTTTTATTTTGTGTTCTGCAAACTGAAAATAAAAATTTTACAAAAAGAATAGTCAATGGTTCCCCTACACTATCCCTCACTTTCCCTACTGCTACACCTTCCAGGAGTTGGAATAGTAAATGGTACCCCTACACTACCCCACACTTTCCCTACTGCTACACCTTCCTGGAGTTAGAATAGTAAATGGTACCCCTACACTTTCCCTCATTTTCCCTACTGCTACACCTTCCTGGAGTTAGAATAGTAAATGGTACCCCTACACTATCCCACACTTTCCCTACTGCTTGCCTGTTTTGATTAGAAACAAAAAACATTTAATGTGTATGGTTTTTTATTAAAATTATTTATTTTCTCATTGAAAACTAATACACTATCCCTCACTTTCCCTACTGCTACACCTTCCTGGAGTTAGAATAGTAAATGGTACCCCTACACTATCCCTCACTTTCCCTACTGCTACACCTTCCAGGAGTTGGAATAGTAAATGGTACCCCTACACTACCCCACACTTTCCCTACTGCTACACCTTCCAGGAGTTGGAATAGTAAATGGTACCCCTACACTACCCCACACTTTCCCTACTGCTACACCTTCCTGGAGTTAGAATAGTAAATGGTACCCCTACACTTTCCCTCATTTTCCCTACTGCTACACCTTCCTGGAGTTAGAATAGTAAATGGTACCTCTACACTATCCCACACTTTCCCTACTGCTACACCTTCCTGGAGTTAGAATAGTAAATGGTACCCCTACACTATCCCACACTTTCCCTGCTGCTACACCTTCCTGGAGTAGGAATAGTAAATGGTACCCCTACACTATCCCACACTTTCCCTACTGCTACACCTTCCTGGAGGTAGAATAGTAAATGGTATTCCTACACTATCCCTCACTTTCCCTACTGCTACACCTTCCAGGAGTTAGAATAGTAAATGGTACCCCTACACTATCCCACACTTTCCCTACTGCTACACCTTCCTGGAGTTATCATAGTAAATGGTACCCCTACACTATCCCTCACTTTCCCTACTGCAACACCTTCCAGGAGTTAGAATAGTAAATGGTACCCCTACACTATCCCACACTTTGCCTACTGCTACACCTTCCTGGAGTTAGAATAGTAAATGGTACCCCTACACTATCCCTCACTTTCCCTACTGCTACACCTTCCAGGAGTTAGAATAGTAAATGGTACCGCTACACTATCCCACACTTTCCCTACTGCTACACCTTCCTGGAGTTAGAATAGTAAATGGTACCCCTACACTTTCCCTCATTTTCCCTACTGCTACACCTTCCTGGAGTTAGAATAGTAAATGGTACCCCTACACTATCCCACACTTTCAAAAATGCTAAACCTTCAAGGTGTTAATTTGCAATTAGTTCCATTTCACTATCTAACACCTTCACTACTGATTTACATTTATTTATTTGGAAGTTGCTGTTTATTTGAAATATTTACCTTTCAAGATTGGTGGTTCACAGTTTTTGAATAAGTTGAAATTTCGTCTGCTTTTTCTTTGTTCAGCTTTGTTAGTAAGATGGTTGCCTGTTTTGATTAGAAACAAAAAACATTTAATGTGTATGGTTTTTTATTACAATTATTTATTTACTCATTGAAAACTAATACACTATCCCTCACTTTCCCTACTGCTACACCTTCCTGGAGTTAGAATAGTAAATGGTACCCCTACACTATCCCACACTTTCCCTACTGCTACACCTTCGTGGAGTTAGAATAGTAAATGGTACCCCTACACTTTCCCTCATTTTCCCTACTGCTACACCTTCCTTGAGTTAGAATAGTAAATGGTGCCCCTACACTATCTCTCACTTTCCATACTGCTACACTTTCTAGGAGATAGAATATTAAATGGAACCCCTACACTATCCCTCACTTTCCCTACTGCTAAACCTTCCTGGAGTTAGAATAGTAAATGGTACCCCTACACTATCCCTCACTTTCCCTACTGCTACACCTTCCTGGAGTTAGAATAGTAAATGGTACCCCTACACTATCCTACACTTTCCCTACTGCTACACCTTCAAGGAGTTAATTTGCAATTAGTTTCACTTCACTATCTAACATTTTCCCTACTGATTTACATTTATTTATTTTGAAGTTGCTGTTTGTTTTAAATATTTACCTTTCAAGATTGGTGGTTCACAGTTTTGAAATTTCGTTTGTCTTTTCTTAGTTCACCTGGATTATTAGGATGATTGTCGGTTTTGAATAGAAACAAGAAATATTTTAAGTGAATTGTTTTTTATTTACATTATTTATTTTCTCGTTGATAACTAATATACTATCCAACACTTTCACTAATGCTATACCTTCCTGGATTTTGAATAGTAAATGGTATCCTGACACTATTCCACACTTTCCCTTATTTAAAAGCGTTTTAGCTTTAGTTTTTTGGATTGGTGTTCTTGGCTTTGATTGTAATCTTGAAATTGAAGAGTACGTTTTCTGGTTGAAAGAAAGAGAAACATGATTTATTATAGTTCTTTTTAAAAATGGTACTTTTGCTGGTTGTGCTGAAAAAAGAGCTTTTTTTAAAACTATGCTTTTTTGCGTAAAATGATATTAAATGTTAAATTTTACCTTGCAGAAATTTTAAGATGATATTTAAGTAGGAACAATTTTTCCAGATGGTCAAAGTTGATTTATCTGTTTATGGATTTCAAAAAATGTAGCATGTTAAAATTAAATGTAAGAACCCTATATTTTTGAAGCACAATTTATTAATGTTAAGGTACTTTATTCATTCAAAAAACATTTTGAGATAAGTAATATATAAAAAGTACCTTTTTAAATTTTGGAATAATGATTATTGCTCCTTATTTAGAGAAACACTCACTGGTGTTTAAGGTAATTCACATTAAATGATTTTTCTGAAAAAAGAATAAATAACAGATTTGTTTACTATTTATATTTTGAATAAACCATTTATTTTGAATAACCTTTTTATTCTTTTTCCAAAAATAATTTTCAACAACCCACGTCTCTTAAATTAAAATGATAGTGTCACAAAATAATTTTTTCAAAAAATGGGTTATATCATTGATTATTTAAACACTGTTGCATGTTAAAATTAGTTTTTCTGTTACGACATTTAAAAAAGAATGTAAATGTTGCTTTAGCAGATATATTGCAACGTTTTAAAAAAAAAAAAAGGACTTACATCTGTGAGTATATTCTCCTTTGTTTTAAAAGATGTTATTTGTTGATTGGTAATGTTTTTTAAATCTGAAATTGAAAAATGTGTGAGCTTTATTTAAAAAAGTTAATTCGTTGTGAAAAATGCTTTCTTAAATGTAATTTAATTGTAAACTTACTTGTATGTTTGAATCGAATAGTGTTTTTTTTGGCTTCAGCTCGTCTCAGTGGCAAAAGGTCAGAGGGTCAGTTTTTGGCGACTGGTCTCGCTGGGAGTTGGTAAACAACTGATTTCAAAATGGTGTCTTACTCGTATTTATAGGTTTTTGTTTGTGAAATGTTAAATTTTCACAAAATATGCGTTTGAATGTGTTTTTAAAATCATTTTATTTTCTGTGAAAACATGTAATTCAATTTATCTATTTTAAAATGTGTATTTGATGTTTGAAATAGCGTTTTGTCCTCCATTTTGTTTTCAGTCACTTAGGGGTCCATTAGGATGGCGGGCGGATTGCCACCGCCAGCCTGGCGGGGGCAATCCGCCCGCCATCCTTCCCTGTATTCCCCCCGCCATATTAGAATGGCGGGGGGACCACGGCGGAGCAAAACACCGCCCGCCACTTTTCCGCCCCGGTCGCATTGCGGCCGGGGCGGAAAATGATTAATATGGTGGCGGTGTCAAGCAAACACCGCCAGCCATATTATGATGGGCTGAGGGTGATGCCTTTCCGTGGCGGATGCGGTCTTCACTGCCCCCTGCGGGCCCCCAGAGTGAAGGAGGGGGGTATTGCACATGGGGGGGTACCTGTGGTGGTACCCCCCTTCATTTGCATTAACAAAGCGGCAGGCACTGCGCGGTGCCTGCCGCTTTGTTAATGCAAATGCAGAAATGCATTTCTAGCATTGTGGAAGGCGGTGCTGAAAGCACCGCCCGCCACAATGCTAGAAATGCAGGATGTGCCCGCCACTGTGGTGGGCACATCCTAATGCTGGCGTCGGGACCTCCGCCCTTAAGGCAAAGCCCGCCCGCAATCCTAATGGACCCCTTGGTGATTAATTCATGAAAAGAGTTGTAGGACTTATGTTTACTAGTTAGTATCTAAAATGGCGGATATGTGTTTAGTATTTACTTCGTGATTTTGATAACTTACTATAGTTTTAATTTGAAATTTTTCCTTACATTTTGCTTGTTTTCGATAGAGTATTTATTTAAATACTCGAGTATTCATTGTTAAAAATGGCTTGTTTTTAATGAAATTTACGTTCAGTTTATTACCATATTTTAATACACTTCCCCACCCAAAACCTCTATTTTCCCTGCATCCCGTGCCAGAACTAATTTTATTTTTTTATGCGTTGTAATGGTATGCGATGTATGTGTTTTCGTTGTAACGGTACTTATACATTACTTTAACTATTTTGCGTTGTTATGGTATGCGTTGTAAAGTCATGCGTTGTAAAGGTACCTGCGTTGTAAAAAAATACGTTTTAATAGTATGCGTTGTAACGTCATACATCCGCTCTGAGAGGGAGAAAGAACAGATGGAAAAATTAGAGGTAAAGGCGGTTTGTGTACCACACCCTTTGTTGCCATTCTGGGTAGATCAATATGACTTGGGCCCGGTCTTGGCGAATCTTCCTCATAACTCAAGGAATCAAGGTGGGAGGGGAGGACGGGGACGCGTAAGGAAGCTGTGAACCCCAGTGTACTTTAAAAGCTTCCCCCATTGCTCCCTGCGTCGGATACTGGAGACTGCAGAATGATGGGCAGTGTGTGTTCTCTTGAGTGGCTAATAGGTCCAACTGAGGGAACCACCACATCATGAAAATGTGAAGAACCACCCGCGGATAGAGAGGTTGTCATATGTCCAGTGTAGGCCCATTGTAATTTTCCCTATTTTAACCTGAGCACGTTGCAGACTATCCTCTGCTTTGCGCATGTTACTATACAAACATATTTTGCTTTGTGTAACACTGTACTTTCACACAGAAACCTTCTGTTTTCACATTCTGTTCTTTCCTGGGATTTAGTCTAAGCAAAGTAGACAAGGTCAAACAACAAGGCCCCTTATTGTGTTCTCGTTGAGGCCCTACCACCTAGACTAAACATGCAGATGCAGTGGTTATTTGGGAACACATACTTTTGTCATATAGGTATGCACAGATAGGTAACAACACACTTGGGGATGGACCTTTCCAGGGAAATGATTGTGACAGCACCTGTAATGTAGAACTTTCATCAGTGTATGAAAAGGTACGAGGTCTGCTGCTAACACCCAGAGATCTTCTGAAATATAATAATTTTGCTTCTGTAGAAGGGGAGGGAGGTTAGGCTACCCAGTCTTATATAATGACAGCTTCTGTTATGATTTATAGATTACTTACTATGTTGAGGTATTTGTGTTAGACATTTTCTTACTTATTGTGGCACCTATACTACATGCTAGAGCACAATAATTAAAATAAACATTTTAAACTTTCCTCATGTTTCTGTCAGAACCTATTGTGGACTAGAACGAGTGTGAGAGTGAAAGGGTGTGTCCTGCAAATACGATTCCTGAGAGGGTCAGGAGTGTTGTGTTCTGGGGTGTCTAATCACTTGTTCCTCTGTGAGTAGGAGAGCAACTGAGACACTACAGATAGTCAGTCTCAGGCTCATGGGTACTCAGGTGGTAGGATGACTCCATCCCTGCCTACCAAGGTTCTATGATCCATGCATAGTTCTGTGACTCCACAGAATGCCGGCAACATGGCGCCGCCAACGTTTAGTCTGGTACTTATTCACAGGACCCCCTGAGTAGCACTTGTGCTTGTCCACAATACCCTCACACCGTTTCCCGGGGACATGCGTGGTGGGAGGGCTTTGCTCCTCAGTTTGTAGGGATCAGCTATTGCTGTAGGTCTTTAAAGCTTGAATTTTATACAGGTTTTTGACCTATTTTTGGGCTACCGTCCGACTCCCTTTCCTCTGATGGCTCAACCGGTTGCTGCTCATTGCGCATGGCGGTTACTCAACATTTGTTGCAGCATGGAGTCCGCATGCGGGGTCTCCAGTTGTTTTTGTAGTTGAAGCGGATCCTGCATACCGTATCAAAGTGTTTTACTCCTGGAATACGATTCCCACTGTGAATAAGAATGATAATTCTTTTCATGCTTATTATGCTGCTGCAGTTCCGTCGGCTTATCGCCCTTATGCGGTTGTTAAAATTCCTCTTACGGCCTGGGAGCACCAGATTTGGTTTAATATCGCCCTAACACATCCTATTGAAACTGTACGTATGGACCCCTTAAGTACTGATGGGGCCACATGGCTTGTTCTGGCCAGTTTTACTCAGTATTCTAATTATCTCAATGCTAATTTGGCAGAGTTACGTTAGTTATATGTTCAGGTTATTCGCCTTTATAAACGTCTGATCCAAGTCGTTGTCCATGCTTTTCTTGCGTCTCTACCTGGAGCTGCGCATCCTGTGCAGGCTGCCCATGGTGGGGTCCTGCTATTAGTACAGTTATTATTAATTCAGTGATGGGCAAACGTCCTCAGCACCATGAGGACTTTCCGTTTTGGATTGCTCAGAAAACTTGATGCAGTTTTCCCTCCTATGGGTCCTGTAGATAAACATAGGATACTTACTATGTGCTTGCCTAGTAGTCTAATTCCTCCTTTGGTGTACTGAAACACCTGGGGGACGGTATTTGTCTCAGTGTAAACACTCTGTTATGGCACCCCCTCGATGAGCATATGTCTGAGCATTCTCAAACATAGAACTTGTCTTCATATTTTGCCATGAACAGTACGGCTAGCTCGGGGGCAAAAGGGCACCCCATCACTACTCCTTTCACTTGGTAGTAGAAGTCTCCATTGAAATTTAAATCGTTTTTCTTTAGTGCAAAGCTAGCTAGCTCCATTATAAACTCTGTTGGGACTTGTGTTGGTCTTTCCCTACTTTCTAGAAAGGAGGAAATTACTGCCAGCCCTTCATTCTGGGGTATCTGGGTGTATAAAGACACCACATCCAGTGTCACTAAGCGGTGTGTGTCTTTTTCAAAATGTATTGGTGCCAGTTTGTTGATAAAATCAGTAGTGTCTCGCAGGAAAGATGGAACTTGAGGTATGAATGGTTTTGAAAAATGATCTACGAATTTCGAAATTGGCTCCATTAGCGATTCACACCCGAGACGATTGGTCGCCCAGGTGGTGAGGTCTCATTTTTATGTACTTTTGGAAGGACATAGAACTGGGAAATTCTGGGATTCTTGTTCTGAAGGTATTCATATTCCTTCTTGCCCAAATATCCTTGTTGGAAACCTTTTTCCAAAACAGTAAAAAGTTGGCTTTGTAGATCGAATGTTGGATCTTTCGTAATCTTACTGTAGCAGTCACTATCTTCTAACTGTCTCATCACTTTCAAAGTGTATTCCGTTGTATCCCATACTACAGTGGAGCCGCCTTTATCAGCCTGCTTTATTATAATTGAATGGTTATTCTTGAGATTTGATAAAGCTACCATTTGTGATCTTGATGTATTGTGTTTCACCCATCTCATTTTCTTTTCCATGTCCGAAATAGCTGACAGAATAGTTTTTTCAAAAATTACCACCTCCTTTGGGATTTTATTAGCTGGTGGGCAAAAAGACGATTTTTTTCCTTAGGGCTGTTAACTCCATAGTCTCCGTGTATGGGTTTTCTGAAAAACAAGGTTTTTAGTCGAATTTTACGGCAAAATTCAGTAGCCTCTGTTTTTAGCCTCACAAAGTCTGTACTCTTCGAAGGGACAAGAGATAAACCCTTTTCAAGTATACTTTGTTCACCTTTGGTTAGGGTTTTTTTTTGGATAAATTGTAGATGGGCGACACCGTTAGTTTTTGTAATTCTGTCGGCGGGTTGACATCTCCCATGGTTGGTCCTTGAATCGTATCCTCTCCTGTGTTTTTTGTTGGCCTCTTCCTAAAAAAGGAGTTTGTTGCTGTTGGAAAGTACCTCTTCTATTAGTGTTTCTACGTCCTTCGTTGCTTTCGCCCTCACTTCCACTTGAGGAGGATGATGTTTCAGAGAACGTTATGAAATTATTCGAAACTCTTCCTTGAAATTCTGTGAGGTATCTACGCGATTCAGTTCTTGAGTAAAAATCTGACTGAAGATATGGGCACACCTTCACCAATGTGAAGTTTCTTTTGTCTTTTTCAAATTTGTTACCTTTTTGGTTGATGGTATAATCCTTGAATTCTAATATCTCCTTTTCAACTTTCTCTAATAGTGCTTTCAAATCTGTGATCATTTGATTTGATTTCTGATTCAAGAATCTCCATTTCCTCTAGTTGTTGCTTTGAAATTTGTTGTGCAGTTTCCATTGTGATGACCATCAGGTCCCTACTACACTTCGTCTCTATAAAGCTGTAACCTTTTTTGTATAATGGATCATCTGTAAAGATAACTGGTACGTTTTTAATTTGCAAGCATCCCGGGATGGTACCTGCCTTTAGATGTTGAATTAGGAAGTGTCCGTGTAAATCTGTTTGGATTTGTTTTTTCTGTAATCTCAGGAGTTTTTCAGACTCATTGTATTTTTGCTGAGGCACTCAAAGAGGCCGAAGCAAAAAGAGGGGGAGCATCTAGTAGTTTTTTTTATATGTTGTTGCACTGTATGCAAAAGTGTCTAGCTCTGTCATCGTCACTCAAACACTACTAACACAATCCAATCTTCACTCAACTCTCTGCACAAGCCTACTCTCTCAACAGCACTTCTTAGTCCTCTATTCACAACTGTGCGGACAACTTCCGCCTACCCTGCTTATCATACCATATACACTAGTCACAGCTCATGCACAACCTCGTGTAATTAATTTTCTATGGCCTGTATTGAACAAATTTAAGGTTTTCTCTAAATTGCTGTTTTGTTTGTAGCGGTGTTGGGAGTTTGAATGCTGGATGATGTGGTGATTGACAACAGTGGGGAATGAGAATATATGGATTTGCATGAAGAGTGTGGAATGGGTTATAAATGATGAAGAATGGTAGTAAGATGTGCATTTGAATTGGATGATGAAAGTGGTGTGATGTGCAAGTTTTTTAAGAGTTTGAGTATTTTTTGTTATGTAATGTGCAAAATGCGATTTGACAAATAAAAATAAAAGAAACTTTGGATTTACTCAGACGGAAAATGAGGTCTGTGGAACATGTTGTTTGATTTCAATATGGGCCCTTGTAAATAAATATGAGTGAATAGGCATCAGTACTGGCATTTCTGCTGTTCTTGGTTCTTTTGAGGCTTAGCCTTACTGATTGGAGCCCAAACCCAGTCTTGGTATTGGCTTTTGACATGAAAGTCAAGAGAGAGGAGCCCCCTCCATATTGAGCCTTGATTCAGAAGAAGAAAGTTGCCGCTTTGACAGCGAAATATGCCGCAGACACAGAGAACCCTCCTCCTGGACAGGAGTTGGGCGGTGACTCTCCTCGACAGCGCAGCAGAAGTTATCGTAGTGCATCAGACACTCTACCAGATTCTGGAGACAACCGACACTTTTGTAACTGTTGAAACCGCAGACAAGCGCAGGGGAACACCAATAGACTTTACCTTGTAGACCTTCAGATTAAAGGTAATATTAAATACTACTTTTTGGGACAACTTGACGTCTTCTTATGACATTTTACTGGCGGAGGTCGATTGGCCTACCCAGTTTGTTCTTGCTTGTCCTCGTGGCCAGGACGTGTTGAGTAGGCTCTGGCCTTATCCCCTGCCTCATAGAGCAACCCAGCTGGTTGGGATAAGGATTCTCCTTTACATATTATTCGAATATGTTCTACTCCTCAACCACAGCCTCAATATCCAATTAAACATGACGCTAAGGCGTCCGTTAAAGAGATTCTAACCGAATTAGAATATCAGGGTGTTATTGAACCCTGTGTCTCTAAAATGAATAATCCTCTTTTTCCTAATTTGAAGCCTGATGGTCCTTATTGCATAGTTTTTGATTATAGACATGTGTCATACCCGTACTTTTGCAGCGCAAAACATGCATAGTACACGCATAGTACAGCATCGACCCATAATATCATGCATAAGAAGTTTAAAACTAAACTAGATATTTCAAATGGCTTTTCTCGTCATAACCTGGCTCCTGAGAGCCTGAGTTGCCAGCATTCTTCGCCCTTGGTTCTCAGAAGCAATACGTGATACTGCCCATGGGGTATAAAAATAGCCCCTGCGTCCTTGTGGCACGTATTGTCCCCCTTTTGCATGATATTAATCGGGATGCTTTCTCTTATGTCGATTACATATACTTGACGAACGATTAATAAAATCCCCATCTTGCGGGAGTAGATCGCATCATTACGCGATTCACCGCTTACAAATTAAATTTAGCGAAATCGCATATTGCATTTACGGGCTTTCTTTTTCTTGGTTATGAATTTACAAATGAGGGTTGGGGTTTAGCACTCAATTTTTTGTAAAAGTGTGTTCAATTGCAATCTCCATCTACCGTATGAAATTGCAGTCTATGCTTGGTTTTTAAAATTTCGGCAGAATTTACATTCCTGATTATGCGAAGCATACAAAGCCTGCCGAATTGGGATGTCTAATGAAAAAAGTCTGACTGCTGTACAGATGGCCATTCGTAAAGAACATTCTCTCACTCAAAGGTAAACACATTTTTGTTGTTTCGACCTTGCCTGCCCTAGAGGTGGTCACAAAAGCTTATGTTCCTAATTCTAAAGCTCTGCATCCTTGTTGGATTCAATGGGCTTCATGTTTGATGTTGGCTGATGACAGTTTTTGTTTTGACCCTTCCTTGCAAATATAAGAATTTCTTCAGTATAAACATGTTCACCGTCGGGGGGCGTGGCTTGGGCGCTGATGTAGGCGGCGGCGGGCTCTGGAGCTCCTCCGCGATCGCCCTTCTCCTGAATTGATCCTGGCGCTATTACCGGGCCCCCGACCCCAGCCTGCAGAGCGGATAGCCTGGGGAGCGTAGCGGATTGTGCAGATAGCGTGAACGAGCGCTAACACCGGCATAAAATAACTTTTCTCCACAAGCGCTGAGGCCCGCGATATAACCGCACAAAATGGCGGCCAGCGGTGGTGAGAGAATTACCTTACTCAGAATCACCTACCGCCGTAAGAAGACCCCTAGGAGCGCCATACTAGGGCCTGCGAGACCTGAATGAAGGGCTCTGGCACTTAATAGCAGCGGAGAGTATCAAGATTGGGCGTTTGGCTGTGTATGATTCCTGGACGAGCTTCGCCTGACCTCAAAATGGCGGCGCCCGTACTGTGAGCAGGCGCCCATTTCGCTGGAACTAGAGCAGTGGCTGATTAGCACCTGGAGAGCAGTAACCCCTGATTTATGCCTGGAGCAGGGGGGAAAGGACTGGTGTTTCCTGCGGCTGGGGAGGAGAAACAGATGTCTGACCCTACGCCTTCACACCGCCTATGAGCTTCTCCTGGGGGGCCTTGTGACGGAGCTGACCTGCGTTCCGAAGAGTGGCCCTGGGGACAGGGTGCACAGCCCCGAAGCAGCATGATGCCCAATGTGACTGCCTAAGTGACAAGGGGAAGAGAGGAGATCGGGGGCGATAACCCTTAGAGGTGCCCTGGATGAGGTTGCAGGAACCTCCCTTGAGAAAACGTATATGAGGAGGGGCACGAGACCTATATGGCCGGCATGATCTAAGGAACATTAGCAGTCTTTACTGAAGTGCGGAAGCTGAGAGAAGTGGTGATTCCGAGAGGTGGAGCGCTTAGGGGCAGTTGACCACTGGCTCGCCCCCAGTTTGCATGCGCTGAGAAGAGTGTGCATGGACTCTGCTGGGCCGGCCCTCTACTGCCAGCTGTGGTCCTCACAATGGGTAGAGTGACCAAAAGGAAAGGGTTTGAGGTGTTACAGGTTGAGGAACTGGGACATAACATGGATGAAGAGGAATCTGCACATGGGGGTAGCGTGCCCACACAACCCCGGGACCCTTCCTTGGGTGACATTATGCAAGCCATCATAGCCTCGAGAGAGGCTTTGGAGCAGAGGATGGATGACATAGGTTCCGACCTTTCTCTGCTAAAAGATGACCATCGGAAACTCAAGGAGCGAGTGGCGGCTAACGAGATCACCCTGAAAGACGTCCTAGACACGGTCAATGCCCTACAAAAGACACTGAACGAGGTGGTGCAGAGGGTCCGTGTGCTGGAGGTGAGAGCGGAGGACAGCAAGGGGCGCTCCAAACGAAACAACCTTCGCATAGTGGGAATGCCAGAGTGGGAAGAGGGATCTGATGCGGTCCAATTCTTGGAGGCATGGATAAAAACGGAAGTGGCGCCAGAGGGCCTATCTCCCTTCTACGCGCTGGAACGCGCGTATAAGATTCCGGCGCGCCCACCAAGACCTGGGGCCCCACCTCGCCCGATGGTGGTGAAACTCCTCCATTACCGGGATCGGGACCTTATCCTGCGGAGGGCCAGAGAGCTACAGAATTTGCGTGTTGGAAATAGTAAAGTAATGATCTACACCAGAGAGGTGCCACCAAAGAGCCTATTTTTTAGCAGTCAAAAGGAAATTGCGTCAACTACATCTCCCTTATGCAATGCTGTTCCCGGCCCGGCTACGAGTGACTGCTGACGAGGGTACGCACTTTTTCCTCACGCCGCAGGCCGCCTGTGACTGGCTGGAGACCCGAGGGGAGCCTGGCGAGCGTTCGCCACCTCCGGCCTCTCCTCGCAATCACCCCTTTGCCAAACTGTCGGTGCAGGGGCCTGTTTCTCCCATGGACTGGCGTCAGGAGTGAGACAAGGCGGTATTGGCGGTGGTTGCCATCAGCCACTGAACTCTTAGCCCAGCCAGTAATACATCGGAGCACACGAAGAGTGGAGCGGAGAGCCCCAGTTCAAGCAGAACTCATGGGCTTTCGCCTGCAGACCTACAGTGGTTACCCCGCAAACGACGGATGGTGTGTTCGGATGAAGAGACACCAAGAATAGTGAGGCTGACTACAAGAGGTATCTCCGATGCCTACTGGACGTTGTGATCTCTTAGCTGTGTTGGAGTGGGCTAACTGAGTGAACAATAAGAGACATGAGGGGGGCCTGGGTGAAGATGCTAGTCTATGGGGATGGGGGGGGGGGGTCGGGGGAGTTTCTGGAGACATCGACTTGACAGATCAAGCAACCTCCACTGGGTAGATTTTGTAAGCACACTTGTGTTGTTTGGATGGGGTTGCCTCGTTGGGTGCCTGTCCTGGGGAGGGGGAGTTGGGGTTGTATTTCTTATGGGGTTTTGTTCGGGGAAACCAGGCGTGTCATGGGGGTGGAGGTAATGGAGTATTGGATGTATCATTGTAAGCAATGGGACCCGCATTAGGTTACACATGTCTCACTTGGAATGTACGGGGTATGCACACTATGCATCGGCACCACAAAATACACTCGTTCTTAATCTGCAGGGGCGTACACATCGCATTCCTCCAGGAAACCCACCTCATTGCAACAGAAGGGAAAGCTTTACAGCGCCGTTGGAGAGGTCAGGTCTATTACACAACATACTCTGCATATGCGAGGGGGGTATTGATCTGGATCAGAGCGGGGGTTCCCTTCCAATGTACGACACAATTGATTGACCCGGAAGGCAGATATGTGGTGATCCAGGGGAGACTAGATGGTAGGGATTTAACGCTGGGATGTCTCTATGCCCCTAATGTGGACCAACCTGCCTTTTTCTCTCATCTGTCTAATAGGCTAGTGACTGTCCTTGCAGGGCCGCTGTTATTTGGGGGTGATTTTAACTGTCACGGACATTGACTTAGATCGTTCACATCCTCCCCTCCCAGATGCACCAGCACATAAACTAGCACTGGCGCGTTCTACCTGGCAGCGGACTTGGGGTTTAGTAGACACTTGGCGAACCCAGCACCCATTGGTTAGGGATTACTCCTTTTTCTCTGCCCTGCACAAATTGCACGTCCGCCTGGATGCCTTCTTATGCTCCCCAGAGGTACACGGAGTGATTTGTAATAGCGAGCATCTCACCAGAACTCTATCGGACCATAATCCCCTGCTGGCCCAGCTGGGTTGGTCGCGAGTGTGACCCAGAATCCCCACCTGGAGATTACGGCCAGAAGTGCTCAATGATCAGGTCTTTCGAGCCACCATTGCCACGGCTATTACAGAATACTTTCAGTTTAATGAGGGGACTGTGGGGCTGTGACTGTGGAGTGGGATGCCTGTAAATCAGTTGTGCATGGGAGATGTATTTCGGCGGTGGCTGGGGCTCGGAAGGTTCTCCTACAAGACATCCAGAGAGACGATGATAGCTTGCGCCCCCTAGAGAAGGAGTGCATGGAAAATCCGGCTATGCAAGGTAACTTGTTAATAGCCAAAGAGGCAGTAGCAGCGAATGTGGAGCATCTGAGATGCTTCGACTACAAAAAATATATCACACGAGCGCACTCGGAGCGGGATAAGTCGGGGACCCTTCTGGCCTGGTTAGCCATTCCGGCCAGTCGTGGTTCGGTTATACTGGAGCTGAGGGACCAGTTTGGGTAGGCTCGCTTCGATCAGTAGGGGATAAATGAATTGTTTTTTGACTATTACACGGAGCTTTATCGCAGCCGTGTTCTACCGTCTGAGGAAGACTTGCTGAGCTTTATAGAGGGACTGGGCTTGCCGGAACTGGATGATGAGAACGCGAAACTGCTGGGGCGGGATATTGAAGTGAGGGAGGTGCGAGTGGCCATCAAAAGTATGGCCCGCAATAAATTGTCTCCCGGTGGAATTTTATCTAACCTACGTTGACCTTCTTGCCTCTCGTCTCGTGAACCTATATAATGAAGCCAAAAAAATAGGTAGATTGCTGGACTCCACCAGGGAGGCGATTATTACTCCTTTACTAAAACCGGACAAACAACCTTGGGATAGAACGGCTTACCACCCACTATCCATGGTTAATTTAGACTACAAAATCCTGAGTGAAATACTGGCCACTCGTCTGCTTCCCCACATGCCCATGCTAATACATGCCAATCAATCTGGGTTCATCCCAGCCCGCAACACAGCGCTTAATATACAGCGGCTCCTTCACATTTTGGAGGCCGACTCCTATGAGGTGGATACTACGGCGGTGTTTGCGGTTGACATCGAAAAAGCTTTCGACAGTCTGGAATGGGAATACCTATACCATGTAATGAGACAGATGAGTCTTGGCCCTGGCTTTGTACAATGGACGGCGTTACTATACGCGGATTCAACCGCCAAAGTCAGAATGGGAGGAGTGATTTCGGAGGCAGGCAAGTTGGGGAGCGGCACGCGGCAGTGGTGCCCTCTCTCCGGATGTATGACATTACAACACATGCTTTTACATCGCATGCCTTTACAACGCATAGTGCTTTGGGGCGCTGGATAGTGAATAGTTTAATTTACTATTCCAACTCCAGTCCCCGTGGATAGTAGGGAAGGTGTTGGATAGTAAATGAAACCTATTCCCTATCCTAGAGCGCCCCCCAGCGCAATGCGTTGTAATGGTTTGCGTTGTAAAAGTTGCGTCGTAAAGGCACTGCGTGGTAAAAGTTGCGTTGTAAAGGATGTTTCCCCTCTCTCCCCTCTATTATCTGCTATAGCAGTGGAGCCTCTGGCGGCGCATTCTCGATCGGGATGGGCGTACCAGAGCCTAGACGTTTACGGACAGGTTCACCATATTGCTCTTTATGCAGATGACCTCTTACTGTTTCTGGCGGATACCGGCGAGGCTCTACAGGGGGCGAAATCCCTGCTGTGAGCCCTGAGCGTAGTAGCTGGATTGAAAGTTAATTGGATGAAGTCGTGCCTCTTTCCAGTGCGCAAGGACAGGTTTCGCCCCCAGAATGCTGACGGGGTGAACTGGGAAGAGAGATGCCTTCCCTACCTGGGCACGGTGATCTACCATGAACAGGAAGATCTACTCAAAGGGAACGTCGGGAAGGCGACCACGGGAGCCAGAGCTAACTTTGATTTCTGGGGTACCTTACCATTGTCAGTTGCGGGGCGTGTAGCTCTACTCAAAATGGTGACTCTTCCGAGCCCTCCTGGTCTGGATCCCGGCAGCGTATTTTAAGAGGCTTAGGGGGATGATCAGCTCTTTTCTATGGGGGACGGGCAGACGAAGAGTGGCTCTTGGTACGCTAATGGGATCTCGAGCGGAGGGAGGACTAGCGGTCCCTGACTACGAAATGTATTACATAGCAGCCCAGATCCAATGGCTCACTCAGTGGGTAGCGAGAGCCACTAGGGGGGAGGGGGAATCGGGCGAAATATCGGGTCCCCTGTTGGCTTTATCTCGCATAGTTTTGCGTCTCCCGCTCGGTGACTTGCATCTTACCCGGGAATTTGCCACTGCCCGCAGGTGCTGGAATAGGTATCTGCAGAGAGGGTCCATAGGGACCCCCTACGCACCTGACATACCTTTGAAGATGTGCAGGGCTCTTTCGCATGGGGCACCTGGCAGAGGTTGGAGGAATGGGAACAGCAGGGGTTGGCAACGATAGGTGATCTCTATGAGGAAGGCGCCCTAATACTGTTTGCTGACCTCTGAGACCCCTATGAACTACCGGGTGGTGACTTTTTGCTACACACTGCGCTCACGGCGGCGGTCCGAAAACACTGGAAAGCAGGCCTCACGGAACCACCTACTTCCATGGGTTGCCAATATGTTGTAGTAGCCGCGGGCACCGTCAAGTAAGTAACATGCTTATACAGGCGCATGACACAGGAAGCCTTGATCCCTTTGACAGCCCTAAAAACGAAGTGGGAAACTGACATAGGGGAGGACATACCGGACAAGGCATGGAGGGGCATAGTGGAGAGGGCCTGGAAAAGTACGAGAAATGCGCGCTTCCGGTTAGTGCATTTTCACATTTTGCACAGGGCATATTTAACACCAGTCCGATTACATAAGTACTTTCCGTCACAGTCAGCGTCCTGCCCAAGGTGTGCAATGTCTGATTTCAAACATATGTTATGGGAGTGCCCGGTTCTTGACTCTTTTTGGAAGGGGGTGACGACCTTGTTGATGGATGTAACAGAAAGGGACCTACAACCCTCCATGGCTCATTGTATACTACACTGGTTTCCCCACACCTCGAAGAACAAGATCACCAGTAAATTTATAGACCTGGGGTTCCTCCTAGCTAAGAGAACTATAACCTCTCAGTGGAAAGCAAAAAAGGGTCCCAGCCTCGATAAATGGAGGGCTGAACTTCGTAAATGGGCTGACTGTGAAGGTACTATCCGACTTCAAATTGCACACACAAACAGGTAGCGAGCAGGCGATGAAGAGGGCGAGAGCCCGTGGAAGGCTTGTCATGGAACTTACGCCCCCTGAGAATGAGGATGTTGAGGCCCCGGCTGATGACCCTGAGGCCCGCCCACTATACTATACTACACTGACTCTGGGGCTTCCTCATAAGCCGATGACGAACTGCTACCCCCCACCCATGGGTGGGACACTTCAATTCGGAACATAGTATTTGGTCCCATTGCTAGATACAATCAGGGGCCTAGGCACACTTGTGTTCTAGGAAATACATATCATGGCACGCCTGGAGGGGGGAGGGGGGTGGGAAATGGGGGGGGGGGTGAGGGGGGAATGGTTGAGGGTGACTGAAGTTGGTTGGGAAGGGGGGAGGTGGGGAGTACTTGTTTAATAAATACTGATACGGCGACCACACAGGGATTGCACTGAACCTGTAAGGAAGCACTGTAAACAAGTGGGACAATGGACTTTCTGGTAGGAAAAGATGGTGTATCTTGTGTATACTTTGGTGAATGCGAATGACTATGATTGAGATGTCATTAATATGTACGGCGTGCTATTTTGTTGATAACCCAATAACAATGTTTAAACAAAAATAAAAATGAACATGGTCACCGTCTACCTTCTTCGATTCTTCCTCTTGATCAGTATAAATGTATAATTTACATTGATGGTTCGGCCCAACCGGTCATTGGTTCTAAGCAGACTATTTTATTTTTTTTATTTTAAGACTTTTATATAGCGCTGCTAGACCCGGAGGTATCAGAGCGCTTTACATGAGGCATTTAGCATTTAGCATATTACAAATGTTACAAAATTTACATGAAAGATCGTTGCGAGGAAGAGGAAAAACAAGGTTATACAAATACATCTAATGATTAGATCATTACAAAAACAGAAGATATTAAAGAGCAATGGGAGCGAGGGAAAATAGGGGTAAGGGAAAAAAGGGAGAAGGGAAACGTGGGAATGAGTGGGAGCAGAGAGAAAGGAACTGACAAAGGACGGAACGAGATGGCAGATCAGGATCAGAGGAGAGGGTGAGAAGGAAGATGGGGACAAGAAAAGGGGTTCAGGGAGAGGAGGTCATCGGAGGAAGATATAAAGAGACAGCAGCGAAAGGACGAGGAGTGCAATGCACCAATGTCCGGCTGGGTAGGTGACGGCCGCAGGCGCCAGACTCCTCTATAGCCGAACCAAGCGGCTCCACCGGGCATCGGCCATGTCGTCTCAACGTCTTTACATAAGTTTCCACAAAATTATAGAATTACACCAGTTACAAGTTACATGAGGAATTTAGCATTTAGCATATTACAAACGTTACAAAATTTACATGAAAGATCGTTGCGAGGAAGAGGAAAAACAAGGTTATACAGATACATCATTACAAAAACAAAAGATATTTAGGTGCAATGGGAGCGAGGGAAAATAGGGGTCAGGGAAAAGGGGGAGAAGAGAAGGGAAACGTGGGAATGAGTGGGAGCAGGAAGAAAGGAACGGACAAATGACGGAACAAGATGGCAGGTCAGGATCAGAGGAGAGGGTGAGAAGGAAGATGGGGACAAGAAAAGGGATTCTGAGAGAGGGAGAGGAGGTCCTCGGAGGAAGATATAAAGAGACAGCAGCGAAAGGACGAGGAGTGCCATGCACCAATGTCCGGCTGGGTAGGTGACGGCCGCGGGCGCCAGACTCCTCTATAGCCGAACCAAGCGGCTCCACCGGGCAATGGCCATGTCGTCTCAACGGCTTTACATAAGGTTCCAAAAAAACAGATGAACATGAAAATCAATATCAGAAAGAACGGGGAAAGCTTATTCTGCAGCTTGTGCTATTGTTGTGGGCACAATAGAAGATTCAGTCTTTCACTCTTTGGTTCATACCCAGTCCTTTGGGGACTGCATGTCCCAGCTGGCCATATTAAGGGCTCTCCTTTTGGCTCTCGAATATGATGATCCTGAATTACCCATCTTCGTTGAGCGTGAGACTTTTTATTTTGTACAATCTTTCGATGAAAATCTGTTCTTTTGGAAACAAAATGATTTTTGGGATTCTAAAGGTATCACGATAAAGCATAACGCACTTTGGATTCCAGTGGCTGCTCTTAAGAAACTCCTGGCACTTATACATTGTCCATTAGTTGGGACTACAACATCCGGGAGCGCACGTTGTTGGAAATTCAATGGCTCATGAAGCAGCCAAATCTGTAGTAACCACAGTTAAAGTAGCCGCAGTTACTTATTCCATGACTAAAATTGACGATGACAGTTTAGCGGCTATTGCACTAGTAGGTAGGGTAGTACTTTTCTGCAAGGATTCCGTTCTTGAATTCAGTTAACGACTGACAAAATTCCTTTTGTATATATTCCTGGTGTTGGTGATCGCCTGATTCCAAACCTTGGCTGCTGACACACTGACAGTAGCCGCTCATAAAGGTGTTGCTTCGGCACACGCAGGAGTGGCTGCCACTGTTTTGCTCTTACAGCCACGTTATTGGTGGAGCCGTTTCTCTGAATCTGGCCACAGCGCTCAGCTGACGCTCTGTTATAAAGGATTTGCATGTCTTTGTCGGAACTAATGCATGTGGCAATTTCCATTCAGACCAGGGTCCAGCTTTTGCCTCTAAGGCTTACCATGATTGGATGTAGTCACTGGAAGTGCAGGTGCATTTCTCATCTCCATATAGGTCAGAGGACAATTCTGTGGTGAAGCAGATGAACCATGACTTAAAGCAATCCTCGACAGCAAGAGGACAAGGTACAGGCCATGGCTGGTTTACTCATCTTTATGGGGTTCAACATGCTCTTAATAATCTTCCAAGAAGATCTCTGGTTAGGCGGACCCCATACAAAATTCTCTTTAGCATCAAGATATATGTTCCAGACCTTGATGGTCTAGACATTGTGGCGGCGTGTGACCTAGATAACCATTGTGTTGTCGTACAGGAGCTACAAAAGTGTTGTGATGCTCATGTCCTCTACTTCGCCATTGGATGCAGCTGTTGTGATTCCTGCTTCTGGCTGGCTTCCTAAAGTTGGAGATCTGGTTCATGAAAAGGTGGCAGTCAAGAAAGAATTTGGTCTCTCCTACCGTGCTCCTGATCCAGTGCTTGGTCTTCAGGGTACCCAAACTGTGATTTTAGCTCCACTTCCTGGATGAAAAGAGAACCGCTTTGTTTCAATTGAACATGTCAAGTTACACCATTAGACTAATACTCAATAGTATGCCTCAGGTTATTCCAGGACAGGATATTTCTTTACAACCTGTGAGCTCTGTTGCTTCAGATTCTCCCCGGTGGCCGGAGGGGGATATCAAGTCTTCAGTTGACTTGGTACCTGATTTACCTTCTTCACACACCACAACGGAAATCGTTTATTTTGATCCACCCCTCAAGGCCCTTTCGGAAGTGCTAGCCTTAGGTTTACATTCAGAATCCCAACCTCCGTTATTCCAGCGGAGTTCCTCTGGCTACTATATTGATCAAGACAACTTTTCTTCGGACAGTTCTTCATGGTCTTCCGTTTAATCCCCACCACCAGTGCGGATTTGTGTTTTTCGTCTCCAGGTTAAAACGCACATAGCAGGTTCCATATGACTTAATCGTGTTTTCCGTGGCATTTCGGTTCATGTGGATTGGATGTGACTTTTTTTCCCTTTTGATTAATGGCCACTCCCTCCCAGAATTTTGCTGCAGAACTGGTCGAGGACGTGTTGGCCCCACATTCCTCCTTGCTTAAAATGAAGAGACCAGTCCCTTATTAATATTGCAGCGGTCCCAGTCACTGATGGAATTGTATGGGATAAAGTACCATTTGATGCATTCAGTACTACGGAGACCCTACAGATGCCATGTATATTTATGGGTGATGCGATAATACCTGGGTTGCAATCAGATGATTGGGATGTTGATGCTGTGAATTCTCCGTTTTCTGAATTGCAATATTACACCGTCTTTGACACTGAAGAGTTATATTTAAATTCTGCCAACTATGCTGATTTGTTCTGTTATCAACATTATGGACACCATTTTTTACATAGAGCTAATTGACAGCATCCTCAATTTAATTATACTCAATAGAAACATTGCCCAACTCCATCACAGGGTAGTTCAATGAAATACACTTATTTCACCGGTATGACCTTTCGGATCTTGTATCATTTTAAATAGGGCCCCACACTTTCAAATATATGGTCATGCAGACCATATTGATCTCTGCACAATATTGACTTGAAATCTGTAAGAGGCACTAGGTCCTGTCAAGTCCAGGTACAGAATCTCTAGTCTGTGCATGTCCGATACCTACTCAAATCATTTTTCTAAATGACACTGTCCAACAGACTTCTTGTCTTGGGTTAGCTAAGATTAAGGAATTGAATACTACCACTATTCCATTGTTAGCCCTTTTTGATAATTGGCAGTCGTATACCACTTATACTGAAGATCAACTAAATAGTATTATTAGAAATGGTACATTTAATACTTCTAGATAATTCCAACTGGTGGGCGTTCTGGCCAACAGACACGAATGCTTGTCATTCTCGTTTCATGAATACCATCTCTGGCTTCAAGTTAAATAGACCTGATCTGCGTTAATCAAAATTACCACATTCCAATACTGTTACTACTTATTCTTTAGGTAAATGTGTCAACAATGGATAGAACATTTCACATTGTCTGCTGTGAAACATCTTTTTCTCTTATCGGAAGACAAAACCTTTCTGATTTCCTTTTGGGTGCAAAATGCCCTTATTCGAAACGATTTATTTATGCTGCGTATAGAATGAATTTTGGAAATTGTTGCAAATGGAGGCTGCTGTACGCTTATGCCAAATCGATCAGGATAATTTAGATTAAGTGCTTGTTGCTGTCACCAACAGTATTAATACCTTATCTCCTATTTAAAATTTAGATAATATTGTGACCTCTGTAATCGATATTGTACAAAATGAAGTGTCGACCTTGTATTAAGGGCAGAATCAACTTAGATCAGTCATGCAATTTAGCTGGACATTGCAAACTCTTAAAAACTGGCGTATTCCTTGGCATTACCTAAATTGTACCACATTATTCTTACCATTTAATTTGACACGCAAACAATGGCTATGAAAGACTCTAGTTATAACATGCTACATATAGAGAAACTTTAACAACGTCTATTCACTGTAGCGGAAACTCGTTCTGCGATTTTGTTAATACACAGTTATCTTGTTGCCCATCTCAATGTTTCAATTCACTGCCTGCATGAAACACTTCCCAGGAGGTAGATATGAACCCCTTGGGAGCAGTTACATACATGAGTTATGGTCCCTGGCTTTTACATTTCGTTGTCGGAGAGATGAAAGAAGTTGGAAGAATGCAACTCCACTGCCGAGCATTCCCTTGTGTATCGACAAGTAAAAATTCACAGCGCCTGCAATGTTTCTGCCCCCAATTTGGCTTGTAATCTGAAAGGAACTCCTGTTCCCGGAATTATTCCCACTCTTACTATGCTTTGAAATGGCAGCTATCGCGTCCTTAATAATCAGGACTGTTTCGGTCTTTGGGCGGGAATCCCATATGTTGTGTGTTTCCCAGTTACTTACTTGTTCAACAACGTTCTGTTTCACCCTCCACATGGGAGTGTAGATAGTTCATTGTGGCCTTCCATTTCAACTCTGAAAACAGATTTCAAAAAGCTAGGCCAACTCAAATTGTTATAGTTTCAACAAGTGGAGGCTATCACTTCAGTCCGCGAAGCCTTCGATTTGCAGGTGGCGATGTCTAGTGAAATAATAGTAATTGTTGTACACAAATCTCCCCCTACCTTTCAGGGAATTAAAGCATAAAGTATTATTTTTGGAGTAATCCCAGCTTTTATACATTCTATTTTTTCAAGTGTATTCAGTGGGTTCCTGGTGATGCTCAGCTTGATTTGCGGCATCATGGTGCTGTTGCTTCTATTCCGCAATGGCTGCTCCATTTGTGGTCCTGACTGGACAGGCATCGCTGTAGCTGTACCGTCAGTGACTACTACAACACTTTGGAATGGTGCCTTAGGCACTCTGGATGGCAAATTTTGTTTGACGTTCCGATATGCTTACTTTATCTATGTGACACCTGTGTTTCATTGCATCCAGGGCCCTTTTCAGTGGGCCCTGGATATCTGCGTGGCTACCCCTTCTCACGCTGCCCTTGATTTCAGACTGTTGATGGGTCCCTTAGAGGCTCATAACCAAGACTGATCCTTGGGTACATGGCTTGTGTAGAACCCAGCGTTGGGGCCCGAGGTGATCCCGGTGCAACAGCAGAGCATCTCTGGAATCTAAGTTTCATTAAGTCAACACAGGTTCACCTTGGATGGTCCTATCGACAACTAGAAACGAGGAGGATGTTTGTCCCGTTGACCTCCTCAATTGAATGGCTGACATTTCCAATTTGGAAGGTTTGGATTTCTAACTGGAATTTATGTCGTCCCACTTGGCATCCTATATCCTGGGTTCCTGAGATACACTGTAACTGGATATATTTTTAGCACAATAATTTCCTTCTACTTCGGCACACTCATTTTCAGAAGGTCTCTGAATGGAACTTGTTATACAATTTGGTTCTGACTACTGTAGTCATTTTGGTGCTACCATCCTGATTAAGGGGAGGGTGTCATCAGGCCCATTGTCGTTTTCCCTATTTTAGCCTGAGCACGTAGCAGACTAACCTCCGCTTTGCTCATATAACTATACAAACATTTTACTTCGGGCCACACTACTTTCACACAGAAACCAACTCATCAGGCATTCTGTTCTTTCCTGGGATTTAGTCTGAACACCGAAGACAAGGTCAAACAACAATGCCCCTTGTTATTGTGTTCTGGTCAGGCACTAGCACCTAGACAAACCATGTAGCTGCAGCTGTTTGGGGACACTTACTTTTGTCATATAGGTATGCACAGATGGGTAACACCACACTTGGAGAGGGACCTTTCCAGGGAAAAGATCGCGACAGCACCTGAGATGTAGAACTTTAATCTGTGTATGCTAAGGTATGAGGTCTGCTGCTAACACCCAGAGATCTTCTGATATATAATCATTTTGCTTCTATAGAAGGGGAGGGAGGTTAGGCTACCCGGTCTTATATAATGACAGCTCTTTTTATGATTTATGGACTACTTGCTATGCTGACCGTATTTGTGTTAGGCATTTTCGCACTTAATGTGGCATGTATACTAGAGCACAATAGTTAAAATAACATTTTAAACTTTCCTCATGCCTCTGGCACAACTTATTGTGGACTAGTACAAGTGTGATAGCGAAAAGATGTGTCCTGCAACCGTGAGTGAGGAAAGCAAGTGAGACACCATAGCTAATCAGTCCTGGGCTCATGGGTACTCAGGTGGTGGGATGATTCAGTCCCTGCCTACTAAGATTCTATGATCCCAAGCGTAGTTCAGTGACTCCGCAGAATCCCTGCAACAGCGCCACTCGTGATCAGCCGAATATTGCAGAGACGGTCCGCACGCACAATCAGCACTCCGGCTAAGTGATTAGGGATAACGCAAAGCTGATGACCAGAGTCACAGAGCCTCTCTGCAAAGAAGATACAACCCTACTCCTTGCTGTTTGTTAATGTACCACTTCACATTAGTGTTGTCTGTAAAGACCTAAACCGACTGACCGCAAAAGGAAAGGCAGAATGGCTTGAGAGCCAAACATATCGCCCGCAATTCCAAAAGAATGATGTGAAACCATCTTTCCTCTGGAGACCAAAGACCTCCAGATCCCCCATATGAGCTCCCCACCATAGAGTGGAGGCATCTTTTTTCACTGTGACCACCGGAGAAGAAGGGTGAAACTGCCTGGAACAACACACCACTGCCGATCCGCTGCAGTGTCCCTGAAGATTCTGACCAACTCTTTGAGATCTCAGTTGTGTTGAAACCACTGCTTGCAGAGGCACCACTGGAGGGCCCTCATTTGGCAGACTGCATGGTTGACCAACAGAATGCTAGAAGCAAACCGACTGAGCAGGCGCAAGATCATCAGGACTAGAACACAGAGTCTAATCTGGAAAAATGGAATCATAGCCTGGATGTCTTGATTTCTTTGTGGAGGTGTGAAGGCACGACTTACAGTAGTGTCCAGTACTGCCCCCATTAACAGGTTGCACTGAGAGGGCACCAGGTGATACTTGGGTACATTTATTGAAAACCCCAAGAACACAGCTGTGTTGTTAACTGCAAATGATGCAGAACTATCTCTGGCAACTTTGCTTTGTGCAGCCAGTCATCCAGATTGGGAAACACAGGAATCCCCGACTGCAGATGTGTTGCCAGTGTGGGTGGTGGCAGCTCCCAAACGGACCCGTTTGATGTATTGAGGCCCCACTTACGTTTCTTTAACTTTTAACTGTACTTTTAACTTTTCTGTGCACGAGTCCTGCGCTGAGGCACTTTTGCTTCTTTTTAACCCATTGCTCAGACAATTCCTTTTTTTGTGTGATACACTTACCTGTTCTCTTATCTAATGTACTGAGGTCTGCCTTCCCTGCCCCGTTTCACCATGGCTGTTGTGCCGATTGAGTGGAGGGCGGGTGGCCATCTTGAGTGTAGTCCCGTACCCCGGCTGGACCAGTGGCAGCGTTCTAGGTGGGGGAGGGAGGTGCACCCATAAATTGAACATGCTCTTTAGAATGCGCAGCGGTCGCGCCGCTAGCGCGCCGAAGTTAAGCCAAAGGTCTGCCCGTCTGCGCCCGGGGCGCGACCAGCGCTGGTCATGCTGCCCGAAATCCTACCACTCTGATAGACGCCCCAATAAGGTATTCACGAGAGTAACTATTTGCACCTAAAACCGTCAAGTGCAGGGGCATTTTACCATGGGATATGTCAGATGGCATCCCTAGCCCCTGCTCCACGTGTGATTTTGGCCCCTCACAAACCATGGCTGCTTCCACACACGTCACCAACCACTCACATGTAATTGCTGCTGCTCTTATAAACGCTCGCTCCATGAGCAAACATGACGCTGACATATTTGAACTCTTGTCTGACGGCCACATTGATATTCCGTTTATAACAGAAACATGGCTTAACAACTCTAGTGCCCCCGTTATTGAGCTTGCCATCCCTAGAGGTTTTAAAATCATTAGGGCGGATCGAGCAATGGGGATGGGGGGGGGGTCTTTTCATAGTGACTCCTCTGATGAGTTAGGTGATGTTGAAGTCCTTCCCTTCTCGCTCACCCTCTCACCTCATTTTACGTTGGGAGGCACGCTGGTCTATCGTCCCCCGGGTCCCGCTGGGCCATTCCTTAAGGCGCTGGGAGATGTCATTGTGCCCCGCGCCTTGAGGTTCTCTAGATTTCTCCTCTTGGGCGATTTTAACATCCATACGGAGGTGGGCGAGCTACCAGACTACCAAAATTTGTTGGAGTCACTTAGCCTAGCCCAACTAACTCAATGGGTCACGCTACCCACACACTCCGGGGGCCATATCCTGGATGTGGTGTGCTCCAATTTTTCCTTATATGTATTTGACCCTGAAATCCTTACCTGGTCGACTAATAGGCTGATCAGGTTTTCCAGGTCCTTAGAAACCCCCCCCTTCATTTGCAAGTTTAATACTTGTCCCAGAAGATCAATCTGTCTGCCCTGTCCAATGCCCTTCGTATGGGTCGTCCAGCGTTGGGCCTGGAGCTGACTACTGCTGTGCAGACCTTTAACACCTGGTTCTGCTCGGGGGTGGAGTCCTCCTCTAAATGGAGCATTAGATCCAAAATCCGCTCCACCCCCTCTAAGCCCCGGTTTTTGCCAGCCTTAAGAGAGCTTAAGCTCGGCTGTAAAAGACTGGAAAAAGGTTGGCGGCTTTCCTATTGCCCTACCGCTAAAGGGGTATTACGTACAGCTCAGAGGGAGTATTATGCTAGTATCAGGACGGCTAAGAGCAAATATTTTGCGGGTAGGATCTCTAAGGCCAACAATAACAGCAGGGACATTTTTGCTATTGTCAACAGCTTTCTTTCCCCTTGCGCCGAGCAACCAATAGTGCCATCTTCTGCGCGTTGGTGTGAGGATTTGTCCTCATTTTTTGAAAATAAAATAGCAGGGATCCAGGCTAGCTTGCGGACCACCTGTCTCAGTCAGAGCTTCTCAGCTCCTGTTCACTCCTCTCCTCCTTCTTCCAGGGCTTACGCCTTCGAGGAATTTTTTCCACCTTTTGGAGCTGACACCTTAGCAGTCCTAAAATCCTTGAAATCAGGATCACCAACTGACCCCTGTCCCACGCGCGTTCTTGGTGGTGTGTCATGAGGTTACCGAAATTGTTAGCCTCTCCTTCAGGTCGGCGACAGTCCCGGAATGCTGGAAGCAGGCCAAACTTTTGCCACTGTTGAAGAAAGCGGGTTTGGACCCGGCAGTTCCAGCCAACTACCAGCCAATTTCTCTACTGCCAGTGATGGCCAAGGTCTGTGAAAAGATTGCCTTCCGTTAATTGAACACTTTTGTGGAAACATCTCATGTCCTCCACCCTGCCCAGTCCGGATTCCGCGCTGCTCACAGCATGGAATTGGCATTGGTGGAAATTTCGGAGGCCATTATGGACTGTTTGGACGCAGGCGGCAGAGCGGCTCTATTATTATTGGACTTCTCTGCCGCGTTCGACAAGGTGCCCCATCAGCTTCTTCTTTCCAGTCTGTCAGCCATTGGCTTCACTGGTTTGGCTTTAGAGTGGTTGACTTCTTTTCTTCTTCTATGGACTCAGCAGGTCTGGCTACCCCCTTTCTCGTCATCGGCCAAGCTTCTTTCCACTGGTGTGCCCCAAGGGTCAACTTTAAGTCCGCTATTGTTTAATATATATATATGACCCCTCTGATTGTCTTGGCCGAACAACTGGGCGCCAAAATAATAGCCTACGCCGATGACACACAGCTGCTGTTTACCTGGCCTGCTATGGACTTGGACACTGCTTCTGCCCAGACCTGTCTCTCTTCAGTCTTCAATTGGCTGGCTTCTGCCCAGCTAAAATGTAATGAAGATAAAACAGAAATTTTACTTTATGGGCAGTTCCCTTCACATTTTAGAGAATCCCTGTGGCCTGCGGGCTTTCTATTCCCTAGCTTTGTGGGCAACCCGGCAAAAAATCTGGGGGTGTGGTTTGGGGAAGACTTCAAATTTGAGGCTCACATTAAGAAACTCACCTGCGGCTGCTTTGGCACTCTTAAGGCTCTACGAATTTTTTTTCCTCTTCTTCCCAGAACGGCGAGAGAAACAGTGGCGAAAACGCACATTCTTTCTCGCCTTGACTACGCTAATGCCCTGTTCAGCGGCACCCCAGCATACTTGACCAATCGTCTCCAGATAATCCAAAATGCGACTTTCAGACTCCTTTTCAACATCTCAAGGAGGACTAGCGTCCGATACCATCTGCTCAGTCTGCACTGGCTTCCGGTGTCTCAACGGATTATTTTTAAGGCCCTTACTTTCGCACAAAGAGCCATTCATGATCAGGGCCCACTTTATCTGAGGACACGGTTTTCTCTATATCTTCCCAATCGTCCCCTGCGTTCTGCCACTCAACACCGGTTGGCTGTTCCACGCTTTAAGCGCTCCTGTTTTGGAGGACAATCCATTGCTGTGAAAGCAGCAGTTGCCTGGAATTCCCTCCTCTGACCCTTCATTCCAATCAGAAATATGCGCTTTTTAAAAAGGCGCTTAAGACCCACCTATTTAAAACAACGCCTTAATCTTTCACCTCCCTTCCTGTAGCATCTGCCTCTCGCATCGCTCCCCTCGCGCCAGGATACTCCAGAAGTAATTGAGTGCGCTACAAAACCCCATATAACAAACTTGTTGTAGGTAAAAATTAACAATCCTGAGGTCAAGAATCAGCCATAAACTACCATCCTTTTAGGAATCAGAAAGTACTATTTTCTGCAGGAGAAGCAGACGATGCTCTTCCGAGCAAAGGCCCGGGGGCTGGGGGGGCAAGGAGGAAACTCCCGGAAGGGTAGGGCATACCTATTTTCTACGATATTTAAAACCCAGAGGTCTGTAGTGACAGACCTCCAATGAGGTAGAAAATAGGCCACCCATCCTCTCATGGGACAAGCATGCTCTAAGATGGCAGAGGTAAAGCTGCTTCCCTGCAACAAAGGTCAGAGAGGCAGAGGAGACTTGTTGCCAAGCAGAACCCCACAGACAACTCCTGCCCTATCCCTGTAGGATTTATACAGAGGATTGGCCTGCTGCAGTGGTTGTTGTCTGCCACAAAACGACAAGTTCTTAGCAGAGCCCCGAAACCTGCAGAAGTATCTATAGTCCCTGGTGCTGGGTTTGAAGGCCTAAGGACCTTGATGTTGCCTCGCTGTTGTAGGACTTGGCCCTCTTGGCAGGGTCATACCTGAACTTTTTGCCTGCCTCCAATATTCTCTCTGACCTGTTTTTGTTGGTTTAATGACTCTGGGCACTTCACCACTGCTTACCAGTGCTAAAGTGCATATGCTCTCCCTACTGTAAATTACTATATGTGATTGATTTCCATGATTGGCTTATTTGGATTTACTGTCAGTCCACAGTAAAGTGCACCAGGAGTGCCAGGGCTTGTAAATACCAAAACTGCTAGTGGGCCTGCAGCGCTGGTTGCGCCACCCACAGAAGCGGCCCTTTTAAAATGTGTCTGCCATTGCAGAACCTGCGTGCAGTCTGGTACTGTCATGCTGGCTGGGCAAGTGCACCCACTTGCCAGCCTCTAAACCTTCCCTTTACTTCATATTAGTCGCCCCTATGGTAGGCCCAAGGGCAGGGTGCATTGTACGCATAAGGTAGGACAAGCCCTGATGTGTGTGGCATGTCCTAATAGTGAATTACAGCCATTTCCGTTTTTTACTATTGTAAGGCTACCTGTTCTCATAGGCCAAGATGGGCTGCTGGAATTATTACACCCTATAATCCCAGCAGGCTCAGGGAACATGGTAGAAGGTCGAATGTAGTATGCCTGATCTCAGAATAAAATACTTATTTTAGTAAATTAATTTTAATATCCTGGGTTTGCAAATGCTACTTTTAGAAAGTTAGCATTTGCTTGCCTAACCATTTCAGCCCGCCTCTGCCAGGATGTGTATCTGCTGTCTGGGTTGTGTGAGTGACAGGGCTAGGGATGACAGGTGGTGGGAGTGCCCCTTGACTCTGAATAGGGGTGTGCACTGCCACCACAATGCTGGCTCCACCTCCTGGGGAGCGACTGATGACTCTGCCTGACACCTAGCCCAGGAAGGGGGGAGACTGTCAACAACATGCTCCTGGCTGTACTTGTCATCTCAATGCTGGCTCCACCTCCTGCGGAGCGTCTGCTGCCCTGCCCCACACACTGAAAGCAGAAGGCACCCCCCTGCACAACAAATTGCTCAGAGACTGAAAGAAACTATGCAAAGGCTCGCCTGGCCTGGCGAGACAAAAGAAATACTGTATAAAAGAAGGAGCCCTGCTCCCAAAAGATCAGATCCTGTCAGCCCAAAGAAGAATCTCTACCGGAGGAAAAAGGACCTTGCTGCTAAAGAAAACAAGAAGAAACCTGCAAGGACCCCTTTACCCCCCTGGCCTTATTCCTGCACCCACGGGGCCTCTGACAATCTCCAAGGGCTTGTAGTTGAGCTGGTCCCCTGACTAGAGTCCCAGGACCATTGGACTCTGCCTGATCCTCTCTGACCCACTGCAGCCGTGCCTGGCCGCTCCCGCCTTGAGCCCCGACCGCTCCCTCCAGGAGCCGTGCCTGCTCGGCCGGATCACCCCGCACCCTGTCCTTGACTCGGCAGCCTGTGCCTGGCTGCTCCCGCCTTGAGCCCCACCCCTCCCTCCAGGAGCCGTGCCTGCTCGGCCGGATCACCCCGCACACTGTCCTTGACTCGGCAACCTGTGCCTGGCTGCTCCCGCCTTGAGCCCCACCGTTCCCTCCAGGAGCCGTGCCTGCTCGGCCGGACCGCCCCATACCCTGCCTCGCTCTCCCCTCTGAGCTGCACTCCCCCTAGAGCCCCCACCGCTGGAATCTGAAGCAGGATCGCTTCGATGCATCGGACGTCGCCTCTCCACGCTTCCAGCCGCCTAGAATCTCCCCACATTTGCCCAGCGGCTGAGAGGCGTCAAAATCAAAGCGTAGTACGGTGCGCACAACGGGACCGCACCGTACCACACCACGAGGGGGCTGCCTCGCACCTGAAGAGCCGCCGGTACAGACCATACCCGCCGCGGAGTGCCACGCCGCCCCCCCCACGCTTTACCCCACAAGTCCCCGCACATCTCTTCTGAGGCTGGTGCGCCTCGCTCCTCTTTCCGGACTCAGGGTCCACAACGTTTTATTTCCCTGCCTGCGCACCACAGAGACTGGTGCGCCTCGCCTCTTTCTGACACAGGGTCCGCACCGTTCTGCTTTCCCTGAACCTCTTGTAAGCCAGAGTACGTCTATCTCACTGCGGTACGAGTCGCACCAGCACCCTACGACTCGCACCGCCTCTGCCTACATAATCACCGGAGTACGCCTATCGCACAAGTTACTACTTGTGTAACTATATATCTGTAAGAGACATTAGTTAGTGATAGATTCCTTACCTTAGAATATCCCCAGACGTCAGACTGGATCCGGAAATGTTTCTGCGTAGCAGTACCCTTGCGCGTCGGTAGGCGTCGTCTGCGGCTCCGCGTCAGTCGTCGGCGCCGTGATGACATCGTCGGAGTACTTAGACGCCGCCTCCGCGTGCTGACGTCAGTTCTTAGACACAGCTTTTCCGCGCCAGAAGCGCAGAGCCATGTTAAAAACCAACACTGGTGCCATTGAAACTAGGGCCCTGAAAGGTGATGACCTTAACCCTAGATATCGGTTCGCAGAACAGGGAGGATGGGTGGGTCGGTAAGGAATCTATCACTAACTAATGTCTCTTACAGATATATCGTTACACAAGTAGTAACTTGCGCATCTGAAAGAGACACGTTAGTGATAGATTACTTACCTTAGAATAGATACCCCAGTATTACCAACCCCGGTGGTGGGTCTGTGAACCAATATTCACACCAGAAAGTCCTGGAGGACAGAACGGCCAAAGAAGCCATCCCTCCGGACTTGACTGTCCAGGCAGTAGTGTCTTGCAAACGTGTGCAGCAAGGCCCACGTAGCTCCCTGGCAAATGTCCTGCAAGGGCACTCCCCGGCCCAGGGCAGTTGTAGTCGCCGTGGCTCGGTTGGAATGAGCCCGCAATCCTACAGGGGGCTCCTTTTTAGCCAAGGAGTAACATTCCTGCATACACAAGATGATCCACCGAGAGATGGTCCGCTTGTGCACCGCTTTTCCCTTCTTAGCGCCCACGTAACCAACAAAGAGTTGGTCATCCACCCGGAACTGGCGTGTGCGATCCAAGTAGAATGAAAGCGCGCGTTTTGGGTCCAGACGGTGGAGCCGCTCTTCCTCTTTAGAGGGATGCGGTGGCGGAAAGAAGGTGGGCAAGGTGATAGACTGCCCGATATGGAAGGCCTTGACAACCTTGGGCAGGAAAGATGGCTTAGTACGCAACACAACCTTGTCCGGATGGACAGAAAGGAAAGGGGGTGTACATGAAAGAGCCTGGAGCTCACTCACTCTCCTGGCAGAGGTGATGGCAACCAGGAAAGCAGTTTTCAGAGTAAGAAGGCGGAGAGGACAGTTGTGGAGTGGCTCAAAGGGAGCGCACATCAGAAACGTAAGAACAAGGTTCAAGTCCCACTGAGGCATCACAAACGGAACAGGCGGGAACGTGTGTGTGTGATGCCCTTCAGAAAACGATTTACAATAGGGGACTTGAACAAGGAAGGTTGATCAGGCAGCCTTAGAAAGGCTGAAAGGGCAGAAAGGTAGCCCTTGATAGTGCCCAGAGCAGAGCCCTGCTGGGCAAGAGAAAGAAGGAAGAGAAGAACCTCAGAAAGAGGGGCAGAAAGTAGATCCACAGCCTTTGCTGTGCACCATGCCACAAATCTGTTCCACCTGCAGGCGTATACCGACTTTGTGGAGGGACGCCTGGCTGCCAGAATGACATTACAGACTTCAGGAGGCAAGTCAAATGGCCTCAACTGTCGCCGCTCCATCTCCAAGCATGGAGGTGGAGACTAGACAGGTTCGGGTGGAGGACCGTCCCCTGCTGCCGCGACAGAAGGTCCTCCTGAAGAGGCAGACGAACCGGGGGATCGACTGACATACTGAGTAGCTCGGGATACCAGTACCTTTGTGCCGAGTCCGGAGCCACAAGGATGACTTGAGCCCGGTCGCGCCTGATCTTCTTCAGCACTCTGGGCAGAAGTGGTATAGGCCGAAAGGCGTACAACAGACCACAATTCCACGCGCGACGAAAAGCGTCTCCGAGCGAGTGCCGCCTTGGAAATTCCAACGCGCAGAACTGATGACATTGCGTGTTTTCTTCTGTGGCGAACAGATCTAACCAAGGCTCTCCCCACTGCTGAAAGAGGCCTTGCGCCACGTCCGAGTGCAGACGCCATTCGTGATCCATCATGCACCAACGGCTGAGCTCGTCCGCCCTGGCGTTCAAAGAACCTGCCAGGTGTTGAACCACCAGGGTCACGCCCTGATGTTCCAGCCATTGCCAGAGGCGCAGAGCCTCCTGGCAAAGGGTCCACGACCTCACCCCACCCTGTTTGTTGCAGTACCACATGGCGGTGGTGTTGTCCGTGAACACCTGCACTACACTCTCTGGGACAGAGGGGAGGAATGCCTTCAGTGCTAGACGAATCACCCGCAGCTCCGAAAGGTTGATATGGAGCCGGGACTCCACCGGAGACCAGAGGCCTCTGATCTCCGCCTCTCCCATGTGGCCTCCCCAGCCCTGGAGGGAAGCGTCCGTCACAACTACGTGCTCCGGTTGGGGGAGGGAGAGGGATCTGCCGCTGACCCAATCGCGGTCCGTGAGCCACCACTGCAGCTGTCTCGCAGTGCCCTCTGAGATCAGGACATGGTCGGAGAGGTTGACCTGGTGCTGGGCCCACTGAAACTTCAGGTCCCACTGCAGAGTCCACATCCACCACCGGGCGTGATGCACCAACAGGATGCAGGAGGCCATCAGCCCCAGAAGCCGCAGCGTCAACCTGACCGAGACCCGGGATAAAGGCTGAAAGAGTGGAATCAGAGCCTGACTATCCCAAACCCGCTGTTCGGGAGGATAGACCCGAAACTGCGCAGAGTCGAGAACCGCTCCGATGAAGAGGAGCTTCTGAGATGGGCACAGGTGTGACTTCGGCACATTGATGGAGAACCCCGGCTGGTGCAGGAGGTCTGCCGTCGTCTGGAGGTGGCTGACGACTGTCTGGGGCGAGCCCGCCTTCGTCGAGGTAGGGGAAGACTGAAACCCCTAACCTGCGCAGATGAGCTGCGACCACCACCATCACCTTTGTGAACACCCGTGGAACGCTGGTTAGGCCGAAGAGGGCCGTAACTTCCTCCTGCAGAAGTCGCAAATGATCCCCCGATACACAGTGGTTCTGCGGTGGCATGGCTGGAGGAGTCGCCTCGAAGGGGAGGGAGTAGCCCCTTCGGACGATTTGCAGCACCCACCCGTCCGACGTGACAGTGCGCCAGTGGAGGAGGTGATGGCGAACCCTGCCCCCCCCCACTGCCGTCACATGGGCCTGAAAGCACGGACTAGGAGGGTTTTGAGGCGGATGCTGCAGGGGAAGGTGCGGACTGTCCTTGCCGTTGTCCCCGACCGCCACCACGGCGGTTTCCACGGCCGCCACCGCGTTGAGTAGTACTCGGCGGTGCGTGGCTGGCAGCACGTGTGGGTACACCCCTTCCTTGGCCACGAAAGGAGCAAAAGGCAGACAATTGCTGGCGCGGGGCTGAAAGGCCCAAGGACTTGGCCGTAGCCCTTGAGTCCTTAAGCGCTCAAGCACATGGTCTGCCTTGTCGCCAGAAAGGCGACGGCCATCAAACGGCATGTCCATGAGTGTGTTCTGGACATCAGCCTAGAAGTTGGCGGACCTCAACCAGGCGTGGCGACGAATCGCCACAGTCGTTGCCATCGCTCTGCCCAGTGAGTCGGTGGTATCCACTCTACACCGGATAGAATAGCGTGCCGCATATCGGCCTTCCACAAAGGCTTGGCAGAGTTTAGCCCGTACCTCCAACGGGCATTCTGGCAGCACGTCCGCGACCGTATCCCACAGAGAGTGGGTGTAACGGCCCAAGAGGCATGCGGTGTTGGAAGACCGCAGTCCCAGACTCAGGGAATTCAAGAGGTATGAGCAATACGGCAAGAAGGTATTCTCCTCCCTGTCAGGCGGAGCAGACAGGAATGCGGTCTGGGAATTGGAGGCCTGGATCACCAGGCTCTCGGGGGGGGGGGAGTGGACAGGAAACATGGGTCGCCCGGGGCCGGGCGGTGGCATCTGGCCACGTTCCTATCTACAGGCGAACCTGTAGCGGGCCTGGACCAAGTACCCAAAAGAACGTCAAGGCCTCATTAAACGGCAGCAGAGGCTCAGCCGAGCTTGACTACGGTTTAAGGACCTCAGTGAGGAGGTTAGTCCTCACGGCCGCGACGGGGAGTTCAAGGCCCAAGGCCTTGGCCGCCCGCGTCAGCACCACACTGTAGGCTACCCCCTCCTCCGTAGCCACAGTAGGAGGTGAGACAAAACCAGTGTCTGGCGAGGTGTCCAGACCACTGGCATCCCCAAGTCCACCTGTCCAGTCCACCTGGGACTGACACTCCCGTGTCAGAGGGTCCTCAGACCCCTCCCAATTCTTCTCATCACCCATCTCCTGGTATTCAGGGGTGTCAAATGATGGGGCCGGTTCGTTGAAGTAGAACTCTCCAAACGGCGTCGAGTGGCGCCCAGCGGCGCCGCTCCAGCGCTGGAACCGGATCGAGGGAGGCATCGGGGACGGCGCCGCCTGAAGACGGCGCTGGAGGTGACACCTGAGGGGCCGGTGAGGTCGTTAGGTCAACCAGCAACGACCCGGATCCAGAAGCGGATCCAGAGGGGGCCCTGCGGCGCCGGCGGCGTTGGGGCTGAAGCACCCGACGGCGTCGGGGCCGAAGCCCCGACCCGCTAGGGCCCCCAGATGGGTCCGTTGGGTCCGAAGGCGCCGCGGAGCCCATCGGAGGAGTGAGAGACCTCATGGCCATGAGGAAACGTTCGATCTCCTCCGGCGTCGCGCGAGGCCCAGGGACCAGAGGGTATGAGGCCGGACGCGACGCCCGTGACTCCGACGGAGCCACGTGGGCGGTGTCACCAGAACCCCCGGCCGCGTCGCGTTAGTGTCGGAAGAGCGATGACGTCTCTTTGACTTCTTGTGCTTACCCATCGACTTCGACCCCGAGGAGTGATGTCGACTCCCGGATCTATGGTGGCTCCGCTCCCGCGACCGGTCCCTCGACCTCCGTCCGGAACGGGACCTCTCACGGCGCGGGGCAGACTGCCAGAGTTCGAGTCGCTTGCGGGACCGCTCCCGCCTAGCTTTCAAAGTCAGGGCCTGGCAGTGGGAGCAGGTCTTGTCATCATGATCGACGCCGAGACAGTGGAGACACCGACGGTGAGGGTCCGTGACCGACATCAGTCGGTCTCAATCTTCACAAGGCTTGAAACCTGGCATCCCTACCGGCACCGTTCGGAGTCAAAGACTCTAAAGAATTATCAAAAAGGATCAAAAAAGTTTTAGTCAAAAAATGACTAAGGTACCACTTTTTCCAGATCTGCGCTGCTGGCGTGGAAAAAAGAATAACTGTCGTCAGCACACGGAGGCGGCGTCTAAGTACTCCGACGACGTCATCACGGTGCCCACGACGGACGCGGAGCCGCAGACGACGCCTACCGACGCGCAAGGGTACTGCTACGCAGAAAAATTTACGGATCCAGTCTGACGCCTGGGGATATTTTAAGGTAAGGAATCTATCACTAACGTGTCTCTTTCAGATACCGGAGTACGTCTATCCCTGGCGTACGCATCTCTCGCCGCGGTACGAGTCGCACCAGCACCCTACGACTCGCACCGCCCCTCCTCATACAATATCGCTGTACGTTTCGTACCGCACATCGCGCCTTTGGACGAACGCATCCGCAAGGCGCGTGAGCACCAGCAAGACCTGTTCTTTTTACCGCACAAAGCGTACAAGAGCGCTACACAGCGCACCGAGGCGCTACGAAGCGCCCACCTTCGACGAACAGTGCGACCAAGACTGGAATATTGCCTTAAGTATTGTGAAACCGTTCCAAAAGTTACTGAAACCACTTTACAAGATAAAAGAAGTCATGAAGTAAGCATTTTTAAACAGAACTCTTTACAACTAAAGTACTGTGGCCTGATTTCAACGTTACATTGGTCTTGTATTAAGCCTGCCTATACAAATATATTTTTATAAAGTGCTTATTTTTGTATAAATCCCTACGCCTGGTGTCCATTTGTGGTGGGTCATTGTGTTTGCTGTGTATGATCATGAATGTTTAACTGTAGCGCCCCGAAGTTTAGCCTTGTCTACTCGCGCCACGCACCTAAAGGGTGAGCAAGGGTTATTCCCCGGGGTAATCTCCCACCCTGACTGGAGGTGAGGGTCCCTGCTTGTTGCTGGTGCTTACCTGCGCCAACCAGAGCCCCCCATTTCCAACATTGGTAGGCAGCGGAAGGAATTTCGAATTTGCATTTATGATTTATGTACAGTAAATTACTGATCACCACATTGTGAGTGCACACCTATAACGCAGCCACAGATGTATTGATTTTTATTTTTTCTGGCAATATCCATGTGTTTTTGAAAAGTCATGCCTGAGTCAGTAAGAATGGAAAAGGCAACCTCCCCATTTGGTAGCAGTGTTTCTGCAACACGTCTGTCGCCAGAGGAGTTGGCAGACAGGGCGGCGACCAGGACACATGAAATACAGATGGCCAAACTCACTATACAACTTGAGCTAGAGGCTAGGAAATTAGCCCTGGAAGAAAAGAAAATTCAGCTTGAGCATGACTTGAGAATGAGGAAAATTATTTGGAGCGCGAGGGGCTTGAGGCCATGAGTGCTTCAGCCCAGCAACAAGAAATATGTGTAGCTCAGAGATGGAGCTTTGCTGAGTTGGAGGTGGAGTCCAGCTCAGATGGTGGCAGCAACATTTAGGTATCTAGTGCTAGGAGAGTAGTACACACACCCAGAGATGTGGCACCTGACTTGGAGGGGGTTAACATACACCAGGAGGTTCCAGGACATGAGATAGCTCCAGTAGTGCGCAGTTTCCCTGAAGGGAATAGGGTACCTGGCGCAGGGGCTCATGATCCTAGTAGTGGGAGGGACACTCTACTGACTCTAGATGAGAGGTACAGGGAGAGGGGATCCCACAACGTTGAGGTCCTGGAATGTGAGTATGGAGACCGCCCAGAAGAGTGTGGGTTGTGGGACATAGACAGTCAGATACTGTCTTGCCAATCTCAGGGGGGTGGTGTGGAGTATGTGTGTGAGGCACTGGATGGTGAGGTGAAGGATAGTTTGGTTGACCCTTGTAGGGGGCTGTGTGATTCAATTCTGGGAGAGCATATTTTAAGTCCCTGTTTTCCAGAGCTATGCCAACACCTGTTTGAGAGGGAGTTCTCTGACCCCAGGGAGCTCACATTAGAAGCTGACCCTTTAGTGGATTCTAGAGGGTCGGAAGCAGCATTGGGCAGTGATTCCAACAAGAGTGGCTCAGGTAACTTCCAGTCCTGTGCGATGGAAGAGGTTCAGTGTAGCCCAGCTAGGTCTCAGTGTAGTGGGAAGGGTGCAGGGGATCACATCCTGCCTCAGAGGAGGAGGAGTGAGTGTGGGTTCTGTCCCCAGGTACCCGAAACCCAGTCTCAGGGCCTGGATGGTTTCTTAAGGGAACATCAGGTCGAGGGCCTAGGCTGTACTTGCAGGCCATTTGAGGAGATCTCCCAGTATGTAGAGAACGTGGAGACTCTGTAAGCAGAGCTCCAGTAGTTCTGGTGTCTGGCAGTACCGCTCCAGTTGAGAGGGTGCAGAGGTCCAGATGGAGGGGTGAGAGGGGGAAAGAGTCCCCAGTGGAAAAACCAGTGGGTCAGAGGCCAGCCAGAAGGGCTGCGTCCCCAGGGAATGACCATGGTGACACCACTTTTGTCCTGGGGGATCTTCGCGCACTGTCAGATGGACAGGGGACGGGAGATCTGCGCCAGGCAGACTGTCACATAACACAGGAAGCATGTGTTACCATAGGGGGGGGGGCATGCGTGCTCCCAGGGAAGTCCTGGTGCGCCAGGCAAGTGTTTAACTGCTTGGGTTGGTCCCAGTGTTGGGAGGCCAGGTTTAGAGGCTATCTGACCTGGAGGGTGGGACCACTGTAATCAGTGACCTGACCCATGTCACTTCTAGGGGTACCACTCCAGTTGGGAGTGGGCAGTACTCTGGAAAGGGGAGCGGAGGGAGTCCTCGCCTCTGACCCTGGTGCAGCTTGAAGGTTTAGGTTACAGGGCCAGGTGCAGGGTGTCCCCCCTGACCTGACAGGAGGAAGAGTGGACAAAGGGTGCCAAGCACCTGGGGCTACTGCCCCCCGTCTGAGGCCACAGAGGTTTGAGCGCCCTGAGAGGCATGAGGCCTGGGTCTCAGCCCTGACTACTGTCAGTGGCCACTGTGATTTGATGACTGTATGTTGGGACACACCTGTGAACAAGTTAAGGTTAGAGGCTGCACAGGTGGTGTCCCCAGAGGAAGAGAAGGGTGCCCCATGGATTGGCTTGGTGGACCCTGAGAGTATGGACAGAGGATTTGAAATAGGTTCAGATTGGCGAAGAACTGGAATGTGCCCCTGCTGTTGCGGGCCAGGTCCATGTTCTATCGTCCTAAGCAGGGAAGCCCATCACGGTAGTGATTGATCTACCCTGCGTTTTGGCTGGAAGGGGGTTGTGTTGGACTTGGCCCTCTTGGCAGGGTCATCCCTGAACTTTTTGCCTGCCTCCAATATTCTCTCTGACCTGTTTTTGTTGGTTTAATGACTCTGGGCACTTTACCACTGCTGACCAGTGCTAAAGTGCATATGCTCTCCCTAATGTAAATTACTTTTTTGTGATGGATTGCCATGATTGGCTTATTTGGATTTACTGTCAGTCCCCAGTAAAGTGCACCAGGAGTGCCAGGGCTTGTAAATACCAAAACTGCTAGTGGGCCTGCAGCGCTGGTTGCACCACCCACAGAAGCAGCCCTTTTAAAATGTGTCTAAGGTCTGCCATTGCAGAACCTGCGTGCAGTCTGGTACTGTCATGCTGGCTGGGCAAGTGCACCCACTTGCCAGCCTCTAAACCTTCCCTTTACTTCATATTAGTCGCCCCTATGGTAGGCCCAAGGGCAGGGTGCATTGTAAGCATAAGGTAGAACAAGCCCTGATGTGTGTGGCATGTCCTAATAGTGAATTGCAGCCATTTTCGTTTTTCACTATTGTAAGGCTACCTGTTCTCATAGGCCAAGATGGGCTGCTGGAATTATTACACCCTATAATCCCAGCAGGCTTAGGGAACATGGTAGAAGGTCGAATGTAGTATGCCTGAACTCAGAATAATAAAATACTTATTTTAGTAAAGTTTATTTTAATATCCTGGGTTTGCAAATGCTACTTTTAGAAAGTTAGCATTTGCTTGCCTAACCATTTCAGCCCGCCTCTGCCAGGATGTGTATCTGCTGTCTGGGTTGTGTGAGTGACAGGGCTAGGGATGACAGGTGGTGGGAGAGCCCCTTGACTCTGAATAGGGCTGTGCTCTGCCACCACAATGCTGGCTCCACCTCCTGGAGAGCGACTGATGACTCTGCCCGACACCTAGCCCAGGAAGGGGGGAGACTGTCAACAACATGCTCCTGGCTGTACTGGTCATCTCAATGCTGGCTCCACCTCCTGTGTCTGCTGCCCTGCCCCAAACACTGAAAGCAGAAGGCACCCCCTGCATAACAAATTGCTCAGAGACTGAAAGAAACTATGCAAAGCCCCCCCCAGACCAGGCGAGACAAAAGAAATACTGTATAAACGAAGGAGCCCTGCTCGGAAAAGATCAAATCCTGTCAGCCCAAAGAAGAATCTCTGCCGGAGGATAAAGGACCTTGCTGCTAAAGAAAGCAAGAAACCTGCAAGGACCCCTTGACCGCCCTGGCCTTATTCCTGCACCCACGGGGCCTCTGACGATCTCCAAGGGCCTGTAGTTGAGCTGGTCCCCTGACTAGAGTCCCAGGACCATTGGACTCCTCTCTGACCCGCTGCTGGGTTCCCCCTCTGGAGTGCCTCACTCGCCCCTCGGCAGCCAGGCCTGGCCGCTCCCGCCTTGAGCCCCCACCGCTCCCTCCAGGAGCCGTGCCTGCTCGGCCGGATCACCCCGCACACTGTCCTTGACTCGGCAGCCTGTACCTTGCCGCTCCCGCCTTGAGCCCCCACCCTCCCTCCTGGAGCCGTGCCTGCTCAGCCGGACCACCCCGTACCCTGCCTCGCTCTCCCCTCTGAGCTGCACTACCCCTAGAGCCCCCACCGCTGGAATCTGAAGCAGGGAGCTCTTCGAGGCCTCTGACGTCCCCTCTCCCCGCTTCCAGCCGCCTAGAATCTCCCCGCATTTGCCCAGCAGCTGAGACGCGTCAAAATCAAAGTGTAGTTACGGTGCACACAACAGGATCGCACCGCACCACGAGGGGGCCGCCTCGCACCTGAAGAGCCGCCGGTACGGACCGTACCCGCCGCGGAGTGCTACGCCCCCCCCCCACGCTTTACCCCACAAGTCCCCACACATCTCTTCTGAGGCTGGTGCGCCTCGTTCCTCTTTCCTGACTCAGGGTCTGCAACGTTTTCTTTCCCTGCCTGCACACCACAGAGACTGGTGCGCCTCGCCTCTTTCCAGACACAGGGTCCGCACCGTTCTGCTTTCCCTGAACCTCTTGTAAGCCAGAGTACGTCTATCTCACCGCGGTATGAGTCGCACCAGTGCCCTATGACTCGCACCGCCTCTGCCTACATATTCACCGGACTACGTCTCTCGCCGCGGTACGAGTCGCACCAGCGCCCTACGACTCGCACCGCCCCATCTCATACAATATCGACGTCATCACGGTGCCCACGACGGACGCGGAGCCGCAGACGACGCCTACCGACGCGCAAGGGTACTGCTACGCAGAAAAATTTACGGATCCAGTCTGACGCCTGGGGATATTTTAAGGTAAGGAATCTATCACTAACGTGTCTCTTTCAGATACCGGAGTACGTCTATCCCTGGCGTACGCATCTCTCGCCGCGGTACGAGTCGCACCAGCACCCTACGACTCGCACCGCCCCTCCTCATACAATATCGCTGTACGTTTCGTACCGCACATCGCGCCTTTGGACGAACGCATCCGCAAGGCGCGTGAGCACCAGCAAGACCTGTTCTTTTTACCGCACAAAGCGTACAAGAGCGCTACACAGCGCACCGAGGCGCTACGAAGCGCCCACCTTCGACGAACAGTGCGACCAAGACTGGAATATTGCCTTAAGTATTGTGAAACCGTTCCAAAAGTTACTGAAACCATTTTACAAGATAAAAGAAGTCATGAAGTAAGCATTTTTAAACAGAACTCTTTACAACTAAAGTACTGTGGCCTGATTTCAACGTTACATTGGTCTTGTATTAAGCCTGCCTATACAAATATATTTTTATAAAGTGCTTATTTTTTTTATAAATCCCTACGCCTGGTGTCCATTCGTGGTGGGTCATTGTGTTTGCTGTGTATGATCATGAATGCTTAACTGTAGCGCCCCGAAATTTAGCCTTGTCTGCTCGCGCCATGCACCTAGAGGGGTGAGCAAGGGTTATTCCCAGGGGTAATCTCCCACCCTGACTGGAGGGGAGGGTCCCTGCTTGTCGCTTGTACTTACCTGCGCCAACCAGAGCCCCCATTTCCAACAGCTGTCATTAAAGCCTTGCAGCTCAGAATCCACCTTAGCTCCGAACAAGCAGGACTCAACAGGAAAATCCAAGAACGTAGCCTGAACATCGGGTGAAAAACCTGAAGCCTTTAACTAGGCATGCCTTCTTGTCGCCACAAAAGACCCCATTGTTTTAGAGTCCACCTTGTCCAGTGCAGATTAAATTACTTGACGGGCAGCAGCCTGAGCATCTGTCAGCATCAATTTTGGGACAACCTCTTTAGCCTAATCCATGAGGGCGTGAATGTAACATCCCAAAAGGCATGTGCAATTTGCAGATTTCAAGGCCATACTCCCAGACGAAAAAAACTTTTTGGCAGACTAATCCATTCTTTTTAACTCCCCATCAGCAGGCCCGCTGATAAGAGCAAGAAGCTTGGACAACTAGGCTTTCTAGTGAGGGATGGGAAGATTAAAACAATTAAAAAGCTGGATCCCCAAAAACCACCTAGTATCTTCTAGTCACTGTCCTGGAAACTGCAGGAGGACATTGGCTTCTGTCCGACTTCTAAAATAGGCTCAGTTACAGCCTCATTGAAGGGCAACAATGGTTCTGATGTGGAAACTCAAGAATTAAGAAACTCAGTGAGGATATTCAACTTCAACTAGGCTGTGGGAAGTGGTAACTCCAGCAAGTCCGCAACTTTACAAATAACTGCATGATATGAAGACACCCCAGGAGAAGGTAAACCCTTAGGTGACGCCAATTCCCATTCAGGAGAAGTATTCAAACCACTTGCCTCTTGTAACCCCTCAAACTCATGGTCAAGGTCCACAATCTCCCCTTCTTCAGCCCCCTCATGCTCCTCTCATCATTCCTCTTCTTGGAGCAGCCTTTGAGCCTTTCTTCAAGTTCTCATTTACGGTATCAGCATTGGTAGCGTAAGATGCGGCGTCAATGACTTAGGAACCATCATCGTAGGAATATCCAAGGGAACTGGGGTTGAAATTGGTTCAGATCGAAAAGGTGCAGAAGATTAATCATCCAAAGAGCCACAACCCTCCTGAAAATGCAACAGCAGGCCATGCGAAAATGCTGTACCTAGCATTTAAATTTTATTGACTGAACGGATCTTTTGAGTCAGAAATGCTGGATATGATGATCCAGAACAAGGGGCTGTGGAGGCACCAAATTCATCTATGGCTGTGGAGTTTGAGTTCTCGACGCCGGAAGCACCCCTAAAGAAGGCACTGGAGGAGAAATCTCATCTTCTGATGGATACATTCGCCTGTTCCTAGGTCACATCCTGTTTGGTCTGGCCTTTGTGGAAGGTCTACATGTGAGTCCGATTCATGTGTAAAGTGATTGACTCCTTGCCTCCTCCTCTGCTGAGTATGTGGCAGATGGTGACATAGGCTGTGAAGCTGTATTAAAGTTAATTGGCATAGGGCTTGTGGCCTTATGCTGCATTGCGGTCTTCTTTGGAATCAGCCGAGGCATGTCAGTGTCCTGAAACTTCCTTTTAAGAGACTTTTCTTGTAAAAGTTCACCTGTTTGCCCTTTTTTTTTTTTGCATGATCTCGTGAAGGTTTTCAAAAACAATTCCTTCCTACTCATAAGCCACTAGTGTCTTCGCTGTTCGGTGCCATGTGTTCTTCTATTTGTTTTTTCTTTGCTGCAGTAGTAGTGTAGGGTGTAGACGTCGTAGCGGTCGATGTCTTATTCGGAGCCAAAGTGTGTCTTGGTGCACAGAAGGAGAGTCAACACCATGCATTTGTTGGCTCCAATGGTTTTGTTGGTGCCAGAGGGTGGCAAGTTTTTTTTCCTGTTTGCAGGAGTCAATGGCTTTTTTTTTTTTTAGCATAGAGTACTGCTGTATTTCAGATAAGTGCCTGTCCATGTGGTCCAATCGGGATAGAGTATGGTCTTGTCCTGTCTTGGCTCCAAGGTGCACTCTCTCTCTCGACCAAAACTCGAGGGCTGTGCCGCGCCGCACTTAGACAATGTTGGGATGGCTAAAAGATTGCTTTCATTATGTGGGGTGGGTCTTGTGTACTCATGGCCCTTGGCATGGCTTTAATCCTAGGCCCCAGCACCAATGGTCTCTGTGTGGTGGTTCTATTACCAGCAGACAACTCCTTATCTTTGTGTTGGCTGAAGCAATGCCGTGTGGACTGGCCAAGATAGCAACCCCTTCTCTTGGAGCATTGCCTTCATCGCCAATGGTTTATACAGGTTGTACCTCTTCTGCTTACGCCGCCATTACATACTATGGGCTAGCCAGTGGTCCGTTCTGGTGCGGTGTCTAGTTTTAAACTGGCTGTGCAATCCTGTTTCTTATGTTCCGGTGACAGGCAGAGATTACAGATCTCATGTGTGTCAGGATACGCATATTTATCCCCACACAGAGCATTACACAAAACAAAAACAGTCTTTAAAACCCTTTATTACTTAGAGCAGAACATTCTTGACAGGTCCTAAAAGGGAGCTGAGTTACTGAAGTGGACCATAAATCCCGCAGTGGCTGAAAATGCTCGATGAGTAGAGGACGTTGTGAGAAAGTGCCATCTTTCTTCTATAGGTATGCCCCCACTTTTTTCTGAACTGCTGATGTGCTTTGACTGGGCTCCTGCCAACCAGGTACTTAGGGCCTGTGTTCCTTCCCTAAAACTGTGTTGAACCTAAAACCCAATTGGCATCTCTGGCTGCCTGTCAGCCCCTAGTAAATGGTACCCAGGGCATGGTGACCAGAGCAGACCCCTAAGGGCTGCAGAATTTTTTGTGCAACCCTTAGAGGCCCTGTACCCTGACACCCACATACTGCCTTTGCAGGCTGAGTGTCTAGGTACAGAACTAAACAACGAGTCGACATGGCACATATCCATGTGTGCCATGCCCACAAACCCACTGCCCTGGCATACATCAGTAACCCCTCTAGCTGGGTGCCCTATGCCAGTGGTGTGGGCACAGGTGCATGAGCCCTGTGCCCCTACAGTACCCAGGGCCATTCCTGGGCACTAAGTGCAGTGATGCCATTAAGAGTATATGGTGCTGGGAGGTCGTTATTACGAACTCCACAGCACCATAATGGCTACACTGAAGACTGACAAGTTTGGTATCAAACTTCTCAGCCCAATAAACCCACAATTAGAGGTGCCTCCCTGAAACCTAACCTGCAATCCACATCTGGACTGAGGGGCTGCCCAGGCTGCCACACAGCAGACATGTAGCTGGACCCCTGGGTGGAGAGCCCCTCGCTCTCCTGGGCCTGCAACGATACACATCCTGGGCGAGGTGCTAGGTTTCCTCCCCCAGGATGGGCAGGGGGAAGCTTCAAAGGCCTGCCGCCTCTGTGAGCTTCTGCAGACCATTTGCTGCACCCAGCAACTGGCCCCCACCGGTTCTGACCCCCACTCTGGCTGGAAACCCTACGCCAGAAAGGGGGGTGTGCCAGCCTGTGCCAACCCCACCCCTCAGGTGGGAGAGGCGAGATGAAGCACGACCCCGGCCATCTTGAAGATGGGGAGCCCTGCTTAATCACAGCTATGCTCCTGCCCCCATCCCACAGGAGAGGAGCAGACTAGGGGGCGTACCCACCCCAGGACAGGGACCAATGGGTCCCTGCCCTTGCCCTACCTGTAATGCCCCTAAATTCAGTATTTAGGGGCTCCCTGAAGAAATTCGGTACTTACCTGTAACTGCAGTTATCCAGTATTGGTGTCTTTCACAGATTCACATGCCTGAATCATTCCCCGTCCTCGAGATGGGAGTCCCCGGTACATAAAGATAGTAATGTCTTATTAGACATATAGAGAAATAGGCCTAAGGGCCTCACCTTAGTAACATATCCTTGTCCTTTTGTATAAAGGACCAAACTCTAGAGAAGAGCCAATCAGCTATCACCTCCCTCTAGAACCCTTCTGGAAGGAGCCTCAGTCCCTCAGATTTTCAGAAGCACCGTGCTAAACAAGTACATCACTGAGAAAATTAGATGAGCCCTTCCAGGGGAGGCGGGAGGGTTGCATGTGAATCTATGAAAGACACCAATACTGGATAACTGCAGTTACAGGTAAGTAACGCATTTCTTATCCAGTATTAGGGGTGTTTTTCATAGGTTCACATCCCCGAATCTGAGTAGCAAGCAATGATAAGCACATTTCGGATGGTATAGAATATACAAGCCATCAGCTAATAACATATCAAGTGACCAATAGAAAATTCTATTATAAGCAGCAATACCATCAAACAATGCAATAAAGAAATGTGCATACATGGAAAAAAGGATGGTGGGATAAAAGGAAGGCTCACCTCTATTGAAACAGATGGCGAAGTACTGCTTATCCTACAGCAGCATCTTTCATGAGTTCTGTATCCAGGCAGTAATGCCTGGTGAAGGTATGGGGCGACTTCCATGTTGCCGCTCTGCAAATGTCTATGATTGGTACTCCTGCGAACAGCGCCATGGATGTAGACCTCGCTCTAGTAGAATGGGCTCGTACTTTAGACTGCAGGGGTTGTCCTGCCCGATCGTGACAGAATGCAATAGCTGCAGAGATCCAGCGAGAAATACTTCGCTTAGTGAGCGGAAGACCTTTCCTGGGTCTAATGTAAGCTACAAAAAGTTGGTTAGATTTACGAAAGGATTTTGTCTTCCCAATATAAAATTTCAGACAGCGTTTAAGGTCCAGAGAATGTAACGTTCTTTCTGCTGCGGTCTGAGGATTTGGAAAGAAAGAGCGCAAGACAACAGGCTCATTGAGATGGAAGTCCGATGGGACTTTTGGTACAAAATTTGGATTTGTTCGCAATATTACCCTGTTTTGCCTGAATTGGAGAAAGGGCTCCTGAATTGAGAAAGCTTGGAGTTCACTTACTCGTCTTGCCGAAGTAAGTGCAAGGAGTGCTGTCTTCCAAGGGCCATATGTATCAACATACCCTTTTGCGATTCCTTAATAGCGATTTTTAAGGAATCACTATTTAGAAATCGCAAAATAGTATGTATGAAGAAATTCGCTATTTTTTAGCAATTCCTTAAAATTCCTTAATTGCGATTAGCAAATTGCTAATCGCAATTAAGGAATAATTTCCCATTCATTTCTATGGGCCAGGAGGCCCATAGCAATGAATGGGAAATTATTCTCAATTTGCGATTCGCAATTTGCTAATCGCAAATTGAGAATAATATCAAGGGTGCAGGGGTGTCTCAAGAACACCCTGCTGCACCCCTGAAAATGACATGGTGCGCATATGGCGCACATACATGAGCGTCACATGGCACCATTGGATTTTCAAAAAAATGCTTTTTTAAAAGAATTTGCAACTTACCACCAACTAGAAGTTGGTGGTAATTTGCGCTTCCTTAAAGGCATTTTGGATTTTTTTGTCCTTGATACATTGCATTTAAGGAATCGCAAAATTTGCGATTCCTTAAATGCAATCGCAAAATAAGGAATGGCAGATTTTGCGATTCCTTATTTTGCACCCAAATTGTTTGATACATACCATTTTGCGAAAATGGGTTCGCAAACCCATTTGGCCTTGATACATATGGCCCCAAGAGAGGTATTTCAGATCAGCCCTGTGTACCGGTTCGAAGGGATGCTTCATGAGCTGATTAAGGACCGTGTTAAGTTGCCAGGTAGGCTGTAAAGTCTTCACGGGTGGAGAAGTCCTGAAGAGACCTTTAAGAAACTGTTTGATCAATCTGTGAGACCAGAGAGAAGGACCTGTAGTAGATCTCCTGTAACAGGATATGGCCGCCAAGTGGACCCTGATGGAAGCATGAGCAAGGCCAGAGTTTGCTAGATGGAGAAGGTAAGGCAGTATTTGTTCTGGAGAAGAAGAAAAAGGATGTATCTTTTGAGTCTTACACCAAATACAAAACCTCTTCCATTTCAAAGAATATGTTTTGTTGGTACTATCTGCTCTTGCCCGAGCCAGAATGGCTCTACAATCTGGCGGAATATCGAAATTCTGGAATTCCTTAAATTCAGGAGCCAAGAGGATAATCGGAGTGATGCCAGATTCGGATGCTGGACTTGCCTGTTGCTCATCGTGAGGAGGGATGGAAACTGCTTCAATCGCATTGGTGGTTCTGGAGACAGACGGCATAGTTCTGGGAATCAATGTTGGCGTGGCCAGGTTGGGGCTATCATGTTGAGTGTACAGAGCTCTGCTTTCAATTTCCTGAGGACTCTGGGAACCATTAGAAATGGCGGAAAGGCATATGCAAAGACGTTGTTGCACCATGCGATCGAAAATGCATTCCCTAGAGATCCTTTCTGGGGATGCCAGCTTGCAAAGTGTCTTTTGAATATTGAAGGAGGTAGGTCCCGGGACGTAGAGTCAGCTGGACCATATACTATAGTTTAAAGAACAAAATGCCAACCCCACCACTTTTCAAATAGCTCAACAATCAGAGCGAACAAATTGGACTGAATTCCAAATTTTTTCGGTATATTTTATTTATACCCTTTATTTAGAAATTTTAAATATTTTAGCAAAACAAATCATCTGTTTGAGAAAGACACTCAACATGTACGAATACAAAAAATTGACAAATACATGACTATATATTGAACAAACAGAAAAGTTAAGAAATATACACCTTGCAAAGTGTCGGCATTTGGCGTTGTCTTTTGTGGCGAATAGGTCGCTCAGAGGAGTACCCCACTGAGAGAATAGTTGGTTGAGGGTCTCCTGATCCAGCTCCCACTCGTGAGACGTTGTGTGTTGTCTGCTTAGTGTATCGGCTAGAACATTGTCCGTGCCTGGGACATATACCGCCCGAAGTAAGATATTGTGCAGGATTAAACAGTTCCAGATTTTCTGTGATTCGCGAGAGTGTTAGAGAGCGAGTCCCTCCCTGTTTGTTGAGATAGTGCATCGTCGTGGTATTGTCCGTACGTACGAGCACTAGTGAGTTCTATATTCTTGGGAGAAAGGATTGAAGGGCGAGGAAGAACGCCCGCAGTTCAAAGAGATTTATATGAAGCCCTTTTTCGGAGGGGGGGCACTTTCCGCTTATCTGCAGTTCTTGGAGGAAAGCTCCCCAGCCTCCCAGAGAGGCGTCCATTGTGATGACATGAGGCGAAGCCGGAAGTAAGAAGAGCAAGCCTTGAGAAAGATTTCGAATAGACATCCACCATTGCAGAGCCTTGACAATTAGAGGGGTCATCTTTACGGGATCGTCGAATGACCCTGTGCATTGGAACCATTGCGCTGAGAGTGCCTCTTGGAGAGAGTGCATCTATAGGCGGCAGTGAGGAACCAGTAGGATGCATGATGACATAATTCAGAGTAGGGACTTGAAAAGGCGAACCGTTAAGGTTCTCTTTGAGGCTTCGAGAACAGCCAATGTCACTAGCTTTTCCATTCACTTCTGTGATGGAAAAGCTTTTCTCAGTTCTGTGTTGAGTGTAGCGCCTAGGAAATTAATAAGTTGAGAAGGTAGAAGGACTGATTTTTCCCGATTGAGTGAGAGTCCTAAACGATTGAAAAGTTGCAAACACGCGTTGGAATACCTGGACGCGTCTTCTAGGGATGGAGCTTTGATCAGCCAGTCGTCTAGATATGGAAAAACCTGATGGTGCTGTTGTCTGAGATATGCAGCCATTGGAGAGAGGCGTTTTGTAAAAATGCGTGGTGCAGACTTCAGTCCGAAAGGAAGGACAGGAAACTGGAAGTGTCTGCCAGCTACTGCAAATCTTAAAACATTTTTTGTGATTTTTGTGAATTGGGATGTGAAAATAAGCATCCTGAAGATCCAGGGATACCATGTAATCTTCCATATCTAGGAGTTGTAAGACCTCCTGGATCGTTACCATATGAAATCTGTTTTTTTAGGAATTTGTTGAGGGCTCAGAGGACTAAAATCGTCCTCCACTTCTTTTCCTTCTTCTGAATTAGGCAGAAGGGGGAATAAAATCCTTTCCCTCGTTGGGACAGGGGGACTTTTTCTATCGCCCCTTTCTGGAGCATAAGAGAGACCTCTCGGAGAAGCAGATGCAGATTTTTGTGAAGCAAAGGTTGGTGAGGTATGTGAAGGAACTCCAATGAATGGCCGAATTGAACTAATTGTAGAACCCACAGGTCCGTGGTAATTTTCTAGGTAATGGGAAATTCTTCCTCCAATCTTTGAGGGTACAGAGGAATTGGAGACTGGCCGAAGAGAAAGGTCATTGTCTATGAGCGTTGCCTTTTCGTTGGCCTTTACCCCGAAAAGACGTTTTGCCATACGACGATTGTTGGTGCTGCTGTTGAAACTGTGGCCGCTGTTGCTGCCCCGAAGAGTAGGATGACCGATATTGATAATCCCCCTGTAAGAGGACTGTCCTCTTCCACTTGAGCCGCGGAGGACGGCATTTGTATTGGAGAGTTCCCAATGCTCTGGACGTGTCAGTGTCCTTTTTTATACTCTGCAACGCCTCATCGATCTGAGGTCCAAAGAGAAATTGGCCATCATAAGGCATATCCAAGATTTTCGTCTGAATCTCGGGACGAAAGGAAGTTGCTTTCAGCCAACCTTGCCGTCTCAAAATAACTGCCCCGGCAAGTTGGCGAAATCCAGTTGTTGCGATATCCATCGCGCAGTCTATTTCTGGCGCTGAGCGCTCCCCTTCAACTGTCTGTTGTAACGTCCCAAAAGCACTAAGGCATTGGACGCCTTTACTGTCAGAGCAAACATTGTTGAGAAACGTTTCCCAATATTGTCCAGCCTTCAGCCTTCTTTATCTGGCGGAGCTGACAACAGGGCAGAAGGATTTTTGGACTTCTGTTGAGCTGCCTGTGTAATCACCGAGTCCGGCTTGGGATGTCCTATTAAACAAGCTGGCGCAGTATCAGGCGCTCTATACTTCTTGTCTAAGCGAGGAACTACCGGAGGTAGGGTTCTGCATCACTTTAACACCTTGTCCCCACAGGTATTCTATAATAGGTATCGATTTCACAGATTTTTTGAAGGGCTCTTTAAAATCATATAAGAAGCATTCCTGCTGGGGAGAGACCATGGGGATTTGGAAACGTTGAGCTGCCCTCTCAATGACATTATGGAACCCTCCAATTTCTCCAGGTGGCGAGTCCGCTTGTGCCTGTACTGGAGGGGCAGGGAATGACAGTCATCGCATTCATCGGGGTTAGATTGAAGCTCTCCTTCTTCATGCTGGTCTTCATCCTTTTCTTCATCGGTAGACGGAGGATGTGATAAGTTGACTGGATCCAGCTGTAAATTTAAAGGTGGAGGCCGTGGTCTTGGTGAGAGATACTGCTTAGGGTTGAGGTGCAGGTGACTGTGGAAACCTGTTTGTAATCTGTTATGAAATATTGTAAGTCCGAGACTAAAGAAGCTGGAAGGCAAACCACTGGTGGAGGAGGTGGATGATATTCTTCCTCCTGCTCATCTTCATCCGAACTTTCCTGATATTTCACTTTAAGCTCAGAGGGGCTTGTCGCAGTTTGGAACATGTCCCCTTCATCTGAATCCTCCTCCTCAAGGAGACATGCTGGAGGCAGCGGTTGGACTCTACTTGGTGATGTTAAATCCGGCATTAGCGTCTTTTTAGCGATCCCAAGGTGCATATATGTGCTCTTCAAACTTGGATCCATCGTCGTCGAGCCAGTCGACGGCGTGGTAATCGATTACGAGGTGTCGACGGATGGTGTAGTCGCTGGTGTTATCGTCGATACTGGTGTCGCTGGAGATCTCAACGACGGCGTCCTCGTCGGCGGTGCTCGCGTCGACGGAGTCTTCGTTGACGATGTTGACGTTGACGAGGATGTCTTCGTCGTCGAGCTCGAAGAGTCAGTCGTCGGCGAGCGCCGACGAGTCAGTCATTGTCGAGCACAGCGTTGACTGCTTCGTCTTTGACGGTGTCTTCTTGATGCTTATTGTCGACGACACAGTCTTACCTGCCGTCGACGATGGGGTCGTAGTCGTCGACAAGGTCAGTAAGGATGTTGTCATCGACGTTGAGACAGTAGTCGTCGACGTAGTGACATATTGTACTGAAGAAACAGCTTTCTTCGTCGTCGACAATGTCGGCTTTTTGAAGGTGGGAACTTCCGGAGAGGCCACCTTCGATGAAACCACCTTAGAGTGGACCTCTGAAGACTTTTTCAGTGTCTTCTTTTGAGGAGGCTGTGTGGAAGGGCCAGGAGAAGTCACTCTTGGTCTCTTCTGAGAAGATTTGTAAGAAACTGAAGAGCCTTCACTTTCTTGAGAAGATTCCAGCTGGTCTCTATATTTCAATCTCTGAAGTCAGATTAGCAGACGTCCCTCACAATCTTTGAGGTTTTTAGAGGAGAAGGTACGACATACCTTGCAATCCTTGGAAGAATGATCTGGATACAAGCAATATAGACAGTCTTTATGTTGGTCATCTATATGCAGCCTTTTCTTCCCACAGGAACCACAGGGCCTAAATAGACCCTTTTTTGGTGTCTCAGCCATGAAGATATTTCCAGAAAACAAAAATAGTACCAGAGAACACTGGAAACCCAGTTGAGAAGAGAAAACTGAGCAGAGCTCAGAGGAGACTCCCTTAGCATGACGTGCGGTAGAAAATCTGAGGGACCGAGGCTCCTTCCAGGAGGGTTCTAGAGGGAGGGAATAGCTGATTGGCTCTTCTCTAGAGTTTGGTCCTTTCTACAAAAGGACAAGGATATGTTACAAAGGGGAGGCCCTTGGGCCTATTTCTCTATATGTTTAATAGGACATTACTATCTTTATGTACCAGGGACTCTCATCTCAACGACAGGGAACGATTCAGGCATGTGAATCTATGAAAGACATCCCTAATACTGGATAACCTTCCTTCCTCAGATCCCGATAAGGAAAGAAGCTCAAGAAGAAGAAGACCCGCCGTGAAGCTGCTAACAATAGGACAACACCCACAGACTGTCGATCCTGGAACCTGCTTAATCCCGGTGACTCCTGCGGACAGCAACCTTGGGACACTCAGAGGACCTGCCTGCCTTGACCCTCTTGAAGGCTTGGACTCCCATAAGTAGAGGCTCTGCTTCAACAACCAAACCCTGGTGCCAGCCAGGAAGCTCAAGACCTGCCCACTCTACACCCGCCGAGCCCGGCCCGTGTGATCCAAAACCACGAGGACGTCCCCCCAGCGACTTGGACCCAAAGTCCAGTGCCCAAAGACCCTCGTCGACGAACCATACAACGCCTGCAGGCTTAGAAACAGGGACTACTTCAACCTTGACCTGCCGAGGGTAAGATTTCCTGACACCTAAAGACACCCCTGCACCCAGCGCCCTGTGCCTCCCTTTGGGGTACCTGCCTCTTCTCCATGATCCCAACTGGCCTCTCGAAGTGGTGGTCACACCTGAAGAATCACCGTCCCCGAGTCTGCAGCCTTTGTTCCTTTTGTTCCCTTTCCCATTGAATAACATTGAGCGCCCGACGGTTCAAAAGCACCCTGCCGCCCGAGTGCCTCCGGCAGTGCAACCTGTGCCCTATCCTACTTCCCCATTTGCCCTTAGCAAGTGACCAGGAGCCCAGCTCCCACAGCCGCGTGGCCTGCTAGCCAGCAGCCACCAACCGGAGGCCCCCTGCCCCTCACTGGATAACATTGGGCCTAACGACCTCTGCACCCGGCTGCCCCTGTGCCGCCGAGGGTGAACCAACTCTAGGATCCAGTCCTGGAACTACCAGAGTAAGCTACAAAGTAATCAGCTGTATTTATATAGAAAAACCCATTGAGCTCAATGTTAAATTGTGTTTCAAATTGCGTTGCCTACTGCAACCCCTGTACCTATTGTACTTACAAAGTTTATTGCCTTTCTGCAAAGTACTTATCTGAGACCTCTCATATTGAGAGCAGTATATTTTGATACCTGTTGGTTCTAAAAAATAAAGCAACTATATCTTTGATATGAAAACAATTGGTCTGGAGTTCAGTCTTTTGAGTGTGTGAAACCTTTTGCTGACGGAGTGTACAATAAATGCTTTACTCCTCTGTTATACCTCTGGGGTTTGTGGACTCTATACACACTGTACCTTATCTTGGTCCAGTATATATAGAGCCACTTTCTCACAGCCGTTACAAGCCATTAGGTGTCCGTAGACCGCAAAGGTGTTAAAGCTGCATGGCGCTTGTAGGAAAGTAGCGCTTTTTGCAGGATTACCCGATAACTTTTTGCCAGATACATGCCAACTTGACAGAGCGTGCCCTGGGTCCCTGCCAATCAGGCTCCTAGGGCATGTGTTCTTTCCCAAAACTATACCTTTGTTTCTACAATTGCACACCTCTGGGGCCCATATAAGTCCCTGTAAAAGGTACCCCTGGTACCAAGGGCCTTGTGACCAGGGAGGGCCTCTGAGGACAGCAGCATGTATGATGCCACCCTCAGACACCCCTCACCGTAACATCCACACACTGTCTGTTTTGGTGCAGATCAAACTGAAGAGTCAACACGGCAGACATCCATGTAGCTGCATGAAAAATATGCCTCTACGTCCGTGCCATTCACAGACATCGTAAGTGCAGTGGAGCCATTTTGAGCACATGGACTGAGTTGGTCAACTCCACAATGGCTTTACTAAAAACAGAGAAGTTTGGTACAGAACCTCACAGCATAATAAACCCAGGCTGATGTCAGTGTTGTATTTTTTTTTTTTATAAAATGCACTCCGAGGGCATCTTAGAGATGCCTCCTGAACAATGACCAACTTTTAGTGTATTGGCTGACTGGTCCCCACCAGCCAGGTTTCTGATCTCAAGGGGTGAGAGCCTTTGTGCTCATTTGCTCATTGCTTTCCATCGCCTACAGTGTTCACCCAGCCCCGCCATGCTGTTGGCACCACTCCCCTCCCGCCTCCACTCTGATCGCTCGGTAGAGCAGAACCGAATATTCATCTAAGTGCACCCTTGCGAGCTCAGGAACTACGGAGCATCAGTCTTGTGGAGCCTACTGGGATGAGGCTGCAGCGAGGGTGCAGAGCAGGTGAGAGCAGCGAGGGGCACGTGGCACAGAGGTGTGTGCACTTGGCAGTTTCAACAGCTTGACAGCAGGGGGCCGTGGGGGCTTGCTGAGACGTATCAAATTAACACCAACATCAGGCGTCCAATCAAAACCGAGGCGAGCCTTTCCTCAGTGAACCCCTGGGAGTACTCCTGACACAAGTTTTCATCAAGGAGTCCTAAGTTGGGCCCAGCTTCCTCCCTGCCTCTGCGCCCATAGACGGCTTGTGTCAAATGAGTTACCAAAGCGATCAATTTAATTTGACACCAACGGGATAGAACCAAGTTACACCGTAACAACAACGGAGAAAACGTTGGACAGACACCAAGGTCATTGGGGGGATAATGCCAGTAAACAAGCGTGACAACGGGGGAAACCATGAGGTCTGGTAGAGTAAGAAAGACCCCCAACTACCCTAAAGTCAAAGCAAAAAACCACAAAATCAAACTAACACATGATAGGACTCAGCATAGGTCTTAGAAAATTATTCCTTTGCTCAACCCTTGGTAACGTGGCTGCGAGCAGACAGGCTTAACTTCAAAGACAGGCATGTAAAGCATTTAAAAACACCATTTCAGTAAATAATTAAGACAACACAAAATAAAAATCCAACACCAATTTATAAAAATAGGTAATATTTGTATCTTTTCAAAGACACCAAAACGAAAATAATCCACTGTAGGGAACCTGAGATATGAATTTTTAAAGATTAGTCACTTTCTAGTGCTTAGAAACCAACAGCGCCCCTTTAAGTCTTTTTCTTTTCTCTGTCAGGGACACACCTTTATAAATTGTTCTGAAGAATTCTCACCACTGCAGTGGGCCGCCTTCTTCAGCAAGCGGGGTCCAGTTAGAACACCTTCCTGGTGTTCTGCTCGCAGGTTCCAAAGTATCCAACACGCAATCCAAGGTTCTGGAATCTCCAAGAGGGTCCGTGAAAGTGTCAAACTTCAATTCCGCAATCCACTTGAACAAAACCCCTTACAAATCCACTGTGCTCCAGGCTTGGAATTCTTTGTGGGGCTGTCCAGGTGAGCTCTGTTAACCTGTAGCTTGCAGGGAGTTTCCACTCTTGAGTCTTTTGGCAGCAAGGTAATCCACAGGGCTGTAGTTTCAGAGGGTGCAGTCTTCATAGGGCATGCCTTAGAGTTCCTTGCACACAGCAAAACCTTCAGCAGGGCACTTCTTGCTTCATTCAGTTTCAGGCAGCAGATCTGGAGGGCTCTGCCCCTCTCAGATACTTATTCAAAATGTTCTGGGTCAAGCACCAGGTCACTGCTGACCAATGAGAGGAGGGCAACTCCTAGTTATGACCACATCCTGTGGAGTGTGTCATTAGTTTGTCCCAGAATGCATCATCCTTCCAAATCCATAATGGCTGATTTTCCAGCAAGGAGGTAAGAGCTGGCTAAACACCCCCCCTGGGATATCTCATTTCCATGGACCATCCCAGTAACATCTGCAAATTCCTTTCTTAAGCCTAGTCCTGACTCTGGGTCACAACTGTCATTGTGGACTAAAACCCAGGCCTCCCCTCTTGCCTTTGAAGAGCGTAGTTTACGACACCACCTCCTGGCCTGGAATTCCTATAGAACAGATCACTGCCCTCCCAGCAGCCTGGCTAATCCACTTAAATCTGACCAATCAGGGCAGACCACTGAAAGGCTGAATTTGGACTTACAAACAAGAAAGTCTCATAACTTATTGTATGTACACTTTAGGAGAAATTCAACAATATAATATTGTTGGATTTACTACGACCATTCTGGGTAGTCTTTGAATGGTCCGGCTAGTCCTCTCCTATCAATATTTAGTAATCAATCACTTCCTACCATGTTAACCTATGGGCCATGTGGTTTGCAATGGGGAAAATGACTTGCGCCACTTTTGTAGCACCAGGGCTTATAAAACCATATTTTATAAGTATTTCCCAAATTTCTACCGGACCCCCACCCCCTGTGCAACTAGAGGAGACTTCAGGGGTTCTGAATCTGCAGAAATATTGCAGATCACCCTTACCCAATTCTTCCAGCATCAAAGTCGAATTTGAGCACCTCTTTAAGACAATGTGGGGAGTGAAATGTAAAATTTCACTTAACCCAGGCTTCTAAAAACTCATTTTATAAGGGCGTTCCTTATAGATAACTGACCCCCCACCCCTGGGATACCTAGGGGTGATCCTGGGGGTCCCTAAAATGCATAAACATTGTAGGTTTTTAATTTTTATGGGCCCCTACCCCCCAAAGTCGAGTTTGGGCACAATTTAGGGTTTAAACTGACCTCAGGCTTCAGCACTGCACACATGCTGGTGCAGAGAATCTGCTGGCCTCTAAACTGCCATGCCCCAGGATACTGGAGACTTCTAGGTAGTTTCAATCTCCTGCCCTATTACATACTAGGGGCTTAGGTGGTAGGTCATGCCAACTACAGGGGTACCCCACCATACTATAGTGTACCCTAGTGTATGTTGGGTGTTTTAACTGTGTTCTAATGTGTTCCTTTTAGCTTGGCACTGGCCCTGGGCCTCATTAAACAGAGCCCAGGGTCAGTCAGAGTCAGTTACCACCAGTTCCAGTCAGCAAAAAGTTGGGGGTGCCCAGGGCACAGGATGACTTTGCAACATAGCCCCCCCCCCCCAAACGAAAGTGATGGGTTACTAACCTACACCCTGGTAGTCCTCATCGGCTAAGTGGAAAAACCTGGAAAGTCCATCTGCATTGGCATGGGCAACCCCAGGTCTGTGTTCCACTGTAAAGTCCATTCCCTGTAGGGAAATGGACCACCTTAACAGTTTGGGATTCTCTCCTCTCATCTGCATGAGCCACCTGAGAGGCCTGTGGTCAGTTTGAACACGAAAGTGAGTCCCAAACAAATATGGTCTCAACTTTTTCAGTGACCACACCACAGCAAAAGCCTCTCTCTCAATGGCACTCCACCTCTGCTCTCTGGGAAGAAGCCTCCTGCTAATAAAGGCAACTGGCTGGTCAAGGCTCCCTTCATTCAGCTGTGACAAAACTGCACCAATCCCTTGCTCTGAAGCATCAGTCTGAACTACAAATTCTTTTGTGTAGTCGGGGGCCAGTAACACTGGTGCTGAACACATAGCAGCTTTCAGAGTGTCAAAAGCCGTCTGACACTCTGGGGTCCACCTTTTTGGGCCTCTTTTTAGAAGTCAGTTCTGTTAGGGGCCCCACAATGGTCCCATAATTTTGAACAAACCTTCTATAGTACCCTGTCAGTCCAAGGAATGCCCTGACCTGAGTCTGGGTAACAGGAGCTGTCCAATCCAAAATGGTTTGGATTTTAGCTTGGAGAGGCTGTACATGGCCCCCACCTACCAGGTGGCCCAGGTACACCACAGAACTCTGCCCTATTTGGCACTTGCTTGCCTTAATAGTCAGGCCTGCCTGCTGCATGGCCTGAAGCACTTCCCTTAGGTGGTTTAAGTGATCCCCCCAGGTAGAACTGTATACAGCTATATCATCCAGGTAAGCTGCACTGAACTGTTCCAACCCAGACAAGACCCTGTTCACCAACCTTTGGAAGGTGGCAGGTGCATTCTTTAATCCAAAGGGCATTACCTTGAACTGATAATGTCCCTCTGGTGTGGAGAATGCTGACCTCTCCTTTGCTCCATCAGTGAGGGCAATCTGCCAGTAACCTGAAGTCAAATCAAAAGTACTCAGGTACTTAGCAGCCCCTAACCTATCAATGAGCTCATCAGCTCTAGGTATAGGGTGCGCGTCCGTCTTTGTGACTGCATTCAAACCTCTGTAGTCCACACAGAACCTTAACTCCTTGGCTCCCCCCTGAGGATTAGGTTTAGGTACCAGTACCACTGGACTGGCCCATGGACTCTCAGACGGTTCAATTACCCCCAGCTCCAGCATCTTAGCAACCTCAGCTTTGATGCTGGCTCTGACATGGTCAGACGACCTGTACATTTTATTTTTGACAGGTCGGCTGTCACCAGTGTCAATGTGGTGAACACACCACTCAGTGATGCCTGGGGTCAGAGAGAACAGGCCAGCAAACTGCTCCAGCACCTGCTTACAGTCTCTGTGCTGCTGGTCTGTCAACTTGGGAGAGAGCACAACTCCCTCCACTGACCCATCTTGCACATTGGTGGAGAGGAGGTCGGGCACAGGCTCAGTTTCCTCCTCTACACCCTCATCAGTGGCCAGTAACATGGTCATGTCTGCCCTGTCATGGTGTGGTTTCAATCTATTCACATGCAGGACCCTGTGAGGGTTCCTGGGGGTGCCAAGGTCAACCAAATAGGTAACCTCACCCTTCTTTTCTAAGATTGGATAGGGCCCACTCCACTTGTCATGGAGTGCCCTGGGAGCCACAGGCTCCAACACCCACACCAATTGTCCTGGAGTATACTCAGGCATAGTAGCCTTTTGATCATACCAGTGCTTCATGAGCTCCTGGCTGGCCTCCAGTTTCCTGTTTGCCTTGTACATGTACTCCGCCATTCTAGATCTCAGGCCTAGCACATAATCAAGCACATTGTCCTTAGCTTCTTTAAGAGGCTTCTCTAAAGACTCTCTAAGCAGGCTCAATGGCCCCCTTACAGGGTGTCCAAACACCAGCTCAAAAGGACTGAAACCAACCCCTTTCTGTGGCACCTCCCTGTAGGCAAACAGTAAGCATGGGAGGAGAACATCCCATCTCCTCCTGAGTTTCTCTGACAACCCATTTATCATGCCCTTCAGGGTTTTGTTGAATCTCTCAACAAGACCATTTCCTTGTGGGTGATAGGGGGTGGTGAACTTGTAGTTGACACCACACTCATCCCACATAGCAGTCAGGTAGCTGGACAGGAAGTTTGTGCCCCTGTCTGACACCACCTCTTTTGGAAAACCCACTCTGGTGAACACGCCAAGCAGTGCTCTAGCCACTGCAGGTGCATCAATGGTTCTAAGAGGTATGGCTTCAGGGTATCTAGTAGCATGGTCAACTACCACTAAGATATACCTATTCCCTGATGCAGTGGGTGGGTCCAGGGGACCAACAATGTCCATCCCCACCCTTTCAAAAGGAACCCCAACCACTGGCAGTGGTATTAGGGGAGCCTTTGTCTTGCCCCCTGCCTTGCCACTGGCCTGACAGGTGACACAGGAGCTGCAAAACTCCTTTACCTTTTCAGACATATTGGGCCAGTAGAAATGGTTCACCAACCGGTTCCATGTCTTTGTCCGTCCCAAATGTCCTGCCAAGGGGATATCGTGACTCAAAGTCAGGATGAACTCTCTGTACTTCTGGGGCACCACCAATCTCCTGGTGGCCCCCTCCTTGAGGTTTCTGGCCTCAGTATAAAGCAGTCCATCTTCCCAGTAGAGTTTGTGAAACCCACTGTCATCCCCCTCCTCTTGCTTAGAAGCAATCCGCCTCGAACTCTCAAGGGTGGGACAGTCACGCTGTCCCTGACTGAACTCCTCTCTGGAGGGTCCACCTGCTCCTGTCAGTTCTGCCAAATCTGACAGCTCTGGCAGGGATGGAGTCCCTCCCTCAGAAGCCAGATCCTCCCCATCAGGGTTAGATTCTTCCTGCACCTCTGGAGTGTGGGCTGCAACACAGAGGGTGGGTGGGTGTAATGCTACACAGAGCGTGGGCATGGCAACGCGGCGGTTAGGCAACAGAGGGGTTTAGGCAACAGGGGATTAGGCAACACAGGGGGTAAGGCAACACTGGGGGTTAGGCAACACAGAGGGTTAGGCAACACAGAGGGTTAGGCAACACAGAGGGTTAGGCAACACAGAGGGTTAGGCAACACAGAGGGTTAGGCAACACAGAGGATGGGTGGGCCAGCGGTGAGCCCCACAGAGGACGGGTGGGCAGTCGGCAACACTAAGGGTGGGAGGTAACACGGAGAATGGGTGGGCGGGCGGCGGGCAACACAGACTGTTGTTGGGGGTTCGGCAGGCAACACGGAGGGTGGGTGGTAGGCAACACAAAGGTTGGGTGGTAGGCAACACAGAGGGTGAGTGGGCGAGAGGCAACACAGAGTGGGTGGGTGGGCAATAGGCAACACATTGAGCGAGAGGCAACACATTGGGCAAGAGACAACATGGAGGGTGGCTGGGTGAGAGGCAGCACGGAGGGTCGGTGAGAGGCATCAGCTGCCCCTGGGATACTCGTGGCCAAATTGGCTGTTCAGGTCAGTCACATTGGTCTGTGTGCTCATTTGACGAAGTTGTTTCCGGTAGTTGCACCGCCCATCCCCTCTCAGAGTGCTACCAACTACAGAGAGACTCAGTACCCTGTTATCACAGCCAACGCATGCGCTTTGGCTAAAACGAGACGTAAAAAGGACTTTAATGCCTTGCTAAAACAATGTGCGAGTTGACGGTAATGCCGAAAGATATCTTACCCAGTTATTGCTGAGTATTGATAATACGATCTTGGCAGAAACTAGTGCCCAGAACATCCTCAGACATACGGTTGGCTGGATGACGGCCAATCTGTTGAAAACAAATCCGGAAAAAACGGAGGTACTGGTGGTCTCTACCCTAGCCTCGCCTTGGAGTGATTTCTACTGGCCCCAGGAATTAGGGCCCTCACTGATACCAAGTGACAATGTAAAAAGTCTCGGAATCAAGATTGACAATGAGTTGTCCATGGCCAGTCAGATCTCCTCAGTAGTAGGGATGTGTACTGGCTTTATTCGACAGCTACGAAAGCTGGCCCCTCTTCTTTCCTGTTCTGCACTCCGTATGGTAGTCTCTGCCACTATTGTTTCGAGGCTAGATTACGGGAACGCCCTTTATCTAGGCCTACCTAAAATTTTGATTAATAGATTGCAGGTGGTCCTGAATGACGCGGCTTGTCTGATCTTCAAGTTACCTAGAAGATCTCATGCCTCTGCTCTACTACTCAAGTTACACTGGCTCCCCATTGAACAGAGGATGGAGTTTAAGAGCCTGTGTACAGCCCACAAGGCCATCTATGGGAAAGCTCCTGCGTATATTAAAGAGCGCCTGGAGTTATACACCCCCAAGCGAGTTTTGCGGTCCGCTGAATCCCAGCTCTTGGTCTGCCCTCGTTATAAGTTAAAAACCAAAGGTGGCAGGTCTTTCTCGGTTTTGGTTCCGCAGATCTGGAACAACCTACCAGAATCACTTCGGAAAGAAGCGAATCTCCTGCGTTTTAGGAAGTTGTTAAAAACTTTTTTATTTAGGGAGGCACTTGATCCAGCTAAATAAATCTTATTACAGGCCCCTGACTATCTTTAATTCCTCATGTATTGTTGTTTGCTTTTAAGCGCCTAGAGACCTGTTGCTGAGTTGGCGCTATAAAAGACCAAGTTAACAATAACAACCCATCTGACAGTAATATGCTTCTGCTCCTAAATATGCATGTCTGTCCCAATGCAGTACTCTGTTTCCTGGAAATGTAAATTAGATACAACATAAATCCAATCTTATTCAAAACGCAGAGAGGCAAAGCCAACTGCAATAATGAATGATCGATAGTAAACGCCATGATTCTCACCGTGTCTAAACGATGTCTGAAACTCAGCCTATGGCGCATGCCGATCCCCTTCCGAAGATAAGTAGTCCGTATTCTAAAAAATGTAAGTGAGGTACAACATGAGCCTAATCTTATGAGAAAGCGGTGTAACAAGAGCAACAGCAATGTTGTTTCATGCACGGTAAACCTCGTAATTCTCACTGTGTCAGAAAATTCAAAAGCCTCTTTCTCCTCCCGTGTGTGTCACGCAAATGCCGAAGTGCATGCAGACTACCCGTCATGCTCAGTATTGAATATGCTACTTACCAGTATGCATCTGTTCTTGGCATGTAGGGCTGCTAACATTCATATCTTAGCATTAGATCGCCGCCTAGTGTTGGGTCCGGATGATCGCACATTGTTGTCCTGGAAGAGTCTTCGAAGTATACTGAGATAGGTGGCTCCTCCCCTGGACTACAGTGCGCATGGGCATCGGCTCCATCCCCAGATTGTTTTTCGCCATTGTGGCAGAAGATGGAGTGAAAAGTGTAAAGGATGTCCATGCTAATGATTGAATACAATAGTATATCTGCAGCTGCGACAGGCACCGGGGAGGAGGGTGGGCGATATGAATGTTAGCAGCCCTACATGCCAAGAACAGATGCATACTGGTAAGTAGCATATTCAGTTCGAGGCATGTGGGCTGCTAAATTCATATCTTAGCATAGAATACATAGCAGTCCCTCCATCAGCTGCGGTTGCCCGTGCCAGCTGCAGAAACCTGAAAAAGTGTCTTGAGAACAGCCTGTCCTACAGCAGCTTGCTGCTTGGAATGCACATCAACACAGTAGTGTTTTGTAAAGGTATGTGGGGTAACCCACGTGGCTGCTCTGCAAATGTCTTCTAAAGGAATGTTCCCTAGGAAAGCCATGGATGCCCCCAATTTGCGTGTGGAGTGCGCCCTTGGGGGTACCGTTAAAGTGCGCCTTGCCTTCTGATAACAGATTTGGATGCACTTAACAATCCACCTGGCTATTCCTGCTTTGGAAATAGGGTTGCCTTTGTGCTGTGGTGAGAAGGCAACAAAAAGTTGTTTTGTTTTCCTAAAGTGTTGTGTTCTGTCTATGTAGTACATCAACGCCCTCCGTACGTCTAACGTATGGAGCATTCTTTCCGCTACCGTTTGTGGGTTTTGGAAGAATGCCGGCAAGTCAATAGTTTGGTTGAGATGAAACTGTGACACCACCTTCGGAAGGAATATGGGGTTAGTACGTAGCACTACCCTATTTGGATGAATCTGAATGAATGGCTCTTGGATTGTGAGCGCTTGTAGCTCACCAACACGCCTCAGTGACGTAATAGCAATGAGGAAAGCTACTTTCCACGTTAGGAACTGGAGTTCACACGAGTGCAGTGGCTCAAAGGGTGGTCCCATCAGTCTGGTGAGGACCACATTGAGGTTCCACACCGGAGCTGGCGGTGTTCTTGGGGGAATGACTCGTTTCAGACCTTCAAGGAAAGCTTTAATGGCAGGAACCCTGAAGACAGAGAGATGCTGCCTATTCTGAAGATAAGCTGCGATGGCGGATAGATTTATCCGAATAGAAGTGAACGCTAGATTGCACTTGTAAAGATGTAGCAGATAGCAAATGATGTTAGGGATAAATGCATCTAGCGGGTTGATGTCATTGGCTGTACAGTAAATGACAAAACGCTTCCATTTTGCAGCATAGCATGCTCTGGTAGTAGGCTTCCTTGCCTCCTTGATGATGTCCATGCATTCAGGAGGTAGGTGGAGGTATCCAAACTCTAGGACTTCAGGAGCCAGATCGCCAGGTTGAGCTGTTGCGGATCTGGATGCTGAATGTCTCCATGGTTCTGCGTGAAAAGTCTGGGCGTGAGGCGCAGTCTTTGATGCGGCACCACTGAGAGTTCGAGGAACGTGGTGTACCATGCTTGGCGCGCCCACGTTGGAGCAACCAGGATGAGAGTCATCGAGTGCTGCCTTAGCTTTCTTGCCACCAGCGGTATCAGAGGGGCTGGCGGAAAAGCGTACGCAAATTTGCCTGACCAGTTCATCCATATCGCATTCCCCTGCGACTGTGGGTGAGGGAACCTGGCGGCAAAGTGTTGGCATTTTGCGTTTTCTTTTGTTGCAAACAGGTCTATCTCTGGATGACCCCACTGCTGGAAGTACGGGTGGAGTACAGATGGGTGTAACTCCCACTCGTGCATTTGATGGCTGTATCTGCTGAGCAGATCCGCCATCTGATTGTCCTTGCCCGGGAGGTGTTCTGCCATGAGGAAGATGTTCCTCTGAATGGCCCACCGCCACATGCCCTGAGCCAGATGAGACAGCTGTGGCGAGTGGGTGCCCCCCTGCTTTTGAATGTAGTACATGGCTGTCATGTTGTCCGTCCGGATCAACACTACTTTGTTGCACAGATGTACTTTGAAGGACTTGAGTGCCAAGAAGATTGCCATCAGTTCTAGGTAGTTGATGTGCATCTTCTTTTGTTGCGTCGTCCATAGTCCCTGCACCGTGTAGTGGAGCACATGAGCTCCCCACCCCTGGAGAGATGCGTCCGTTGTCAGGGTAATCTGTGGCACTGGCTCCTGGAACAGTCGGCCCTTGCAAAGGTTGTGTGGAGTCCACCAATGCAGAGAGTCGTATGCCCGACTGGTAACCAACACTAGGTCTGTTAATTGGCCTTGAGCCGGTGTCCACTGATTTGCTAAGCACTCCTGGAGCGGGCGCATATGCAACCGTGCGTGAAGGGACTATGAAGATGCAGGAGGCCATCATGCCTATCAACTGCATGAACACTCTCGCTGGAAGTGAGTGTTGTGGTCTGAACTTCTGGATCAGAGACTGCATGCTGTCTATCCTGACTTGGTTTGGTTGAGCCATGGCCGTCAGTGTATTGATCGTCGCACCTAGAAACTGCCGGACATGTGTCGGCTGAAGATGCGACTTTGGGTAGTTCAACGAGAAACCTAGATCGTGAAGGAGGTGAATGGTAGTTGACATGTCCGCGGCGCACTGTTGTTCCGACTTGGCTTGAACGAGCCAGTCGTCCAGGTAGGGGTAGACATGTATGTTCTGCCTCCTGAGGTGCGCTGCTACTGTCGCCAGACACTTGGTAAACACTCTTGGGGCTGTGGTCACTCCGAAGGGTAGGACCTTGAACTGATAATGCCTGCCTTGGATAGTGAACCTGAGGTATCTTCTGTGGGACGGGTGTAGTGGTATGTGGAAATAAGCATCCTTGAGGTCTAAGGTTGCTAAGAAGTCCCCTTGGTTTAACAAGGGAAGAATCTGTTGCAGTGTGAGCATATGGAAATGTTCTGACAGTATATACAGGTTGAGGGGACGTAGATCTAGAATGGGTCTGAGAGATCCGTCCTTCTTCGGAATAAGGAAGTACAGGGAATATACCCCTGTGCCTTCCTCCTCTACTGGCACGAGCTCGATTGCGCCTTTTGGCAGCATCACCACTACTTCTTGCTGCAATAAGTGCAAGTGCTCTGCAGACATAGGCCGTTGCCTTGGTGGGATGTTGGGTGGAGTGGATTTTAACTCTAGACAATAACCGTACTGGACAAGTTGTCGCACCCACCTGTCTGTGGTGATGTTTCTCCAGACGGGCAGGAACTGCTGTAGTCTCCCCCCGACAGGTGTTAAGTGGTCGGGGGGCAGTGACAGAGAGTCACTGTTTGCTTGGGGCAGAGGAGCGGGAGTTGTTGTTCCCTCTGCCACGTCCTCTGGTGCTGTTTCCTCGGTAACCGCCCTTGTTCTGTTTGGGGTACGAGGATTGTGCTCCACCTCTAGAGAATTGTGATTGTTGACCCATCTGTCCTCTGGTGACTCCACATGCACCTGAGCGACGAAAATTGTTGCCACGAAACTGTTGTGATTGTAGGGCCCCCATAGACTTAGCAGTTTCGGTGTCCTTCTTAATTTTTTCTAGGGTGGTGTCCACATCTGGACCAAACAGTCTATCAGGATTGACTGGCTGATTAAGTATGGTTGTCTGAATGTCAGGTTTAAACCCCGATATGCGGAGCCACGCCTGTCGTCTCAGCATGACGCTAGTGTTAATGGCCCAAGCTGCTGTGTCTGCGGCATCAAGTGCACACTTTATGGCTGCGTTGGAGATTAGTTTTCCCTCTTCTATAAGCAGTTTGGTGCCCTCTTGAAACTGCGAAGGCAGGTTTTCTAAAACCCGCTCTAGGGTGTCGTAATGCGCCCTATCATAACGTGCCAAGAGTGCCTGTGTATTTGCAATACGCCAAAAATTGGCAGCCTGTGCAGCTACCCTTTTGCCTCCTGCCTCTAGCACCTTGGACTCCTTATCCGGGGGAGGAGCTTCACCCGTTGTTTGGGAGTTGGCCCTTTTGCGGGCATTTGCGACCACCAGGGAGTCAAGCGGCAACTGTCCCCGAATGTATGCAGGGTCTGCAGGTGCTGGTCTGTACTTCTTTTCGATACGTGGATTGACCACTCTCGCCCTGGTAGGTTCCTTAAAGATGTCCGCTGCATGTTTGAGGACCCCTTTGAGCATAGGCAGTGTCTTTACTGTCCTTTCAGAGACTGAAAAAGTGTCAAATAGAAAGTCTTCTTCTACTGGGTCAGCATGCATGTCCACATCATGATTAGCAGCTGCCCTTTCAATGAGTGCATGAAAACCTGCAGAATCTTCTGTTGGGGATGCACGTGCAGTGAAAGGCTGTGGGTCTTGCCCCACATCTTGGGTGCCTTGGTCACCAATGTCATCATATGAATCCGGCTGTGCATCTGGTTCATTGATGGGGAAAGTGTATTGGTCATCTTCAACATATCCCTCACCCTCAGAGTGTTCTGGGGAAGGAGTTGGGCTCCTTCTTGGAGGAGGCTGGATAGGTTCCATGAGGCCTGAAGCGTCCTGAGGAAGCCTTTTTTTCTTCAGGGGGATGACATAGGAGTCCACTGGCTGTGAAGTGATCCTCCTCTTGTAAAGGGTCAATTTGCCCGTGTCTGCGTCGATAAAACGCTCATAATCCTCTTCAGAGTCGAGTACCCGACTTGAAAGTGCCCCTGCCGTTGAAGAATCCGACTTTTTTGGCGTCGATTTTGTTGAAAAGGCCTTCGGCGTCTCTTTTGGCGGCAGAAGGAAGAGAAGTTTACCCGCAGGCTTCACCGGAATGTCCATCGGCTTCTGTGGCGATGGCATCGGAGCCGGCGTAGCAGAGGCCTTCTCCCTGATTCTCTGTAGTGAAGAGGCGATGGGGGACGCGTCACTTACAGTGGCCTTTGGCGCCGACGAGGAGGTCTTGACCTTGCCCTCGGATCCGACGTCCTGTTGGCCCTTCTGAGTTTTGGACGATGATGCCGCAGCCGCCGACCCAGAGTCCTTGGACCGATGCGCAGATGTGCCAGTCTTCGATCCGTGTGATTTTGTCGGCTCCGTCTCCACCACGCGTCCGACTAACGGAGTCCCAGTCGGAACCGGAGCCGTGTCGCTGGCTTTGGCGGGCTTTGACAGCGTCGCAGCGGTTGACCCGTGCCGACCACCCTTCTTAGAGGATCCCTCCTCTGGCGCCGATTTCGACCCTGTGGAATCGACAGATTTCTTCGACTTTTGTGGACGGGAGGTCGACGGAGTCGATGAAGCAGCGGGTGTAGTCGTTTTTGGTGGTACGGCCGCCATCTTAGGGTCGCTCGAAACGATAAGTTTCGGTTTCGTTTTCTGGTCGGCCATTTTAGGTGTAGTCGATACCGTAGGTTTCAGTTTCGGTTTCGATACGGGCTGCGCAGCAAGTATGTCCGTGGCCGGGCCTGAAGGCGGGGCCGTGGCTTGCGGTACGGGGTCTTGGGTAAGGCCGACAGGCGATCCCGTGACCCGATCTTGATCTTCGTAACCTTCGGGGCGTAGCTCGTCCCCTGAGCTATCTTCCGCGGCCCCATAAATCTCTTCGACGTCCCCTACCTCGTCGACGTATTCAAGGCCTTGACCCACGACTCCGTCGTCGTCTTCCGGATCTGTCTCGACCTCCGTCTCGGGCGGGGAGATTTGAAGATGATGGCTCTGGTCCTCCTCTTCTTGGTCGCCGAAGATGTTTTCTGGATCCGGGGCCGCTTGTCTGGCCTCAAGGCGCACCGCGCGCCGAAGCTTGAGTGTCCTCTTTGACCTGAATCTTGCGCAGGCCCTGCAGTTGTCTTCGTTATGGTCTGGTGAAAGGCATTTGTTACAGACCGGGTGCACGTCGATATGTGGGTATTTGGACCCACAGAGCGGACAGTACTTAAACGGACTCCGCTCCATGCTGGAAAGTTGCATCGTGTCGCGATGAGAAGGCCTTGATGTCCGAAGAGTGCAAGCACTCCGTTGATTCCGACTCCAAGAGACGGAAGAACTCAAGACCGTGCGCAAACAATACCGACGCAAAGAATACAAGGCCTTTTGGCCGTAAAAAGTTAGTTTTTCTCGGTTCCGACAGAGACGTCGAGACCGCATCCGAACCCAATGGCGGAAAAAAACAATCTGGGGATGGAGCCGATGCCCATGCGCACTGTAGTCCAGGGGAGGAGCCACCTATCTCAGGATACTTCGAAGACTCTTCCAGGACAACAATGTGCGATCATCCGGACCCAACACTAGGCGGCGATCTAATGCTAAGATATGAATTTAGCAGCCCACATGCCTCGAACATTTAAAGGAACCGCATGTGTATGAAAAGACACCGCCTGAATACGCAACCCTACGTAAGACAAGTCAAAACGAAACCTAAGAGCGGCGCACGTGAGCTTCTACCGTATACAGCTCACGTCGTGCGGCTCTTAGGTTTCCAAGGCGCATGGCAGAGTCGCGCTCGCACACATTCACAGCAAACAGCCAGCAGCAAAAGCACGCTCACGAGGCCAAATCCGAGACGGAAAATGCGCACGTCCGACTCGTGTCCACATATTCAGTAAGCAAATAGGTATACTAAAGTATACAAGCATTTGCAATGCATCGGTCTCACATTTGTTAGAGGTAGAGCTATTGGCATTGTCAATGATAATGCCTTTTACTGATGTGTTTTCCTTTGGAGTGGAGTGAATGCATGTGGTTTGGAGTGGATTTTTGTGGGTTGAACTGGAATTGTTACCTGTGGAATTGTTGGTGTTGGAATTGTGTGGCGTGTATTGTATTGATGTAGAGACATTATGTGGTATGGTGAACAGATAGGATTGAAAGCTGCACATAATAGACAAAAGGGATGATAAAGAGGGATAGGTTTGGTACATGGTTTTTGCACAAAAACTCATTTCACGCTCAGCGCAAACTGCACTCACTCCTATGTTGCTCCATCTACTTACAACCAGGGGTCATATTATTAGCTCAGTCTGCAACCCCGCTCAGGCACAAACAGAGGCCACCAGCCAGTTTTAAAGTAACTACAAAAAAGTCAACACTAGAACTCTGCAACTCTGTGGATAGTCCATGGCATCACAGCTCAGAAACAGAGCAACATCCACCTTTGCTTACTTCCATGCTTGCTGACTGCAATGCAGTCACTAGCATTCTTAATTGAGCACAAAACATAGTCAATGCCCGTTGGCATCTATGGAGGACATAATTACCACCCAGAACTAAATTAACAATCTAGGGAAACTATTCAGAACAAGGATGGCAACTTGGGATACACAGTAGCCATTGGCATTAAGCGAAAAGATTGTAAACAGACCCTTGCAAAAGAGGGACAGACTGATTTTACTTAGTGAAAATTACTTGGAATTGTGTCGGTACTACAGCAATAGTGAAACTATGTAATGTGTAAAACAAACTATGTTGCAGAGGCTAGACCGGGGAAGGGAAAGCACTTATTGGTGTGGTACGAACATGTCAGTTATGCCAGCACAATGTAATCTGTGCTTTAAGTGGGCAGGACTGAGTACCTGCCTTTTTTTAATTTGAAAGATGGAGTCCCAGCACTTCTAAGTAGTAAACAGGTACTCTGGAATCACCTGTGACAGGCACCTCATTATTAGCATTTCAAGCACTGAATAGATTCACGTATAGAAATATGTAAAGTTGAGGGGTGTGCCAAATTTGCGTCATTTGCTTTCACGTAAGTACGCAAAATTTCCCAAACGTTCTGCAAAATTAAAATACAGCATTTAGATTTTTTTTTAAAGGGTTAAAACCACGTGCCTAGAACAGAGCATTGTGTGTTCTGGTCCTTCACAGTATCCCAGAACTCTTCTACTAACATTTTTCAGCAAACTCAACATTATTATACCCTGCTGCTTAGTGTTAGGAATTTCGCTTAACAAGGGTAATGCGATAATCACAAAATTACACCAGTGCCACTGGAATTTTGCCCAAGCCCACTGGAGTTTTGAAGCGACGTCCATTATTACCCAATAGTGTACGAACATGTAATGTTATCGTTATGTGATCTGAAGTGAGAATACGTGACCATTTGGTGTTTCACCTTCAAACGGATCGGAGATACATGAAGGAATTATCAACAGCAAAGCTGTGCTCTTCCTCTACACCAGTGTTCAAAATGAGTTACAAATTAAGGGGTTTTTCCTCCCAAAAAAGAAAGTTATATATAATAATTCATAGATGTGTTCCTTTGTTAGATCCTGTTACAGTACAGATATTACACATACTATCACCACAACCGTTCTTTAGGGGAAACATTAAAAAAATTGAATCAGACGCGTGTCTAACTTTAGCCTCCGGGTTATTACTTAGAGAGGGGAATAATGTAACGGAACATAAGTGACTTTGGTTTTCACATGATCTATGACCTGATATTTATAAGGAAGATTTGAATCTTTGTATTGGCAAAGCGAGGGAAATTACAGGAAATAAAGGTGGAAAGCCTCCATCAAACTTACTAGAAAAATACATTTCTGTATGTGCGACTCGAGCTCCTTCTCCAGCTCCAGGGTGAGCGCCTTCAGCCTCCTCTCCGCCTCGCTGGGTATAGCCTCCATGCACGGGGTCACCTGGTAGGGAAGCTTGAACCTGTGCACGGTGGCAGAGCTCTTGGCGGAGCTATAGCTGAGGTGGCCAGGGCCCCCAAGGCGAACTCCGAGCTGTACTCGCTAGGAGGCTGCTGCTATGACTGGGTAACGAGCCTTGGGGTGGTGAGCATCACCCAGTTTGTGCAGGCTGCCCTCTTCCTGGAACAGCGTGCCCAGCATGGACGACCGGGGCGAGAGCTCCGTGTAAGCACCCATGGACCCCCTCGATCTGCGAGAGCTGCTGGAGTTGTGGCTAGAGATGCTGGACCGGGGGCTCTTCTGCCGGCCCGGCGTGCCAAGTCCTGCTCCAGGTCCTCCATGGGTCTCCGTTAGCCCAAGACCCCCCGATTCTCTCCTGCAGCGGGAGAGTCCAGTGGCTCACACCATGCTCACTCGCAGGGTGCAGAAATCACCAGAGTGCACCAGATACTCTGATCCACTCAGCATCTGCGAGGCAGACAACCAGCCCGATGGTGATGCTCCACGGGCGGCGGGCACCTTCACCAGCAGCCTTGGTTATCCTCCACGGCTGGCCAACTTGTTCCCTGGCTCCTGCCTGGGTCACATCCCCTTCAGCTCAGCTTGTAGAGTACCAGGGATCCAGAGCCTCCTCTCCTGTTGTTTCCCACGGCGCCTGGATCCGCACGCCCGGCTCGCTTGTTCCTGGACACTGAATTTCGTGGAAGCTGGCGCGAGACGCCTCACTTCCGGTCTTAGAGGCAGCTGTAACTCTCCCTACCAACTACTGCTCCACGGAATAAAGGGCCTCCGATGCCACCCACCGCAGCGGTGTGTGTACAGAACAGAAAGGCAAGAGTGCGCTCTAATAAAGTTAAAATACATAATAAAACAAGCTGGGTTTGTAGAGCAGAAAAGAGCAGCAGTCAAAACGAAACCTAAGAGCCGCGCGCGCGAGAGGCTGACTTGCAGTGAAGACAGGGGATGTGCACGTAGCCGGCCTGGGCGTGCGCGCCCACGAGGTCAAATCCGCGAGGGAAAGCGCGTGCACCTCCCCTGTCCCATTTACAAAGTATACTAAAGTATACTAGAGGTCCCTTCGCTACGCTCGACCTAAAAAGGAAAAAAGTGTTTGACAATGGGAGCAAGGACGTCTCCCTTGGCTCCGATTCAGACTACCAAAAAGCCAAATGCAGGAAGCTTGAGGATGATAGCGATATATCATTGCTTGAAGAGATCAGTAGCCCCTCAAACCCTCCATCTGACAGTTTAGTACATACAAACCCTCACAGAACCCCCAACAACGCCTCTTCAAACCAGACCAGGACATCACCTAAAGAAACAAAGTTAAACGAAGCTGCCAACTTAAGGCCGGGCCCGGCAACAAAAAATGTCATTGAGGGCTCCTTCCAACAGAAGACTCCACTTTACTTCCAACCCAAGATTGACACCAAATTTGCGTTTCTGAAAGATCCAAGTACCGTAATATTTTCAAAAACTAGCGGTATTAAAGGATTGCAAACTCCTCTGCAACCAAGTAACTTCAATTTACTCCTTCAGTCGGACAACTTAAACTCAAAACAAACAGTAGTACAAATCCATACAACGTACCCACAACAACAACTAGACAAATGGGACAAGCAACAGTAATTTAATCAACAACAGACCTACTCAAGACCAAGAAGCAAATGACAAACTAGAAGGGACAAGAGGCTTAGACAACGTAGTGGTAGCTGGCGCCACCGATCAAAAAGTAGAACTAGGGGATTCCGCTAAAAATACTGACAAAGTAAAAACACCAAATTTAACATATTTATACTCACAGGCGGGTACAGGCCCACCAGGCCCTCCTACAACAAATCGGCCTAACTCACCCCGATTACGGCAAGAAGAGAACCTGAGATGGACACGCTAATATCATGCCAGCAAGAAGGGCCAGAAAAAGGCTCAATTATTAAACTTAAACAGCACCTCTTAAAGAGAGGAATCCCATCCTCCGGTTACCATTCAAAATTCGGAACAAGGACCAATTACCTTGGCTTACTTAAGTGTTAACCAGGCAAGTCTAAATAACACAGCTCAAAGAGTAGAACAAAAATCCAAGGCACCTATTGTGCCAATTACCAGCGTTTCCCCTCAACACCGGCCAATCGTCCAGGAGAACAAAACAATAATAATTGAAGAAAACACCTCGCTGGGGCATAGTCAGGCGACCGCGTATAACACCCACCATTAACTCTAATTTCGACATGTCCTTTCTAGCTTCTCAAGAGTGGGAGGAACTAGTGGCTTCATACAGCAATGACCCGAAAAACACAACAAGCAGCGCAAAGACAGAACCTAGTGACAAAAGCAAATCAACCAAAGATACATTTTGGGAAACAGTATTAAGCGATGCAATACTCAACTGCAGCACTACAATATCAATCTGGTAAAATGGATTTACAACTAACAGTGTTTCAAACCCTAGCAGATTTCACTTCTACAAATGATAGGAAGTTGGCAGACTTAAACGGATTGATAAAGAGGGCAAGTAGCAGCCTTCGACAAATTACTTCAGCAAGAATGTACCTGTGCCCCAATTGTAGACAAACTTTAATGTTACCAACGCTACTGGCAGACTTACTATCTATCGCAGCAACTGTAACTGCGGCAAGCCCGTAATGGCCTACAAAGGGGGAAATAAAAACTGTATCCCAATATACTGAGAAGTTGTCCTTAAACAGGACCGACAAAGCAGATGAGTGGGACTTTGCAATATCTCAACACAGCCACTCCAGAAAAAGTAGTAATGGAATTATCAAAATCCACGAATAAAATTACGCCAACACCTGCCACACGAACAAAAGGAAGGGCAGGAAAGAAAAAAAACCTACTGCTCACACCCAACATCTGAACAATCGGTTACAATGGCGACCACTAGTCACGAATATCGAACCTACAAACAATCAACGTTCCCCAGTTTCCTTACTGGAAGAAAGCACAACTGCAAAAAACACTGCGAGGGAACTTGCACCCCATACCAAAACCAAGCAAATAGAGGCCAGTGCTCAAGAAATAAAAAACAAACTCAGCAACCAACCAGAAATAACTCCAAAATCCAGTAGTAAAACCCAGGAGCGTACACACCAGAGTCCATGAGCAGAGAGTTACGTTACCCACAAACTGAAAATCCAGAGCTAACTAGAGACACACAAGAAAAAACTTGGGATCCCAAAGGCCAATTTCCAACCATTGAGGACAGAATTGTCAGTAAAACAAACGTCTCTCACATCTTTAGTTTACATCAGTTTACAACCGTTACTAAATTAAACACAGAGGCAGGTCCCAGGGGAGTATTTAAAGACCCTAACTGCTAAACCCCGACTATAAATGACACCAACAAAAATTAGCAGTGAGTCAGAAAAGGCCAATCAAATCATGTACCCAAAAATACAGAAAAACAAAAAAAGGAGGGAAAAGTTATCAGTTAGAACGAGTTCCCATCAGTCCACCATCGAGACCGCCCTTCATCATCTGGGATCTCTTGTTCATTTCGAGATTGGGAAACCACAGAGACCTGGCAGGTATTATTGACCAAGTCAAGGGTGTCCCAAGAACATTACCACAGATGTGAAAAATGGTATGTCTAGTGAAGGACTGAATAGCAGTGCTAAAAAAGAGTGTGTAAGTGAATAAGAAAAGAGAAAAGACTCTAAAATTAGGTAGTGATAGGGGAAAAACAACTTTAATATACACCCTCACACTCCTAAATCAATAAAAACAGTGCAAATAGTAGTGTAACAAAGAACTACTAGCAAAGATGTTAGGTCGACATGTTTCTGCAGTCCTAGGAGCCTATAGGTCTCCTGCTGCTTCCTCAGGACCATTAGTGCTACTGCTATTTAAAAAAAAAAAAAAAAAAAAAAGTAAACCATATCACCTGATACGTGTGAATCTATTCGTCTTCCCAACCTGGAAAGATAGAGGAAATATAAGGGTACATGAAAGAAAGGACAAAACAGAAAAAACATAGTCCATAATGATACTATTTCTTCATGATGCTCTTGTTTGCTCAATGAACCACAGGCCGTTTAAGAATAGCGGCTAGTGAAGGACAATCGTGATTTGTCGCAAGTATGGAAATCTAAATTCACTCACCCATTTGTTGGGAAGGAAAAGCCCCACCTCACCTGGCACCAGCTCAGGTAGTGGGTGCACCGTGCTATAGTAAAACAAAAGAGATAATGTTGTCGATAGGTATATGATACCTCCCATTTCACATCCCACCAGTCTCTCACACGCCGCATTTGGCGGCGCACTCTCACACCAAATCAATGTCATCAAAATTTTAAAAAAGGACTGCGTGAAATGATCACCGGCTCCATTGATACAAAAATTTGCTCACAATAGCTCACACAGTAAATCGCAAGCATCCAGCGTATATTCCATAGCCCGCTTTGCACTGCTGTTATTAGCCCCTTACCTCTCCGTCAGTATACCGGTCGTCCTCTGACGCTGTTTCGTAGAGAGGTATCGCCTCGGTGTACCGGCGGGGGATAAATAAGTTTGTTGTTTCCGGGTTTGGGCGAGTGCTGCACGCGGGTGCGGCACGTGATGATGTGGCGTGTAGAGGCCTTCGGGAGATGTAGTTCCCGTAATGACAAACAGAGACCAAGTTCGAGTCTTCGATCAGCCCCATGTTCAAAACGCTAGCTAGCTTTACAATTGTTTTATCAGAATTGACAGCTTTTCTGTATAGTATAAATACTGGTACCATGCTAAGCGGATCCTGGATTGGAACTGAATGCCCCAATTTCCATTTTCAATACTGGTATCGTATATCAAGACACCATTGCAGGACAGTTAAATAGTTAAATAGAAATATAACTATTTCATAATTTTAATTTTACGTACTGTTGCGCGTTCATAAAAATAACGTTTTGAACATGGGGCTGATCGGGGACTCGAACCTGGTCTCTGTTTGTCATTACGGAAACTACATCTCCCGAAGGCCTCTACACGCCACGTCATCACGTGCCGCACCCGCGTGCAGCACGCGCCCAAACCCAGAAACAACAAACGTATTTATCCCCCGCCGGTACACCGAGTCGATATCTCTCTACGAAACAGCTTCAGAGGACGACCGGTGTACCGACTGAGAGGTAAGGGGCTAATAACAGCAGTGCAAAGCGGGATATGGAATATACGCTGGATCTTGCGATTTACTGTGTGAGCTATTGTGAGCACATTTTTGTATCAATGGAGCCGGTGATCATTTCACGCAGTCCTTTTTTAAAATTTTGATGACATTGATTTGGTGTGAGAGTGCGGCGCCAAATGCGGCGTGTGAGAGACTGGTGGGATGTGGAATGGGAGGTATCATATACCTATCGACAACATTATCTCTTTTGTTTTACTATAGCGCGGTGCACCCACTACCTGAGCTGGTGCCAGGTGAGGTGGGACTTTTCCTTCCCAACAAATGGGTGAGTGAATTTAGATTTCCATACTTGCGACAAATCACGATTGTCCATCACTAGCCGCTATTCTTAAACGGCCTTTGGTTCATTGAGCAAACAAGAGCAGCATGAAGAAATAGTATCATTATGGACTATGTTTTTTCTGTTTTGTCCTTTCTTCCATGTACCCTTATATTTCCTCTATCTTTCCAGGTTGGGAAGACGAATAGATTCACACGTATCAGGTGATATGGTTTACTACTTTTTAAAAAAAAATAGCAGTAGCACTAATGGTCCTGAGGAAGCAGCAGGAGACCTATAGGCTCCAAGGACTGCAGAAACATGTCGACCTAACATCTTTGCTAGTAGTTCTTTGTTACACTACTATTTGCACTGTTTTTATTGATTTAGAAGTGTGAGGGTGTATATTAAAGTTGTTTTTCCCTATCACTACCTAATTTTAGAGTCTTTTCTTATTCACTTACACTCTTTTTTAGCACTGCTATTCAGTCCTTCACTAGACATACCATTTTTCACATCTGTGGTAATGTTCTTGGGACACCCTTGACTTGGTCAATAATACCTGCCAGGTCTCTGTGGTTTCCCAATCTCGAAATGAACAAGAGATCCCAGATGATGAAGGGCGGTCTCGATGGTGGACTGATGGGAACTCGTTCTAACTGATAACTTTTCCCTCCTTTTTTTGTTTTTCTGTCTTTTTGGGTACATGATTTGATTGGCCTTTTCTGACTCACTGCTAATTTTTGTTGGTGTCATTTACAACCGTTACTAGTCACTACCCTGAGCCCTCGACCCAGGAATCCACCCAAGAGGAGGAGTCTGACACGATCATCTTTGCCCCCCCCAATACAAGTCGCGAGGCCGTGCAGACATCTTAAACAGAGGGAATATGCTAAAGCTTCTGCAAGATATCCCAAAGTTAGCCAATATTCATACTTTCGATCTATTGTCTGTTGAGTTTTTACCCAACAACGGCCTGCCAAATTCCGAAGTCTCCAAAACCAGATGGAAAACGTCTGAGATAGAGAGTAGAATTATCCAAGAAAGTAAAAGATTTCAAAGCTGGGGGAATCACCCTAAATCCAGTGCCCTAACCACTATATGCAGCTCCATTTCTATTCACAGACAGTGAATCCAGACCGTCTACTTCAGTCCTAAGGTGAGCAATGGGCCGCTCCCAAATAGACGACCAACTCCTTCCAAAGGAATCCCTGTCAACTAACGGAAGGCAGGGGCTACAACGAACAATTCTCCTAGCGCAATCAAATTGACATAAGACACCCCCTCCATCAAACCTTCGATTGGGTCCCAACGAAGTTAAAACATGCATCTGGAATATTAACGGCTTAAACTCCAAACTAGGGGCCAGATGTAGGTAATCCCCGATTACCGATTCTTAAATACCGAATCATACCGATTCGGTATTTAAGAACTGGCAATCGGGATGTAGGTATATTTACCGAATTAATTACTGAATCGGTATGAATGGGTAATTAATGAATCGGTATTTACCGAGTCTGTAACTGCCATTGTTTCCTATGGGCCTTGAGGCCCATAGGAATCAATGTCAATTACCGAATCGGTATTTACCGATTCGGTAATTGGGGGAAATATTGAAGGGTGGCAGGGTGTCACTTTGACACCCTGTTGCACCCCTCAAATGTGCATGGGTGCACATGTTGCTGACATACATGCCCTTAGTGCATGTATGTCTGCAACATGGCACTGTTTAAAACGCAAAAAAAATGCTTTTTAAATGGTTTTCTTAATTTACCACCAACTACTAGTTGGTGGTAAATTAAGAATTCTTAAACCCTTGTAGCACTGAAAACAGTGCTACCTACATCTGAAATTACAGAATCGGTAATTTTACCAATTCGGTATTTTACCGAATCGGTAAAATTACAGAATCGGTAAAATTACCGATTCTGTAATTTTACATGCCCCTACATACCAATGTCCAAATACCGGTCGGAAACGGCCGAAAATCTGTATTTTCGGCCGTTTCCGACCGGTATTTGGACACCTACATCTGGCCCTAAGTGACAATGACTTTTTGAACTACCTTAAAACTTTCAACATCATTTTACTCCAGGAGACCTGTGAAGATAAACCTTTTGTCTTACAGGGCTACACTTCCAGCTTTATTCCGGCCACTAAGGGATCCATTTTCGGACGCCGCTCAGGGGGTCTACTCCTCCTCTCTTTCATAACAAACATTGGGGAAACCCACCCCATAAAAATTTGCATCGCCCCTCTAAGTTGTATTCAGGCCTCAATGGTGAAATTGACTCTTAACCAGACAGCACAGAAAGTAATACTGATAAACATCTACTTACACCCTAAACACAAACTACAAACATCCAAGGAATTGATCAAAGAAGTCACAAGATTAATGGAAGAAGAGGACGCAGACAATGTTATCCTGGCCGGAGATTTTAACATGTACCTTTTAGGGAATAGCCGGGAAGACTATCTCACGCACGACCTGACTGTGCATGGGGAATTCAGACTCAAGGCCCCTCGAAGGAAACCAGACCAGCGAAGAGTTCAAACTATCTCTTGTTGGAATTGGAGCACCTGAACTTGAGGGCAGTAAATGGCTGCTTTAAGGGGGATAATCCACCGGTACCTACATACCACTCAGCCAAATCATCTTCCTACCTTGATTTTACATTCACTACGTTATCCATGTTTGACAGGATAGCCTCATTTCAAATAGGCAACAACATACTTAGCGACCACATGCCACAAGAAATAAAACTTCAAGTGGCCTCAACATTATCCTTGGAGGCCGAAAAATTCATAATTCCGGTAGGAACAATAAACCTCAAACGTATACGGTGCAACTCAACAAATATAGAAATAGTAGCAGCTACAGTTACATAAGTTCTTAAGCAAGTACAAGATAATTTAAGTCAACCATTGGAAAGTTGGGAAAAATTCATCTGTTCCCTTGCCGACAAATTTTCTACCAAAACAGGCCCAAAACGAAAGAACGGAAACGACCCACCGATGACGATAGTTTCTTTACTAACAATGCACCAATTATTACGACAACTCCAGAGAACACCGGGAAATCAGAGCTTGCAGCAGTCTCTTCGTGAAACAAAGGCCCTTTTTAACCCCTTGCATGCTCGTGACGGAACCCTTCCGTCACGAGCCACGGTGGTGCTGTGCTGGTGACGGAATGGTTCCGTCACGGCCCGGCCGCCGCGCCTGCGCGGCGCGTTCTATTGAGCGGGCGGGAACGGAACCATTCCATCACAAGCACAGCGCCCCCGCGGCTTGTGATGAAGTGGTTCAGTCACGCGCATGCAAGGGGTTAAAAAGGGCCGCGGCGGCCAAGGGGTTAAGTGAAGAAAATGGATCAGGAAAACGACCATGAATAATGAATTTCGGGCTAAACTTCTTTACGACGCAAAACAGAAAAACAGTTAAATCCGTACATGAATAACATCGGCCAAATCACCCAGGAATCAACTCTCATATTACTGAAGAGGCCAGGGTAGATTTCCTTTCTAAACATTTTAATGACACGGAACAAATAGCTACACACCCCAAATGTCCGGGACCTGAGAGCTCCAGCAGGATCGTAAAGGAGCTAATACAACATCGCCCACCTTCACTTGAGGATGGAGAAAGAACAGTGCCATCCCAACAACAACGGGTAACAACTTCTGCACAAAATGACACACGGAGCCCAAGAAAGAAATAGCAAGGGGCAGACTGGCTGGAGCACCTGGCCCCAATGGCATTCCGCCTATGCTGTTCAAAAACGACCCAGACTACTGGAGCACCGCAACTGAATCGGTCTTTAAGTATGCAGTCAGAAACTCCACAATTCCTGAGTCATGGAGAGGCTCAATTAGAAGTCCAAGTTATAAACAAGGTGAGACATCTGTGCCGAAAAACTACTGCCTGATAACCCTGATTGACATTAAGGCTAAATACTTTGCAGGGCTCCTCTTAAATGATCTAGCCACTTGGGCCGAAGAGAATCACATAATACCGCCTACGAAAACAGGATTTCGGAAAGGGCAAGGTACAATAGCCAAAATAATGGACCTGACCTTGCTCATGGACGCAGCTAAACAGGGAAAATATCAGCTTTTTCTTTATTTCATAGACTTTGTTGCAGCATTTGATAATGTCGACCGTACACAGCTTTGGCAAAAATTGGATGGCTGGGAGATCCCTTCAACTCTTATACCAACTAAGGAACCTCCACACTAACATGGGTCAGGGTAAAGCTCGGCGAAGGTTTACATATATATATATAAAAAAAAATCTTACTACAAAAGGGCTTAAACAAGGAGCACCCCTGTTCAATCTTTTCCTATCGGACCTTCCGGGGGAGCTGAACAGTTGTGCAGCCCACGCACCAAAACTAGGGAATTCCACTCTGTCGAACCTGTTATACGTGGACGACCTAGTCCTGATAAGTAGGACCCCAAATGGACTCCAGCACTTACTGAATTTAACCTATAGATTCTCGCAAGAAAACGCACTAAAAATAAACTTCAATAAATCAAAAATTATGGCAGTCAATTATCGCAAGAAGAAGCACCTTAATTGGTTTCTTGACGAACATCGTTTGGAACAGGCAGTAAGCTACAAATACCTAGGGGTACTACTGGATCAAAATAATTAGTCGAAACCGCAAATAGAATCCTTGCGGAGAAAGGGGGTAATGACCTACCTAGCCATAAAGCCCCTGAAGAAGCTTTTACCGGATCTGACGTTTGGCTTTTTGCCAAGGGTTCTGCAAGCTAAACTCCAGCCAACTGTAACCTACGGGAGCGAAGCACTGAAGGGAAAAGATGCAACATCCCATGACAATATAATATCCAACTCATATCGAGCGATCTTTTAACTCCTCAGAATGGTCTCCCTGGCTCAAATACGATTGGAATTTGGGCTACAAAAACAGTCTTTGGAACGCATGGGAGCATAGGTGAAATGTTGGCATAAGATCAAAAGCGACGAAAAAAGAACCCTGAATGACCAACTTTGGGTGGAACTTTCTCACCCAAGAAAATCACCAGCAAGTCTATACCTCCAGGAATCTATTATAAACTTGGGTCTAACAGACTTGTGGAACGTCCAGACGAATCATTTTCACTTTTTAAAAAATATATAACAAAAGTAACATGCTTATTATCCGCAATAGAGGATAAAAAACACATTAGCCAAACGATCAGACAGCTGGACGGTCCTAAACACATACAAAACGCTTAAACCCCAGCTTTACTTGAAAATAGGAACAAAAATTAACATCAAGGAAAAATTTCTAAAACTCCGGCTGGGGGTTTGGCCCTTTTATCAATTCATGGGGAGAGAAAGGGAGGAGTCCAGCCTTGCCCTTTTAAGCGGCAGCAGTGTCGAGGATGTAATTCACGTCATACGCACCTGTAACATGCTAAAAGATACAAGGATCATCCTGTTAAAGCCAGCATTCAAACAGTATGGAGTTAGATAGTGCCGACAAGCGGTAATGCTGTGTTTCAACCCTGAGCTGGTCCAGCTAAATTGCTGGCTAATTAAATACCTTGACATAACTGCAAATAGATTGAAACACTGGACCGAGTCGCCTAATGACTACTTACTATAAGAACTGAGATAATCTCTACAAGAATGTAAACAGTCGAAACAATGCACAAGTTACTTACCTTCGGTAACGATCTATATGTAAGAAACAGTAGTTAGTATTGGATTCCTTACCTTAGAATATCCCCAGGCGTCAGACTGGATCCAGAAACTTTTGCGTAGCAGTACCCTTGCGGTCGGGAGGCGTCGTCGGCGCCGGGATGACGTCGCCGGAGTACTTAGAAGCCGCCCTCGTGCGTGGACGTCAGTTCTTATACACAGCTTTTCCGCGCCAGAAACGCAGAGTCATGATAAAAACAGACACTGGTGCCATGAAACTAGGGCCCTGAAAGGGGGTGACCTTAACCCTAGATATCGGTTCGCAGAACGGGGAGGATGGGTGGGGTGGTAAGGAATCCAATACTAACTACTGTTTCTTACAGATATATCGTTACCGAAGGTAAGTAACTTGTGCATCTGAAAGAAACAGGTTAGTATTAGATTCCTTACCTTAGAATAGATACCCCAGCAATACCAACCCCGGTAGTGGGTCTGCGAACCAATAATCACACCAGAAAGTCCTGGAGGACGGAACAGCCAAAGAAGCCATCCCTCCGGACTTGGCTGTCCAGGCAGTAGTGTCTTGCGAACGTGTGCAGCGAGGCCCACGTAGCTGCCTGACATATGTCCTGCAAGGGGACTCAGGGCATTAGTAGCCGTCGTGGCCCGAGTGGAATGGGCCCTCAGCCCAACAGGAGGTTCCTTCTTAGCCAAAGAATAGCATGCCTTGATGCACAACACGACCCACCGAGAGATGGTCAGTTTGTGCACCGCCCGTCCCTCCTTAGCGCCCACGTAACCAACAAAGAGTTGGTCATCCACCCGGAACGGACGTGTGCGATCCAGATAGTATGAGAGCGCACGTTTTGGGTCCAGACGGCGGAGCCACTCTTCCTCTTTAGAGGGATGCGGAGGCAGAAAGAAGGTGGGCAAGGTGATGGACTGCCCGATGTGGAAGGCTGTGACTACCTTGGGCAGGAAAGAGGGTCTTGTCCGCTACACAACCTTGTCCGGATGGACAGAAAGGAAAGGAGGTTTAGAGGAAAGGGCCTGGAGCTCACTCACTCTCCTGGCAGAGGTGATGGCAACCAGGAAAGCAGTCTTAAGTGTAAGAAGACGGAGAGGACAGTTATGAAGCGGCTCAAAAGGAGCGCACATCAGGTAAGTAAGAACCAGGTTCAAGTCCCACTGGGGCATCACGAAAGGAACAGGGGAAACATATGAGTGATGCCCTTCAAGAATCTGTTAACAATCGGGGACTTGAACAAAGAAGGCTGATCAGGTAGCCTTAAGAAGGCGGAAAGGGCAGAAAGGTAGCCCTTGATAGTGCCCAGAGCAGAGCCCTGCTGGGCAAGAGAAAGAAGGAAGAGGAGAACCTCAGAAAGGAGGGCAGTGAGTGGATCCACAGCCTTTGCTGTGCACCATGCCACAAATCTGTTCCACCTGCAGGCGTATACCGACTTTGTGGAGAGACGCCTGGCTGCCAGAATGACATTACAAACTTCAGGAGGCAAGTCAAATGGCCTCAACTGTCGCTGCTCAATCTCCAAGCATGGAGGTGGAGACTGGACAGGTTCGGTTGGAGGACCGACCCCTGCTGCTACGACAGAAGGTCCTCCTGAAGAGGCAGAAGAATCGGGGGATCGACAGACATGCCGAGTAGCTCTGGATACCAATAGCTTCGTGCCCAGTCCGGAGCCACAAGGATAACTTGGGCCCGGTCGCGCCTGATCTTCTTCAGCACTCTGGGCAGAAGTGGTATAGGCAGAAAGGCGTACAACAGACCGCAGCTCCACTCGCGACGAAAAGCGTCTCCGAGCGAGTGCCGCCTTGGAAATTCCAACGCGCAGAACTGATGACATTGCGCGTTCTCTTCTGTGGCAAATAGATCTAACCAAGGCTTTCGCCACTGCTGAAAGAGACCTTGCGTCACGTCAGAGTTCAGACGCCATTCGTGATCCATCATGCACGGACGGCTGAGTTTGTCTGCCCTGGCGTTCAGTGAACCTGCCAGGTGTTGAACCACCAGGGTCACGCCCTGATGTTCCAGCCACTGCCAGAGGCGCAGAGCCTCCTGGTATAGGGTCCACGACCCCACCCCGCCCTGTTTGTTGCAGTACCACATGGCGGTGGTGTTGTCCGTGAACACCTGCACTACACTCCCCCGGACAGAGGGGAGGAATGCCTTCAGTGCAAGCCGGATCGCCCGCAGCTCCAGAAGGTTGATATGGAGCTGGGACTCCGCCGGAGACCAGAGGCCTCTGATCTCCGCCTCTCCCATGTGGCCCCCTCAGCCCTGGAGGGACGCGTCCGTCACAACTACGTGCTCCGGTTGGGAGAGGGACTGCCGCTGACCCAATCGCGGTCCTCTAGCCACCACTGCAACTGTCTTGCAGTGCCCTCCGAGATCAAGACATGGTCTGCCTTGTCGCCAAAGAGGCGACGGCCATCAAACGGCATGTCCATAAGGGTGTTTTGGACATCAGCCGAAAAGTTGGCGGCCCCCAACCAGGCGTGGCGACGAATCGCCACCGTCATTGCCATTGCTCTGCCCAGTGAGTCCGTGGTATCCAGCCCACACCGGGTGGAATACCATGCCACATCTCGACTCTCCGCAAGGGCTTGGGCGAGTTTAGTCCGGGCCTCCTCCGGACGTTGTGGAAGCACATCCGCGACAGTGTCCCACAGAGAATGGGTGTAACGGCCCAAGAGGCATGCGGTGTTGACTGACCGCAACCCCAACTCAGGGAGGAGAATACCTTTTTCCCGTATTGCTCATACCTCTTGGATTCCGATCGGGGGGAGCCGTCGGGAATGCGGTCTGGGAGTTAAGAGGCCTGGATGACCAGGCTCTCAGGGTGGGGTGGGTGGACAGGAAGCAAGGGTCGCCCGGAGCCGGCGCCTGGCCAGGTTCCTATCTACAGGCGGACCTGTAGCGGGCTTGGACCAAGTGCCCAGAAGAACGTCTGACAAGGCCTCATTAAAAGGCAGCAGAGGCTCGGCCAAGCTTGCCTGCGGTTTAAGGCCACAGTGAGGGTTAGTCCTCACGGCCGCGACGGGGAACTCAAGGGCCAAGGCCTTGGCAGCCCGCGTCAGCACCAAACTATAGGTAGCCCCCTCCTCCGTAGTCACGGTAGGAGGGGAGACAAAACCAGTGTCAGGTGTAGTGTCCAGACCACCGGCCTCCCCAAGCTCACCTGTCCAGTTCTGAGAAGACTGACACTCACGTGCCAGAGGGTCCTCGGACCCCTCCCAATCCTCCTAGTCACCCATCACCTGGTACTCGGCCGGGTCGTAGAAGTAAAAGTCTCCGATCAGCGTCGAGAGCGGTGCTGAGCGGCGACGCTCCGACGCCGGACCTGAATCGAGGGTAGGACCAGGGACGTCGTCGTCCTGGGACGGCACCGGGGGCGACACCCTAGGGGCCGGCGCCGTCGATGACCCGGATCCGGCAGGGCCCTGCGGCGTCGGGGCCGAAGCACCAGACGGCGCTGGTGCCGAAGCACCCGGCCCACGTAGGCACCCAGTCGGGGCCGCTTGTCCCGAAGGCGCCGCGGAACCCGACGGAGGAGCGAGCGACCTCATGGCCATGAGGAAGGACCATCTCCTCCGGCGTCACATTCTGCCCAGGGGCCGGCGGGTATGGAGCAGGCCGCGACGCGTGCAGCTCCGGTGTCGCCCGAACCCCTGGCCGCGTCGCGCGAGCGTCCGGGGGGGGGGCAGGGGAATCAGAAGAGCGATGGAGCCTCTTCGACTTCTTGTACCTCTTACCTGAGGACTTCGAGCCCGAAGACTGATGACGACTCCCGGAACTGTGGTGACTCCGGCCCCGCGACCGGTCCCTCGACCTCCTTCCGGACTGGGACCTCGAGCGGCGCGGGGCTGACTGCCGGAGCTTGAGTCGCTTGCGGGACCGCTCCTGTCTACCTTTGGACGTCAGGGCCCGGTAGTCGGAGTAGGACTTGTCGTCGTGGTCGGGGCCCAGACAGTAAAGGCACCGGCGATGGGCGTCGGTAACCGACATCAGTCAGCAGCAATCGACGCAGGGTTTGAATCCGGGCATCCCTACCGGCACCGGAGTCGAGCTACTTCGAAAGATGATCGAAAAAGTTAGTCAAAAATTAACTAGGGTACAACTTTTTCCGGATCGGCGTTTGCTGGCGCGGAAAAAAGAAGAACTGACGTCAGCGCGCAAGGGCGGCGTCTAAGTACTCCGGCGACGTCAACGCAGACGACTGACGCGGAGCCGCTGACGACGCCTATCGACGCGCAAGGGTACTGCTACGCAAACGTTTCCGGATCCAGTCTGACGCCTGGGGATATTCTAAGGTAAGGAATCTAATACTAACCTGTTTCTTTCAGATACTTACAGTCAACACGATTAACGTACAGAATGTTTTAATAATTTGTGCACTTTTTTTAACGTCTCGTAAAAATGTAATGAATCTTTTTAATTACAGTTGACGATAAAGTTGGAAATCTTTCTTTTTACTGTTTTTTTCCAAAAATTGTTTATTTTTTGTATGCAATGATTTTAATTAATCAAGCATATCAAATAAACTTCAACTGTGCTCTTAAGAGGTCAGAAACAAAGCCTGCTCTGGGTGGAGGTGCTCCACATCTCCTCCTTGCAGGAACAGCAACACTTGGCGGTGAGCCTCAAGGCTCCCTCCTTGAGATGTGATGTGGCCACACTTTTGGCTGCAGGACAGGCGGGAAACTTAGTAAACAGAGTAGGATTGTCCACCTTAGCCTGGCACAACCCTAGAGTCGCCAGGAACGGAGGTGAACCCCGCTCTTTGAAATTCTCTATCTTGAATTGGAGGATTAGGCCTATAGGAACTGGAATGTGTCCCTCTGCCCAAAGGAAGGAATAATCATTCCAAGGGACCGTAGCTATTGGCTACTGCCCTGACCTCAGTAACGCCCTTAAATGTAGTATTTAAGGGCTCGCCTGAACCTTGTGCCTTAGATTACGATCTACAAAGAAGGACCGAAGACGAGTGCAGCAGTGGAGAAGACAATTGACTTGGCCCCAGTCCTACCAGCCTGTCTCCTCCTCCAGCGACCCTGCTGGAAGAAACTGGCGTGTCCTGCCACCAGCACCTCTCCAGGGAACGGAGCGGACTTCAATAAAGACTCATTTTTCCAGAGGACACGGATTGTCCAACAAAGGAACTCCAACTTCAAGGCCTCTGGATCCCGGCAGATCTGCGACTTCTGCACCCGACGCTCACGGCCCAAGTACGGTAACACACCTATCCTGTGAGACCTCCCCGGCGATCCTGACCGTGTCTGCATCAGTGGCTGACCTCTCCAGGACCCACACTCGACGCCTGCAGCATTTGTTCTAAGGGTCCCCACAGACCGTGGCCGGAACCAGTGGAGAAAACCCAACACCCAAAGGCACCCATGCATCCTCTGCTCCCTGATTTTGGCGAGCCCAGCTGACAGTGACCAGGTGTACCCCATCTATCCAACTTACCTGCCCAGCTGTTGGTCACCTTAGTCCAGCCTCCGGGTCAAAGCCTGCAGTCTCTTTCCGAAACAGACAACCCCCGTTGTAAAGCATAGGGCGTGGATTTGCACCCTGCACCCAGCTGCCGCTGTCCCGCTGGTGGTGTAGGGTTGGTGCTGCATTGTACCCTCCCCCCACCCCTTTGCTCACCTCAATCCCCCTGTGTTCACCTCAATCCTTGGGGTATTTGCCCTAATAGGGAGGGTCCCTACCGGCAAACTGTGCCTCTTCAAGGGACTCCCTGGCTCCATTGGGTAGCATTGGACCCAATACTTCTGCATCCGCCTGGCTCAGTGCAGCTGGTGGTGCAGTACTTACTTGGTCTTGAACTTTACCCTGTAATGCCCGAAGTCTGGGAAAGTTGAGGATTTATCTGCAAACTGTGTTAACATTGATTTCCTCCATAGGATTGCATTGTAGTTCTATCTATTAGATTAAACTGCAAAAGCATACAACAGTACCTGATTGACATTTACAGAAAACATTCTTAATATGGTAAAGTATATAAATGCATTTACAAAACATTACTGCGTTCTTGAACATTATGGATAAGTTACTTACCTGTAATCCTAGTTCTGTTCCAGGAGTATCCTCAAAGTCATAAGCACATGAATACTCCTGCCCATGCGCGGGGACCACGGAAAATATATAAAAATATATGTGAAAGCATATGTAGCTATGTGTGTATATATATATATATATATATATATATATATATATATATATATTGCAGCTAGCTGTTCGAAGAACACACCACACTCTCGGGGATTGCGGTACAGATGCTTTATTGAGCAGCAGCACGCTGATTCGCTCAAGGTACGGGAGGGAACCTCTGATAGATACAGAGGCCAAAGTTCCTCCCTTGTTCAATTCGACGCGTTTCGAAGGTCCCGCCTTCTTCCTCAGGGAAAGATGAACTGTTAGTGGCTGATGCAAGTCTCTTTTCTTAAATAGATGACACGCCCGATATCGGGCAGGGCGAATGCCGCAATGTCTTATGGTACTTGTATGCCATCCCAATAAACAGCATATTGCGTCCCTCGTCTTTGAGCCACTGCTGCTGTCATAAAACGCCTGTTGAGCACCCCCTCGCCAACCATGCGGCATCCCGGTATTGGAAGTGAGGAGCAGTCTATACCGTATTCTCATCAATCTGCATGATTGCCCTTTCGTGGCTCCTTTCCCGGGTTGTCATCATGGCGGTGCTAAGCGCATGCAGGGTCACTGCTGGGCTCCATTTCCATCAAGGGCGCTCCTGCACTCCTCAGGGCGTGTGCGGTAAAAACGGTGATGGGTCCGTTTCATAGATTGCAGCTCACTGTTCGAAGAACACACCACACTCTCGGGGATTGCGGTACAGATGCTTTATTGAGCAGCAGCACGCTGATTCGCTCAAGGTACGGGAGGGAACCTCTGATAGATACAGAGGCCAAAGTTCATCCCTTGTTCAATCCGACGCGTTTCGAAGGTCCTGCCTTCTTCCTCAGGGAAAGATGAACTGTTAGTGGCTGATGCAAGTCTCTTTTCTTAAATAGATGACACGCCCGATATCGGGCAGGGCGAATGCCGCAATGTCTTATGGTACTTGTATGCCATCCCAATAAACAGCATATTGCGTCCCTCGTCTTTGAGCCACTGCTGCTGTATATACACACACACACACACACACACACACACACAAGCACTGGCGTTGCCAATAGGTCTCGCAGTAGGAAAGTTGGAGCTATTGGTTTTGTAAATGACAAAGCCCTTTATGTTTTTAAAATGAAACCAAAAATAAAAGGCTTTGTTATTTGCAATTGTAATAGCTCAAACTCTCGTGAATGCGAGACCTATTGCATTGCAAATGCTTGTTATTTATTATCACTGCAGGCCCTCCTTGCCTTGTGCACAGTTGCTGAAAGATTTGGGATTTGCCGATTGGGGTCGCACGTGGCAGGCAAGCCCGCGCTTTGTCTTCGATTACCAGGCCTACATCAGAAAGGAAAGCAAGGGAGTGATTTCACAAATTGAAATAAAGCTGACCGAGCCCCAATAAAAGGGAACGAGCTGGGATTACAGCGAGTACGCGGTAAGAAATGGCAATTGTAAGGGAGCGGGCTCAGAGAAGGCGGACTGCCAGGAGCACATTCTGGTCTCAGCCGCAGGGGCACACAGTTCTGCTGCAGGAAGTTTCCAAACTTTTCCAACTTTGGGGACACATCGCCGGGACTTCGGAGCTAACGAGAGTCCTAAAAATTGACACGTAAAACAACTTTTAATTGTGATTGTCGGTCACAGTGGGGAACTCTTACTACATCACTTTGCCCTTGTAACACATGTTTGCTACCTCTCACATGTTTTTACATTTGATACTTGCACAAGTGCCACCTTTGCCTACGTAATGCTTGTTCTTGTGCCTGAGTTATTATATACTTATTGTAGTATTATACCTCAAATTATACTTTGTTTTCTCTTGTAACTGCACACTTGTCACTTTTTCCTCTTGTGCACTTTTTACTACCTCATGTTTTTGGTTGCTCACAATTTTTACTACCTCATGTATTTTGTTTGCTCACAATTGTCACTATTACCTTTACTACCCCATGTTTTTTTGGTTGCTCACAACTTTTACTACCTCATGTATTTTGTTTGCTCACAATTGTCACTATTTCCTTCTGTAACGTAACGTATGCTTTTGTAATCTGTTCTTTTGTAATGTTTCTCATTATGTTTCATTTCTGTTCCTTTTGTGAAGCGCTCTGACACCTTCGGGTAAAGTCTGCGCTATATAAAAATGCATAAATAAAATAAATAAATAAATCTCTGCCCCTCCCCCTGACTCACTCACAATCTGCTCACAACGTCTGACACAGTCAGGGTGATAGGAATGTCCCAGGCCTCATTAGCATACCCTTTCTGCGAATTCCTTTGTGGGCTCCTGAGGGTTAATTTAATCAGATGAATGGGGAGGGGGTAGCGGGTGCAAGGGAGGGCAAAGAGGAGACCCTTTTCTTAAAGCTGCAGAGCTGTGAAAGCAGAAGCTTTGTTCAACTTTTGAAACAAATCTCAGTTTTGACGCGCAAGTTACTTTAACCCCTAGGTTTCCATTGAGTTGCTGCACTTGAAGGCTGGAAAATCTCACCATCTGCCGTGACCGCACAGTGCCTGTGCATTTGTTTCCAAGAAAAATATCCAGCGCTTTGAAGTGGCCATGGTTACATGGTAGCACTTAAACAAGCATGTGAAAGTGATCGGACGGAGGCAGAGGGGAAAGCACGGGGAATAAAAACAAGCAACTTTATGACCCGTGACGGAAGAGACAGATGGCGGCTGTCGCACGCATGCACGCTCCAAAAATGCTTAAAGTAGCCTACTCTGCGCTGAAAGCTCCCCTTATTGGTGCGAGCACTGTTCCACAGACATTGTGCCTGCAGAGAATGCCAGCCACCTTGCCTTTCCTGCGCACAGCAGACACTATTTACCTGGCCGCTTTCACCGCAAAGTGAGCAATTTTGAATGTGTCATAGTAGACCGTGCACTAAGAGGGGCACCGTCCTGTCATTTAAATCCCTTCCATGGAAAAGAGGGAAATAAAGAGAAAATGCACAGGAGAGCGGTCGGAAGGGTGAAGTTTTATAAAAGTGAAATCGCACTTTCATGATGTGCACCCTTCCATCCACTCTTCTCTTTCGTCAGCACCTCTTCAGTGAAGTCACTTCCGGGTGGAGGTTCCCCTCTTTATGCCACAGCTCCAGGGGTCGGCTTCTTAGGCAATTCGCTGTAGCGAATCAATTTATCATCAGGCTAACAGCAGCGTGAGGTTATTAGCAAAAGCGGAGGATGTGCCATGTAAGTGTCATATGGTAACATGACATTACATAAGTTACACAGCACAACTTGACATAACAAGAATATCATAACATAATCCATCCATTTCCAGCCATGGCTATACTGAGCTGCTCACAACCGCTGTGTGTCTCGACTGCCCCCTCGAGGCGGCTGTGGGCTCGGCCTGTCTTGGCTCGTAGGACGTCGGGTCAGCCCCTTTGAGCTATACTGGGGTCACTGTAACCATCGGCCTGCTGCCTGCGGGGGGGGGGGCTTCAGGAGCTGGGTGACGGGTCAAGAAGGAGAGGCGGTGGGAGGGTGGGGCGTACTAGGACCAGGCAGAGGATGAAGAGGGAGGCATTGGAAGAGCTGGTGAAGGCGATGTAGTGGAGTCCCGCAGTGCAGGGGTGTCATGGTGCGGGGTCAAACAGCAGTGGCAATCCGTGGAGACGTAATGAAGGGCGATGACGGAGGGCAGCGCCTGGGTGTGATGGTGACGTACTTTAGGGACGGAGTCTAGCAGGAAAGGTGATTGAACAACCTGCGGAAGGATATAGTGTCTCTTGGAATCTCATTGGCAATTCCTCATTAAACTTTGATGCGGAATTAAAGATAATGTGATGCTGCTCATGTAATTAAGGGGAAATTCGAGGAAAAAATCCTAACGCAAGAGCATCCTTAACAAAAACAAGAGCGGCAGGGAAACAAAGTACGGCCGGCCACCGGCCAGCCATGATTAATTAGGGGAGGAGAAGCCGCAGAGCGCACGCTGGGCGAAGCCCTTTGATGTGCTGTGCGGCCGTTAAAAAAATGCAATTAGGAGGGAGGGAGGCTGATGCGCGTGCTTGTTTGGTCACGTGATTCACGTGAACTCAAACAAAACCGCAGCAAGAAGCCCTTGGTTTGACGAGGATTTTGAGCACTTGAATTCTCGCTCCGCTCAATACGCTTGCGCGCATTGATAGGTCGCGAGACCTAAAAATCCTTTTTTTATAACCATCAATGCAGCCTTCCATACACCACAGGCTGAAATTTTGTCTTTGCACACATACACAAAGCAGAAAAACAATGAACATTTGAACTGCTTTAATGCACAGTAGAAACCATAACCCTGCAAAGAGAAAAGCAGGCATTGTCAGCTCATAGGCTGCATTGTAATTCTAATAGTATAGAAAGCTGAAAAATGAACCCATAGAAACACAATAAACTGGCACCATGCCTTTAAGGCAGCCATGACCCGTAGCTTCCCATCATGCCTCAGGAGTGACAGTTAGGTCAGTTCTTTGCAGAGACCCGGAGGTCAGGGTACAAAGAGAAGACACTTTTTGGACCATTTGCCCGGGGAGGTGGGAGGGTTGCTTAGGACTTTGAGGAGAATACCCCTGGAAGAGAACTAGGATTACAGGTAAGTAACTTATCCTTCTCTTCCAGGGGATCTCATAAATAGTCATAAGCACATGAATCGAATAGCAAGCCCATCCCTTAAAACATGCAGAACACATCCAAGAATACCAAATATAACACATTTAGCATTGGAATACATTTTTCAAGGAGGCTTGGACTACTTGGGTATCTGCTCTTGAGTCAGAATCGAGACAATAGTGTTGTGTGAACGTGTGTAACGATTTCCAAGTTGCTGCCTTGCAAATCTCGGCCATTGGTACATTATGTAGGAAAGCCATCGTAACTGCTTTTCCTCTAGTGGAGTGAGCTTTGGGAGAAACCAGTAGGGGTTTGTTTGCCAATTGATAGGCCAGCTTAATGCAGGACACTATCCATCTGGAAATGGAACGCTTGGGGGCTGGGAAACCTGTCCTGATGGCACCACAGCTTAGAAACAATTGATCAGATTTTGATGGACTTGGTTTTATCTAAATAGAATTTGGGAACCCTGTTGAGGTCTAGGGAATGAAGAGACCTTTCTGCTGGCGTAGCAGGATTGGGGAAAGAAAAAAAAAAAAAAGAGGGTAGAGAAATTGTTTGACATGGAAGTCAGACACCACCTTTGGAAGGAAAGTGGGGTTAGTCCTCAAAACAACTCTGCTGTGGTGGAAAACTGTGTACAGCTATTTAGAACAGAGAGCTTGGATTTCGCTTACGCGAAAAAAGCGACTTTCCATGTAAGGTGTTGCGATGTGGCCTTATGAATGGGTTCAAAAGGAGGACCCATAAGTTTTGACAGAACCAGATTCAACTCCCAAGGAGGGGAAGGGAGTCAGACAGGGGGGAAAACGTTCTTCAAATCCTGAAGGAAATCTATGACCACCTGGAGCTGAAAGAAAGAAGGTTGCTTAGGTGAATTTCTGTAGGCTGTAATGGCCGCCAAATGAACTTTTATGGAGGTATACTTCAAACATAATTTGGCCAAATATAGAAGATAAGGCAAGATTACCTCCTCTTGCCCACTAGTAGGGCGAAAAAGCATTACGCATACACCACAAGTAAAATCTCTTCCATTTAAAAGATTAAGAGTTTCTTGTGGACTGTCTCTTTTGACTCCCTCGAAATGTTTACAGTCCTGAGGGAGATTCGGGTGGCCGTATTGCAGGACCTCAGAAACCATGCTGCCAAGTTCCATAAGGGAAGGTTGGGATGAAGAATCTTCCAGTTCATTTTGGTCAGAAGGTACGGTCTGCACGGAAGCTTCCTGTGTGGACACATTAAAAGCTGCAACAGGTCCGGATATCACCATTGACGTGGCCAGTCCGGTGCTATTAGGATCATTTTCAACATGGTTCAAATGAGCTTGGTTACCACCTTCGGGATGAGAGGAAGGGGCGGAAAGGAGTACGCAAATGTTCCAGACCAGTCTATCAAAAGGGCATTCCCTCTCGATCCTGGTCGGTAAAACCTTGATAAGAAGGCATGGCATTTTTTATTTAGTTTGTCTGCAAAGAGGTTGATGGATGGATGACCCCATTGATGAAAAATGTCCACAACCCCTTCGTTGTTTAGCACCCACTCTTGCTGCTCTTCGAAGTGTCTACTTACAGCGTCCGCCTGCAAGTTCTGTTCTCCTGGTGGATGGACTGCTGTGATCAATATATGTCTGGCCAAAAGCCAGTGCCAAATCGCCTGCGACTCCAGAGACAGTAGGTGTGAGGGAGCTCCATCCTGTTATTTAGGTAATACATGGTGGTCGTGTTGTCCGTTTGTATTAATATTGACTTGAACTGAATTGATGGATGAACGCTTTGAGAGCTAGATGAACAGCCCACAGTTCCAGAATGTTTATATGATAGGTTTGTTCTTTGCTCGACCACTTGCCCTGAGTTTCAAGACAAGCCATGTGTGCCTCCCATTCTTGAAGTGAGGAATCAGAGATCAAGCATTGCATTGGAAGAGGTTGATGGAAGGAGACTCCCACTAGATTTTTCAGATTAGTCCACCAGAGAATGGACGTTCTTGCAGATTAGGAAAGAAGAATCGATCCTCCAAATGTCCTGAGGATTGGGCCCATTTGTCCTCCAAATCCTGCTGTAGAGGTCTCATTCTCAACTTGGAGTTGGGGATGAGAAAAATGCAAGATGCCATCGACCCCAGAAGTGATGCAACTTGTCGAACTGATAGTTTATGCACTTGAGGGAGGAGATTACATTTTGATTGATAAGTTACATTCCTGTTTGAGAACAGTCTCCCCTCCTTTTTCCTGGGATGGAGTTCATGGTGGCCCCTAGATAATGAATTCTTTGAGTTAGCTGATGGACCGATTTCTACATATATACATGAATATACATTTATACATGAAGGCCCAAGCGACGCAGTAAGTTCAGGCAGATCCGGTAGTGGTCCTTTACCATTTGGGGAGACTAACCTTTTAGCAGCCAGTCGTCTAGATAAGGATATACGAACAGGCCTTGGCGATGTAAAGCTGCGGCCACCACTGCCATGCATTTTGAGAATTTCAGGTCGAATGGGAGGACTCTGTACTGATAATGTTTGGCACCCACAATGAAGCGCAGGAACTTCCGGTGTTGTGGTGCAATCGGGATGTGGTAGTACACATCTTGGAGGTCTATCGAACACATCCAGTCCCCTTTCTGAAGATGTGGGTATATCTGATGAAGCGCCAACATACAACATTTTTCCTTCTGGATGACCTTGTTCAGTGAGCGAAGATATAGAATAGGCCTGAAACTTTGCTTTTGATGCTTATTTGGAACTAGGAAGTATCTGGAGTATACTCCTTTTCCACATTGTGGTGGAGGCACCTCTTCTCTGGCCAATTTCTGTAGAACAATAGAAACCTCCTGACGCAACAACTTTAGTGGGTGAGGATTAGTCTTTACTGGAGGAATGTTCTTTGGGGGTGCACGGAAACGTAGTGCATACCCATTCTTTAGTATATTTAGCATCCACTGATCTTTGGTTATGTTGCGCCACTCTTCTACATACCAGGAGATACTTCTTCCCACTGGAGTGGACAACTGTGTCAGAGGAAGCGGAAACTCATTGTTTGCCGGTGTTTTTGGCTGGTGTAGAGAATTGTTGTGCTCCTCTACCTCTGGAGGGTCTACTTTCTTGATAATGGGATTTGGATTGGTGGTACTGCCTCTGGGACCATTGAGAGGTTTGAAACCTCTGATGGTACATTTTGTGTTTATTAAGGCCTATACTGCCGCTTGAACGCTTTCTTCTTCTCCAATACTACGGCTTTAAGGGGGGCTAGCTCGGTCTTCGTCCTGGCCATCTCGTTGTCTGTGTGGGAGCTGAAAAGAGAATTACCAGAGAAAGGCAGATTCATGATGTATTGCTTGGCTTTCGGTTTTAAAGCTGTGAGATGCAACCAGGAAGATCTCTTTGCGCATATCCCATGCGAATATGAATGCGCAGCTAGAGACCCCATCAGCTGCTGCGCTAATCATTTGATTGGCCATTAATGCCCCTTCTTGGAGTCTCTCTGCAGAGTACTGCCGATCTTATTTTGGTAGTTTTTCCTTAAAATGTTCTATTGAGTCGCACAATGATCTGTCATAGCAGCCCAACAGCGCTGCAGCACTAGACACTTTTAAAGAAGCCGCTGAAGAACCGCATGCTTTTCTACCCCAAGAATCCTGGGCTCTACTCTCCTTGTCTGGAGGAACTGACAATGAAGAGGAGACTGCATGTGTTTTCTTCACTGCTGCGATAATCACCGAATCCGGTGGAGGGTCTAACCTTCGAAATAAGGTATATTAAGTTTTTGCGCTCCTCTTGAAAGGACATCATCGAAAGTATTGATGTCAGAGACCGGTGACACTGGAGGAGGACTGTCCGTGAGAGTAGAAGAATAATCCCTCTTGGTGGAGTGGGTCAAGGAGGATGTCCAATGAGATCTTCATCTTTTTTACAATGGTAAGAGAAGATCTACGTGGAGGTGACTTGATACAGCACCAACCGTGCCAGAGGAGATCTATGTAATGGACTTGAATAGTCCGTAGGTCCTTACACCTGTGCTGAAGGTTCTTTCTGCCAATGATGGACTGGAAGAAGCCACCTGGGAGAAATGTGAACAGAAGGAGATGTATGTGCTGGTGAAGCCGTAATCTGCAGAGATTTCTGTACCTGCCGCTCTAGAGATGAAGATGAGCTTTGACACCAAGTTCACTTGCGGAGAACCTGTAGCTGAAACTGAAGGCTCTGAGAAGTCTTTAGAAGTGGAACGGTGTCTTGAGGAACGATGCAACGTCGATGATAAATGCCTCTACGTCGAGCGTCTATGCGCTACTTGGACTGATGAGTCCTTTGAAGGGGACCTGGTTTCCGATGCCGACCGTGCAGATTCTTTCTGTCTCGACGTCCACCAATGCTCCGTCAAATTTACGTTTCGACGCCGGAGGATGAATCTCCCTCAGAGTACCATGACTCGATGTCAAACGAGGAGAGGGTGACTGAGAAATCCTTTGGACATCGAACCCTTCGACCTCACGGATCTCGTTCGATGTTGACCCCAACTGAGAAGTTTGCCTCTATGTCGGAGGTCTTCGACGAAGTAGGGGATCGCTGCCTCGACGTTGAGCATTGTCTCAAATACTTCAAAGGAGGTTTAGGGCCTCGACATTAAAAACCTGGTTGACAGCAACTTAGGTGTTTGTCTCAATGTCGAGCGCCGTACTGATGGAGAATGATGTCTCAACGCCGTACAGAGAGATGCCTCGACATTGGGAGATACCACACCAACTGAGATACTCTTCGACGCCGGCTGACGACGGCGGCGAGTTAGACTATGACATACCTTTTTTGACAACAACCGATGTTCTCGAGGGCGAGCCCGGCGCCGATGGTCTTTCCATCGACGTTTCCTTTGCTGGTGGAGGCATTTGACACCGAGCATGATGTCGATGGACAGCAGATCGGAATCTTTCTTATGGAGGAAGAACTGGCACTCTCCTTCCTCTGCCTCACCAGAGACCTGCCTCTAGAGGAAGATTTCCTTTTCTCAGTCAGTCCATAGAGCCAAATTATCTCTGTCCTTCAGAGTATGTTTAGATAAGGATGACAATGCTGGCAAGTCTTAGGAACATGAGATTCAGGAAGGCAAATAATACAGACAAGTCTGATTTAGCCTTCTTTTTGACACAGGAAGGCAAGAATCAAACAGAGGGCATTTACGAGTGAGAAAAAATGCTGAACTCCCTGAAAAATAGAAAAAAAGTACTTCAACAGGTAAAAAAAAATATAAGTAATAAGGTTTTGATGAAAAAACAGGAGATAATTTCTGACAAAGTCAAAAATGTGAGAGCTGGTTAACCAGGGTCTTGACTGAAGGAGCCGGAAAGAACTGACCTAACAGTCACCCCTGAGGCATGATGGGAAGCTAGGGGTCATGGCTGCCTTAAAGGCACGGTGTCCGTTTCTTTGCGCTTCTATGGGTTATTTTTTCAGCTTTCTATACTACTGGAATTACAATGCAGCCAAGGAGCTGACAATGGCAGCTTTTTTGTTTGTAGGGTTATGATTTCTACTGTGCATTAAAGCAGTTCAAATGTTCATTGTTTTCCTGCTTTGTTTGTGTACGCGGGCAAAGAAAAATGTAACAACAGCATTGCACAGCTGTAGTGTATGGTAGGCTTCGTTGATGTAAAAAAAAAAAGTATATATATGCACAAGTTACTACTTGTGTAATGATATATCTGTAAGACATTAATTAGTGATAGATTCCTTACCTTAGAATATCCCCAGGCGTAAGACTGGACCCAGAAAGTTTTGCTTAGCAGTACCCCTGCACGTCAGTAGATGGCGTTCTGCGGCTCCGTGTCGGTCACTGGCGTCGCAAGCGCCGAGATGACGTCACGGAGACTACTTAGGCGCCACCCATGCGAGCGGACATCAGTTCTGTACACTACTTTCCGCACCAGGGAACGCAGAGCCATGCAAGATACTGACCATTGGTGCATAAAAACTAGGGCCCTGAAAGGGATGACCTTAACCCTAGTAAAAAGTTCGCAGAACGGGGAGGATGGGTGGGGCGGTAAGGAATCTATCACTGACTAATATCTTACAGATATATCGTTACACGAGTAGAAACTGAAAAAGACACATTTGTGATAGACTCCTTACCTTAGAATAGATACCCCAGCAATACCAACCCCGGTGGTGGGTCTGAACAAGATTACACCAGAAAGTCACGGTGCACAGAACGGCCAAAGAAGCCGTCCCTCCGGACCGGACTGTCCAGGCAGCAGTGCTTGGTAAACTTGTGCAGCGAGGCCTATGTAGCTTCCTGACAAATGTCCTGCAAGGGAACGCCGCATCCCAAGGCAGTAGTGGCTGCCGTTGCCCTGGTGGAATGGGCACGCAGTCCCAGAGGAGGCTCCTTCTTAGCCAAGGAGTAACATGCTCTGATGCACAGAACGACCCACCGGGAGATGGTCCGCTTGTGCACAGCCCGACCTTTTTTGGCGCCCATGTATCCAACAAAGAGCTGGTCCTCCACCTGGAACTGTTGTGCACGCTGCAGATAGAAAGAGAGTGCCCGTTTTGGGACCAGACGGTGGAGCCTCTCTCTTCCTCCCTAGAGGGATGCAGAGGCGGAAAGAAAGTGGGCAAAGTGATGGTCTGCCCGATGCAGAAGGGCGTGACAACCGTAGGCAAGAAAGGACAGGTCCTCAGAACCACCTTGTCCAGATGAACAGAGAGGAAAGGAGGTTTAGAAGAGAGAGCCTGGAGCTCACTCACCCTTCTGGCAGAGGTGATAGCCACCGGGAAAGCAGTCTTGAGTTAGAGGACGTAAGGGACAGTTATGAAGGGGCTCAAAGGGAGCGCACATCAGAAAGGTCAAGACAAGATTCAAGTCCCACTGAGGCATTATGAAAGCGTGTGCGTAATGCCCTTGAGGAAACGGTTAACAACCGGGGACTTTAAAAGAGAAGGCTGATCTGGAAGCCGCAGAAAGGCGGAGATGGCCGATAGATAACCTTTTTGAGAGTGCTCAGAGCAGAGCCCTGACGGGTCACAGATAGAAGAAACAGAAGAAACTGAAGAACCTCTGAAAGAGGGACCGAAAGGGGATCCACAGCCTTTGCTGTGCACCATGCCACAAATTTGTTCCACCTGCAGGCGTATACCATTTTAGTGGAGGGAAGCCTGGCTGCCAAAATAACATCACAGCCTTACGGAGGAAGGACGAAAGCTGTTAACTGTCGCCGGTCAATCTCCATGCATGGAGGTGGAGGCTGGACAGGTTCGGGTGAAGGACCGTCACCTGCTGCGGCGACAGAAGATCCTCTCGAAGAGGCAGACGACTCGGGGGTTCGACCACCATGCCGAGTAGCTCGGGATACCAGTATCTTCGTGCCCAATCCGGAGCCACAAGGATAACTTGGGCCCGGTCGTGCCTGATCTTCAGCACTCTGGGCAGAAGTGGTATAGGCGGAAAGGCGTACAATAGACCGCAGCACCACTCGCGGCGAAAAGCATTGCCGAGCGATCGCAGCCTTGGAAATTCCAACGCGTAGTTTTGACGACACTGCACGTTCTCGTCCGTGGTGAATAGATCTAACCAAGGCTCTCCCCACTGCAGAAAGACATTGAGCCACGTCCTAATTCAGATGCCATTCGTGATCTATCATGCACCAGTGGCTGAGTCCGTCCGCCCTGGTGTTCAGAGAACCTGCCAGGTGTTGAACCACCAAGGTAATGCCTTGATGTTCCAGCCATGTCCAGAGACGCAGAGCCTCTTGACAAAGGGTCCAGGACTCCACCCCGCCTGTTGCAATACCACATGGCGGTGTTGTTGTCTGAACACCTGCACCACCCTTCCCCGGACAGAGGGAAGGAATGCTTTCAGTGCAAGTTGGATCGCCCGCAGCTCCAAAAGGTTGATATGAAACCAGGACTCCGCTGGAGACCAGAGGCCTCTGATCTCCGCCTCTTCCAAGTGGCCTCCCCATCCCAGGAGGGTTGCGTGCGTCACCCCTGTGTGCTCCGGTTGGGGAATGGAGAGGGATCTGCCACTGACCCAATCGTGATTCGTTAGCCACCACTGCAAGTGTCGTGTAGTGCCCTCCGAGATCTGGACATGATCGGACAGGTTGCCCTGATGTTGTGCCCATTGGACTTCAGGTCCCACTGCAGAGCCCGCATATGCCATCTGGCATTTTGCACTAGCAGGATGCTGGAGGCCATGAGGTCCAGGAGCCGGGGGGTCATCATGACTGAAACCCGGGATAGAGTCTGAAAGATTGGAATCACAGCCTGAATATCCCAGACTCGCTGCTCGGGAGGATAGACCCAAAACAGCATAGATTCCAGAACAGCTCTGATGAAGGGGAGCTTCTGAGAGGCCTCCGGTGCGACTTCGGCACGTTGATGGAGAACTCAAGCAGATGCAGGAGGTCGGCCATAGTCTGAAGGTGGCCGGCTACTGTTTGGGGCGAGCGCGCCTTCAACAACCAGTCGTCAAGGTAGGGGGAAGACTGACACCCAAGACCTGCGCAGGTGAGCTGCGACTACCACCATCACTTTCGTGAACCCCGGAGGGGCGCTGGTAAGGCCGAAGGGGAACACCGCAAACTGAAAATGCTCCTGGCCCATCATGAACCGCAGGTAACGCCAGTGGGCCGGCAGGACGGGGTTGTGAAAAATAAGCATCCTGCTAGTCCAACGCCACCATCCAGTCTTCAGGGTCTAGGGCAGCCAGGACCTGAGCCAGAGTCAGCATTTTGAAATTCTCCTTACGGAGGAAGAGATTGACGTCCCGGAGGTCCAGGATGGGGCGCAGGCACCCCTTGTCCTTCTTGGGGACCAGAAAGTAATGGGAACAACAACCACTCTCTACTTCCTGCCCAGGAACGCACTTGATGGCCCTCTTGGCCAAAAGGGCCGTGACTTTCTGTTGGATAAGAACTAAATGATCCCCGACATGCAGTGGCACCGAGGTGGCATGGCTGGAGGGGAGGACTGGAAGGGAGTAAGCCTTGCGGATTAACTGCAGCACCCACTTGTCCGATGTGATATCGCGCCAGTAGGGCAGGTGGTGGCGGATCCTGCCACCCACCAGTGTGGAGTGCTCCACGAAGCTCGGAAGGTAGAAGCAGCGGGGGTGGAGGTAGACCGACCTGCACGCTGATTCCCAGAACCGTCCTTGCGGAAGCCGCGACCACAGCCGCGCTGAGGCTGGTTCTGCACCGGCTTGCTGAAGGAGCGTACCTGGGTGCCTCCGTCCTGGCCACTATAGGAACGAAACCCAGGAGTGGCCAGATTCTTTGCAGAAAGACCCAAGGACTTGGCTGTGGCCCACAAGTCCTTAAAACGCTCCAATGCACTTATCGCCAAACAGGCAGGGGTGCATATCCATGAGCGAGCTCAGGACATCGGGCGAGAACCCAGTTGAACGCAACCAGGCGACACGTCGCAACGCCACCATTGTAGAAATCGCCATGCGGTGTCCAAACCACACCGAATGGTGAACTTAGCGGCATCCTTACCTTCAGCAATCGCCTGCGAAAGGACAGCCTGGACCTCCTCAGGGCACTGAGGCAACACCTGCGCAATGGAATCCCAAACTGCGTGAGAGTAGCGTCCAAACAAGCAGGCTGTATTCATCGACCGCAGCCCCAAGCTGACCGAAGAGAACAACCGCTTACCAAACTGTTAGTTTCTTAGAGTCCTTGTCCAGCGGAGCCGAAGGAAAGGCGCTCCGTGACATCGAGGCCTGGATGACCAGACCTCTCAGGCGTGAGATCGGTGGTCAGAAAGGCCGGGTCGCCAGGTGCCGGCGACGTTTTTATCCACTGGGGCCCCCGTGGCCGGCTGCGACCAAGTGCTCAAGAGGACTTCGGTAAGGGCATCATTGAAGGGAAGCAACGGCTCCGACAAAGTAGACGCCGTCTGGAGCACCTCTGTGAGGAGGTTGGTTTTGAGGATCACCGTGGGGAGGTTGAGGCCTCAGCTGCCCGACGGAGCACCATTGTGTAGTAAGCGCCCTCCTCCATCGTAGGCGGGGGAAGAGGCAAACCCCGGGTCAGAAGAGACATCGAGATCGCCAGCGTCTTCCAGATCGCCCACCCAATCCAGATGGGAGTCACACTGCCGTGAAAGAGGATCCTCGGATCCTTCCCAGTCCGCCTCCGGTGCCAGTTGCGGCGGCAGGGCCGGAGCCGCCTCCCAATGCAGATCCCAGGCCGGAACAAAATGGTCCTGGAACCGGGGAAAAGGTGGGATGAACGGCACCCAGTGCGGCGCCGGAGCAGACAACGCTGCACCTAGTGGCACCGGGGCCGGAGCAAACTGCATAGGATCCTGTGACGCCGGGGCTGGCACCGCTGGCGGAGCAGCCGGGCCAACAGGATCTGGACACAGGACAGCGTGGCGGGAGCCCGAGGCCTGAAAAGGTGTTCCATGGCAGCAAGAAACTCTTGCACCTGTTCGGGAGTCGCCGACGGACCCGGGTAGGGGGTAGACCGTGGGACTTCCAGGCTCCAGACCCCTCAACCACCTCCGAGGAGCGACGGGGGAGGTCAGAGAGCGAACACGCTTCTTCGACTTATGACGTCGCTTACAAGATTCAGAGGGCGAAGACTTGGAGCCCGAGGAGCGACGGCTCCAGTCCCGCAAGTGGTCCCAGGGACGGCCCCTAGACCTGGAGCGTCGGTGAGGAATGCGGGACCTCCAGCAACTTCTGGCGCCAGTCCCGCAAGGCCTTCGGGGCCATGGCTCGACAGTCCCGGGAGTCGTGATCAGTCTCCAGGCAGTAGAGGCAAACACCGTGGGGGTCCGTCCCAGACATATTACTGCGGCAGGCCCCACAAGACCTAAAGCCAGGCATCCCTACGTGCACCAGAAGAAAAAGGGGGAGACAAAAGTCTCAAAATAGTCAAAAAGTGACTAAGGTACTTGCTTAATCCGGATCTGCGCTTGCTGGCGCGGAAAAAGAAAACTGACGTCAGCGGGTTTGGGTGGTGCCCAAGTAGTCTCCGTGACGTCATCTCGGCGCTTGCAACACAAGTGACGGTCGCGGAGCCGCAGGAAGCCACCTACTGACGCGCAGGGTTACGGCTAAGCAAAACTTTCCTGATCCAGTCTGACGCCTGGGGATATTCTAAGGTAAGGAATCTATCACTAACGTGTCTCTTTCAGCTTGGCTGAGGCTCTCTGGCTCTGGGTGTAGTACCTCTCCGTTTTGCATGGAGTGTAAGTCTTTCCTCTTTCCGAACTTGGGAGGTGCACCCTGTGCCATTTCCATTATCTGCGAGTACCAGGTCTGCCTGGCTCACCGTGGTGCCACCAGTATCAGCGTCATGTTGCTGGTTCTGCACTTGTTGAGTACCCTGGGTATCAGTAGTATCGGGGTAAAAGCGTAAGCAAATGTTTTCGACCAGCTTATCCACAGGGCATTCCCCAGGGATCCTTCCCCTGGTTGCCTGGATGCGAAGTTTCGCCATTTTGCATTCTGGTATGTTGCAAATAGGTCTATTGTCGGTGTTCCCCACCTTCTGAATAGCCTTTGCGTTTCCTGTGTATTGAGCTCCCACTCGTGGGATGCCGATGTCTGTCTGCTGAGCCAGTCTGCTTCCACATTGTCCTTCCCTGGTAGGTGTATGGCTAGCAGGTCTATTTTGAGTGGGATGGCCCATCTCCATATCTCCTGTGCTAGGTTCGATAGCGGGGCTGAATGTGTTCCTCCCTGCTTGTTGATGTAGAACATCGTTGTTGTGTGTCTGGGACAACACTCTGGTTGTACAGTCTTTTCTGGAAGGCCTTCAGGGCGAAGAACACGGTCTCTAGTTCCAGGTAGTTGATGTGTTTGACCGCATCTGCTGGAGTCCACAGACTCCCTCACCCTGAGCTTGCTCATGTGTGCTCCCCATCCCTTCTGGGATGCGTCTGTGGTGATGGGGTTGGTGGTGTTAAAGGCTTCCCTTCGGTTATGTTCTCCTTCTTCCACCACGATATCTCCTCCTGCACTGCGTAAGTTACAACCACTAGATCTTCCAACTTCCTGTAGCTTGTGATCATTGTTTTTGCAGCCATTCATGGAATGGTCTCAAGGGGAGCCATACATTTGGGACCAGATGTATGCAGGAGGCCATCATGCCCATGATCTTGCTCGCTCTCCTCACTGTCAGAGCTCGCCCCTTCTGGTAGAGGCGCGTCTCCTTCAGCAGGGCCAGTGTTCTCTTGTCGTTGGGGAACACCCTGCTCTGTATGGTGTTGATCTGTGCTCCTAGGAAGATCGTCACTTGTTCTGGTTCCATTGAGGATTTCCCCCAGTGAATGGAGAATCCCAGGTCCATCAGTGTACTGGTCACGCGTCGTGCGTGTTCTTTGCATGTCCTGTGTGAACTTGCCTTTATTAGCCAGTCGTCCAGGTAAGGGTATCCCTTCCCTCCTTAGGTGCGCTGCCACTGATGCGAGGCACTTGGTCAAGATCCTTGGCGCGGATTTTAGTCCGAAGGCTAGGGCTGTGAACAGGTAGTGTTCTTTGTTGATGGTAAATCTTAGTAGATGTTTGTGCTGCCTGTTCATTGGGATGTGCAGGTAGGCATCTTTGAGGTCTATGGTGGCCATGAAGTCCCCGTCCCTTATCTGAGGAATGACCTATTGTATGGACCACAACTTGAACTTTTGTGTTTTTATGTACTTGTTTAGGAACCTTAGGTCCAGGATGGGTCTCAGTGTTTCGTCCACCTTTGGTACCAGGAAAGTAGGTTGAGTACACTCCCTTGTTCCTTTCTCTGTATGGTATTGGTTCGATGGACTCCTTTTGGAGGAGTTCCTTTGCTTCCTTTTGAAGTAGCTCTAGCTCCTTTCCTGACTGCGCCTTCCTTTTTGGTTTCTTGTTTGGTGGTGTTTTTTCCCAGTTCTATGCAGTATCCGAACTGTATGATGTTGAGTATCCATTTGTCTGTGGTTATCTTCTTCCACTCCCGGACGAAATGACCTAGCCTGCCTTCTACTGGTGTTACATGTTCATTGATGTTTGGTCCGTGTAACCCTCTGTTGGTCTTGTTGTGCTCCACCCTGGGAGGTGTTGCGTGGGTGGGTACGTATTGCGTGACGGAGTCACTTTGAGGTGGGTTGTTGGCCCACTCTTATTTTGTCCACGTCCATTCGCCCTCCTGCGAAAGGACTGGCCCCTTGGCTGGTAGTGCCAGGTTTGTTTTTGCTGTCCCTGTTGTGTTTGGATGTCGCCCTGGTGGGACTGCTGGAATGTTTGCTTTGAAGTTTCTGGCTGGTTCCCCCTCTTCAATTCAGTCTCCATGTCGGGGAACCCCTTCTCATCCCCTGAATTGTAAGGCCCCCATGGACCTTGCAGTTTCGTTTTCTTTCTTGAGCTGGGTGAGCTTTTCATCCACCGGCGCCCCAAACAGTGTCTCCCCATTTAACGGGATGTTTAGAATGTTGTGCTGTACCTCTGGTTTGAATCCAGAGATCCTGAGCCAGGCCTGCCTTCTCTCCGTGATTCCCAACATCATCAGTCTGCTGGACGTATCAGCTCCATCCACGGCTGTTTTGAGGCAAGAATTTGCCACATTTTTCCCCTCCTCCACAAGGTGTGAAGCTCTTTGTTGGTACTCATCTGGGAGGTGCTCGATCAGCTGTCCAATCTCGTCCAGAATTTGGTACTGGTGCATGTTCAGCAGGGCGTTTGAATTCGCCATGCGCCAGTGCTTCGCTGCATTTCTTTCTATCTTTCTCCCAGTTAGGTCCATCCTCCTGCTTTCCTTGTCTGGTGGTGGCCCTGATGTTGTTGGCACATTTGCCCTTTTCCTGGCGGTCGCCGCAATAATGGTGTCCGCTGTAATTGATCTCCTGATGTAGGGAGGATCCTTAGAGGAGTGTTTATATTTTTTCTCCGTCCTAGGTGTGACGGACATGCATGTTGCCAGTTCTTTGAACGCCTCTTTCCCTTGGGCCACGACACTCAATCATGGGGAGGTACTGGCTTCTCGTTTGTGTGGGGAGCAGGGTCTCCAAGAGGAAGTCTGCCTTTGGTTTTTCCTCATCTAGCTTGACTCCAAAGGCCGTAGCCGTGTTCTTGATGACCATATTGTAGACCCCAATGTCATCTGGTAGCGAAGGCTTCGAAGGGTACATGTCCACGGGCTCTTCTGGGCTTTTGGTGTCAAGGTCCTGCCACTCCAGGTGCTGTGTCCCCGAGGATGCAGAGTCGAGGGTCGTCTGTTGATCATCATCGCCCTCCTCCTCGTAGTAGAAGGCTTCTTCCTCTAGATGTTCCTGGGTCTCGGGAATTTTCGGCGGCCCTTCGGCGTCAAAGTCCTCCTCCTCTTCTATTTCAACGGTCACCGTCTTTGGCTTTGACGGAATAGCGAAACTCATCTTTCGGTCGAACTCCTTTCTTTGCAGGATGTTATCTATTTCGGCCTCGAGCCGTCTCTTCTTTCTCTCCAGGATCTGCTGGGCTGTTTGTCCTTGGATGCAGCTGCAGCCGTCGAGATTTTCAGCGCCAGTGCTCCCTTCGAGAACTTAGACTCTGTTTTTCAAGAGTCTGTCTCAGGTTTTCGAGGGCCCTTCGGGGCTTTAGGGGTTGTCGACTCTCCTACCTCTTTAGAAGTCTTCTTATCGGTCTACGACCATGTAGTCGTCGTCTTCTCCGGCGATGGTGTCCTCCTTGTCGCTCGAGAGCCCCAGGTCCCGAAGCGGCGGCGGTTGTCCCTTGCCTTGCATGTTATAGTTGGCTCTTTTCTGTCTCTCTCTAACCCAGAGAGTCTTCGGTGTGAAATATTGTACAACTTCCCTGCACCAAGTGATTCTTGCTTGTAGGTAAAATAACAAAGTAACAACTTTTTATACAAACCAATTAGTCTGGATTCAGGCTTTGAGTGTGCACTATCATTTCTTGCTCAAGTGTGTACAATAAATACTTAACACTACCTACTGATAAGCTGAACTGCTCAGCCCAATTACCACTATATTGAGAGTAAGGTATTTTCAATCTACTTTCACCTCTGACATACCTTTCGAGACTCACTGGACTGTGTACACTATACCTCTTTTTGGTATACAAAGCCAGCATATGATAGTACTCGGGTACAATCTGTCCAAACCAGATGTCGAAAAAATCAATAACAAAATTGGTGGATACTTGACGTCACATCGGCATCTGCATCCAAAACATGCGACGAATACATAGGATTCCTTCATACCCATTTTTTGTTGTAAGGTGCAGCTCAGTTGGCCTCACATATTGCAGGTTTATAAAGAAACTACAAAACCTATATAGTCATGCTTACAACCAAAAGGGTACATCACATGAAATGGTATGCTGCTTTTGCAAATCAGCCATAGTAACAAAATGTCACAAATAATGTATAGCTTTCCCGGGACCATCCATGGGGTTTGCACCGGTTTCTACTGCTAACAGGTTCAAATCACCAAAATTAGGAAAAATTGTCTACCTCTAGCAAACGTGTCAAAAAGGTGGGGAAAAATATTTTTGATGCATCTCTGCTTGTTCTTGAAAGCTATGAAGAATGTCATCCTAGCACAGCAAACCTTTTGTTGATGACAGTTTTAGGTGGGGGCACTTTATTGCGCACCACTTTCCCAATTAAAAAAAACAATATATATCTATAACCTGGCAATTTTCTCAGCCCCTCCAGTGGAATTTACAAACCAGCATACCTTTAGAATCCCAAGGACACTGCAAATGAGCATGGAGTGTTGCAGAGTAAATTAAGTGCATTGGTGTAGAGTGAATTGGTACAGAGTGCACTGCAGCAGAATGTGTGGAGTGTCATAAAATGGAGTTGTGCAGAGTAAATTGGAGTGGCCTTGAATGGAGTGGCGCAGAGTGCAGTGTAGCGGTGTAAAGTGGTGCGGTGCAGAGTAGAGCGCATTGGCGTGGAGTATGCATGGTGTGCTACCACACCATTACAGACAACACATTTTCAATTGAAATGATTACATATGCACTGACACAGTTTTACTAATAAAACTATACAGCACACTAGCTAAAGTTGGAAATGGCATCACCTAGTGTACTGGTTTGTTCTGTTCATATAAAAGTATTTGTTTCCAATACACTTCACAATTAACTATGTGCTTCGTTTGTGCGTTTCTAATTTTGATATATTCTGAAATACTTGAACAGTTCATTTAAATGTGGGCTACAGAAAACCTTTCCTAGTTCCAGTATCCATCAAGGTTGTCACATAAATCCTCTCACTTTGAAGTCAGAGAAATAACAGTAAACACCAAGCTCCCTCGGAAGACAGACTCACATTTGACCTCGTCTTTGAATGCACAACAGATGTGATAGGACAATAACCAGATTTACAGGGCTGTTTAGCGAAAGGAACACTTGTGGAGAATATAATAAATCTGTATGAAAAGGCTTTGCTCCTTGGAAAGGACAAACTCACTCTGGACAGTCTAAAACAAAGCCAGCAAATAGAAAGTCAGAAAATGTGAAATACATACCACAAATCCAATGGTAAGCAACGGGCAGAAAAATTCCAAAGGAAGCTTTCTGAATGTCCCCAAGAGGTCTATAGCAAACCAGAGAGCTGCACTGTCGGGTAGGCTTCGACCTAAAAAGGGCTCAGCACTGGGGGGTGGAAAAGCCTTAGCAGCCAAGATTAAACGATTACAGGTTTGAAGATTTTACCTGAACTCATAGCAAACTTCAATATAGAAGAGATCTCGGATGCTGGATGTTAACACATTTGTGTTCCAATTGTTGAGATCATGAACACAAATATTTTTACCTTTTCTTCTGGTTAGCCTCACCATCAGTGCAAAAGTCAGACAAAGAAACATAACAGACATTTTAGGATTTAATGAAGTCACAAATGGGCCCAGAGAGCGAACAAGAGATGGGAGAATGGCTGGTGGACCATCCCAGTCTCCCACCACTCCTCTACTCCAGCACTCACCATTTCATTTACATCAGTTTCTTTTACCATTCACACACATACAGTGAAGGGGTGGGGAAGAGGGCAACCCTTCACACAAACATACAGGAATAAAAAAGAGAAATACATTAAAACAAGGGAAATGAGGTGTATGCAGTGCTTAAAATCACACCCCAAACCTTACAAATGTACAAAATATTCTCTTTAAAGTCAGGGATGCTGCGGAGTTTGAATATATAAATATTTACACATTACTTCCAAAAGCCTTTTTTCCCACCCCAAGGCTCAGAGTCCAAATACATATAATAATATTAATTATAATAACAACAATAATATTACTGAGAACAGACAAAGGCAGGGGACGCTATTATCTTGATTCCCTGTCCTTATATAGTGCCGAGAGGTCCCGCAACTCTGCGGCATGGGGTGTGGTCCTGCGTGGTGGTGAGCCAGGTCGCGTACTTGTGGAGGGAATAAGTGGAGGTGGGGCACTCAGCAGGTTGATCGGAGGAGTCTTACTGAGAAGGCTGTTTGGGTGGCCCATGGTGGGGTTAATTCGAGAATACAGGTGTCCCCCAAGACTTGCCATTATAGTGTGATGTGGAAGGTGGGCTTCCAAGGCAGAGTGGGGCAGCCCATATAGACGGGCCCGCTCATAGTCTTCTCGAAACATGTGCGCTCTTTCGTCCATCAGTGCAGCAGCGGCGGCACGCTCAGGCTCTCGATCTCTGAAGGCCTGCTCATGCTCGAAGTAGCGTGGAGCAGCAAGTCGCTGCAAAGAATCTGAGCGAAGGGCCAGCTCTCTGCTCAGCAGCTCTCTGCGATGCATCTCCAAGTTGCTGCGGTAGGGCTCCCTCCACGCCTCGAGGGCAAAAGAGGCGTGCGGGAAACGCTCCCCTACTCCCATGACATGTCCCATGCTGAGGTATGGTGCCATAGCTCTAGGCCTGTCAAACATTGCCAAGGTGTTCAGAGAGTGCATGCCAGCAGGAGACATGTGGAGGGGTATGTGCATTCCGGCCTGGCTATGTGGAATGTTCTGCAAGGGGCTAGCATGAAGGACATTATTGGCACGCTGAACTTGTGCCATTTCAAACCCAGTCATGATCACATCCGGCTCCTCTTTGCGCTCTTCTTTTACTTTGACATCATGCTTCCTCAAAGCCTGTTCAGGCGTTAACTGCGGTTTACGGTCTGTTGCCTCTCGGCTAACGCTAGACCTGCTGTTGGGCCGGACACTTTCATTCACAGGAGTCCGGACATATGGTGAATGCTCCCTGGCAACAGTTGTTTTGGAATCTTCAGAGGTCAGGCGTCTGACTAGACCACTCTCTACAATAGCATGGGTGTCACGCAGCTTCTGCTCTGACAGGTAGTGGTCTTTGCTTGGGTCTGCAAGTTCCCGGCTGCGCTCCCTGTCGCGTACATCACTACTGCCATGTCCACGGTCATCTCCCACTGATGTACGACCACTGCAGTGTGCCACCAGAGGTTTGTGGGTTGGAGTTGCTGGAGATCCTCTGACTGGATGTTTGGAGAAGAGATCCCTGAAAGAGTGGAAAAAAATGTGAAACTAGTGCAAAATCAGTAGACTGGCAGTTTTAAATCTTTCAATTTTAGGCAAACATCCGTATTCCCTTATAAAAATGGATCAGAGGGGCAGAAATACAAAACCATGGATTTATCTAATATTGCAAAATGTATTGTATTGTATTTGCTTTTTTATAGCGCTTACTAACCCTGACGAGGCGTCGAAGCGCTTTTTCGACGGGTAGCACGCTACTCCGGGACCCACAGAGGATTAGTGTTGAATTAGTATAGTGAAAAATGCAAGTACATTTTAAGTGGTGGATAGGTTAGTCAGTTATTTGGAATTATAGCAGAAGGATAGAGTAGGACAAAGGTTTGTATTTATTTATCGCTCGCTTGTTGACGCATGCTATTCAGGGAGCCTATAAAGGATTAGTGGTGAAATAATATGATGAAATATGAGGTAATTTCAGTGGTGGATATTAGTCTGTTACTTGGAGTGAGAAGGATAAATAAGGATGGATAAAAGGAAAAGAAAGATTTGCATTCATATAGCACTTGTTACCCTTGATTAGTGTTGAACGCTTTTTTGGCGAGTAGCACTCCACTCCGGAACCCATAAAGGATTAGTGTTGAAAATAAGTATAGCATAAATATGAAGTAATTTGAGTAGTAGATATGTTATTCAGTTATTTGGGCAGTATATTAGTATAGTTGAATATGGAATTTGAGAAGTGAACATGTTAGTCTGTTAATTTTGATAGAAAAAGGATAGTGGAGGGATAAAAGAGTGAAGGATTTTTTTTTTTTAAGTCAACTGATGGAAGGATCATTATATATTTGTTAGTGATAGAAGGTGGACTGTTAGGTGTAATTACAGCAGGGAGAGTGTCTGAGTGGGATGTAGTTATGTATGGTGTTGATTGGCGTTGTGTTAGTGATGAGTGTATTGGTTAGTGGTATAGGATAGAGTTGTGTAATGTTTTTGGGTGATGGTGGATATGTATGGTAGTTGGGATAGTAGGGTGTGTAGATGTGGTTTGGTTGGTGGTGTATGCTGGTACATTAATCTGTGCATAGTGTTAAGCGTGGTGTATATTTGGTGTGAGTGTGTTGCTCTGTTTGTGGTTGTGGATGGTGTGGGCTGGGTATTGTTAAATGAGAAAAAGGGCAGCATTTCTGGCCCTAGTCCCGACCAGTCTCGAACAGGCCCAAACAGGCAACTACCCATGTCTTCTCCACCCATAACAGGCTCAAACAAGCAACTACCCTTGTCCTCTCTGCCCTTAGCCTCAACGCCCAGGATGAGACGCCCTAAGCCTGGCCTTTTTTTGTAGCCCTAGTAATCAGGTGACCACTTCAGCCAATGGGAACCCTAGCCCTAACACTATCCAATCACAACACCAGCACTAACATCTAGAACCAATAGGAGACCAGGACCTTTCAGACAATCTTAACCCTAGTCAAAGCACCCAATCAGTTCAAAACCCCTCATCTCTACGTCCAATAAAGGCCTTAGCCCTACCACTAGTCCCAACCCAAGTCCAAGAAGCCAATGGTACAGGTAGCCCTAGTCCCTACTTCCAATGGAAAGCCTAACCCTACTCTTAGTCCCACAACTGGTCCAACAACCAATCACACCAGAAGCCCTAAATAGCTACTTCCAATTAAACGTCTAACCCTAGCCCTAGTCCCACCCTACTCCCAACAACCAATAACATAGGAAGCCATAGTCCCTACTTCCAATAGAACTCCTAACCCTAGCCCTAGTCCCAACCCTGCAATGATTGAATCACAGACCGAGAAACCAATCAGAACCCTCAAATACCCAACCAATGAGGACATTACCCTAACCCAATAGAAACACCAGATACAACCACCAATCAGTGTACACATGTGCCAACCACTAGCACACCATATAAGGTCCCAGCAACCTCTGACAAGGTCTGCTGGCCAGGGATTTGGAAGCTGCTTGCTCCTGTTCAGAATCTCCTAGGAGACACACAGGCTCAATCCACAACTTTGGACTTCAGCAGGTAAAGGCTTCACTAACTCAAAATCTAACAATACTGTTTGAATAAAGCTTAACTCCCCATGCTGGCCAAAAAACGAAGTGCACAGGCCCCAGTCAATACAGTTTAAACTAACCCTGGGCGAAGCACTACGCTACGCTTGCGTAGTTTGCGCAACTTCGCACTACGCGAGCTGCACGTAGCACAGTGCGAACACGCGTAGCGGTCATTTTTTGCTTGTTTGCGGTCCTCATCATCATGTTCACGACCGCACGCAAGCAAAATGACATCCCGGCGAGACTCTCAACGCGGGTAGGTCAGGTTTCTCATTGCAAGGGGTCGTGCATGCTTGCAACCGCTCGCAATGAGAAACTACCAGTTTGCGTTGAGAAAGCTGCCGCTCGAGTAAAAATCTACTAGAGCGGCAGAAAACTACAGCTCGCACTGTGCAAGATGCCGTTTTCAATGATTGCACAGTGCGAACAAGCAGCCGGCACTGTGCAATCATTGAAAATGCATCTTGCACAGTGCGAACATGCTACTACGCAGCTCGCGTAGTGCTACGTGAAGTTTGCGTAGTGCGAAGTGCACTTCGCGTAGCGCTACTTCGCGAACTACGCCCACCCTTAGTTTAAACAGCTCACAGAAGATGAGTGGCTATATACTTCTAGTCTATGGTTTCAAATGTTGGAGACTTTAGACAACTTTGCTGCCTCGAAAGCACATTTTTAAATCTTTCCTTAACATTTATCTAGAACAGCAGAAGAATAATTTAATGTGGAACCAGGAACAACTGTGTGCCTTTGCCTCCATTACTACCCTAAGAAGGCGTTACAAATGTCTGTCCACTTGCCATGCATGACTAAGTGCAAGTCAAGCCTTTGGTTACCGGGAACTGGACAACTACACAATTCTGATAGGTTAACATCACGGAAAATTATTTATCTGTCCATTAGTAAGTCACTCTTTCTCTGGGAAAGGACAAAAAAACAATCTTCAAAGAATACAGCTACACAGTTTTACTATGTACAGGAAGAATGGACCATTGTGACATCATCAAACTTGCTGCAAACAGCATTAATTCACTATCTAGTTAAAAGACAAAGGGTTAACCAGCTACCACCTATTAACCAAAACTAGCACTAGGTGGTGCTCATTCATTTCAATGTCAGTCTTCATTGTTACAACAGTTCAAGTAAAATTCAACACCATCTCTTCAAAATCCCACTCTTAGTTTAGCATTACCCAAATCAACTACCAAAGACCTATTTCTTACCTACATTGGTGGGCTAGTTAGATGGTAGTGAGTAATTTGACCTTTTCTTTCAAAGCCATTTTTTCGTCACCATGTGCACACGTGGAGCATGCTTATTCCCAAAAAAGCACATCAGTGGGAGTAGCTTTTCTTCTACTTATCTGCATTAAAGCATTCAGGCATATTGTAATTTATGGTGTTACTAAATATATATATGCACGCAACACTTTACTTAACTGCAACAACGCTGTGCATGCCGCCCTGGTAAATTTTTTTCTTCCTAAGCACTATATATTTTTCCCAAATAGATCTGTCAACCTAAGAGTACTGAAGGCCACTCTGCATTTTGTTTTTCATCAGAGGCTAGCTCTGTTGAAAGGAGGTACATCTATTCATGTAACCCCCAAACTCAGTTATTTTCACGACGGCTCCACAAAGTTGGTGACTGGCGGTGCAAGAAATGGTTCTACTTCAGGGGTACAAGACTTCCCTGGAATAGCCAGGTAAAACTCTGGTCACAGCCTCCAAGTAAAGGACTGCCCAGTTTCCCAATCTGTGGTCCTTTGCCCATCGCTGCATGTCGATAGCACAGTTCAAAATGGAAACATGTGTGCAACTGCACAAGATGGTGGGCTTTACACAAGGCTTAATCTGTGGTGGGAAGAACAGAAAAAAACAAAAAACAAAGAAAGAACAGAACCATGTACATCTTTGTTCTCAGGGCCTGATTCCTGAAATTGGAGTTGCCCACTGACTGAGCAGACTTATGAAGCATTTAAGTGCCTTCGTTTTTATTGCACACATGCCTACATTATTTTTAACTGAGCTAACTCCTCTCCCTTTGTGGGATCCCGCTTTAGGAACAGGTTATTAGGATTCCCGATCATGGATATTGTAACTGATTGTACAGCTCACTGATACTATGGCTTTTTTCCATGTACAGAAATGCTGCACCTTGTTTTCAGCTTTCTTCTCTGTTAGGATGGGTCACAACAGAAGATTGATGATGTATTTATAACCAACTCCACCTTTTGAAAACGTCCGAAACAGAACCTTGTTGAGTGATCAATTTCAAGAGCTACCAGCTACGGTGCTACTGTTTACTACGATCAGCTTTAACCTATTGGATACATGGTTGAAACCAAGAGGAGCTAACCACCACAGTTCTTTCCAGGCAATGTAATCCTTTGAGCCTAGTAAAGATTATCTCATACGGCAGTATGTGTGGTCTCACTGAGTGACATGAAGATATCCAAAGGGACATTGTGTGCATAACAGTGTGACTTGTCTTTCTGCAGGCTTTGCCCATGGTGGATAGGAAAGCCTGGCCATCCTTATTCCTATCAGAAACTGAAGTTACCCGTCTCTAGAGGGAGGCATTTGCTTTCCCTACTCCTTTAATTGTTCAGTGGAGGTTTCCAGTGCCAGTGAAAGTCCTTTGTTAACAAAAAACATACGATCTGTGATGCTGACCATATTTTAAAAACCCTGAGTCCCTGGCTGCACCAGTCACACATGGGCACACTTACACCAGGTTAAACTAGCTGGATCTCCACCTACCTGCCTCAGGAAGCTGCGAAAACCAATAACAAACTGATTTCTGGCACATTCCCCCAATGAATGAAAGAAAACAAAATGTTGCTTACTTGCAATCCTGGCTCTCCTACAGGGGAATCTCTGTTAAAATCATAAGCACTGAAATTTCATGCAAAACAGGGGACCCCAGAACCATTTTTACACAACACTAAACCAATCAACTTTTCTTTTTTTATTTTTGACAGCGAATTGCAGGCTAAAGTGGTCTAGTTTTATTACACTTAATAAAATAAAAAAAACTTTAATTTAAAAAATGTTTTAGTTAAGATGAACAAGTTACTTACCTTCAGTAACGCTTTTTCTGGTGGATACAGTATCTGCCTGTGGATTCCTCACCTTGTGAATATCCCCTGAGCAAGCAGCATTTGGAAACTTTTGTAGCTCTCCACGCCGACGAGGACACAGACTACGTCACAGAGGCACGGCTTCGCTCGCGACCTCGCTGACGTCAGTGGATCCATAAGAGAGCCTCGTCAGCGTGATGACGTCAGTTCTGCCCTTTTTTCCGTGCCCCAGAGGACGGACCGACATAAATAGGTACAGTATACATAGTACAGTATTCAAACCAACACACCGTGTGAAACCAATGCAAAAAGCAAGAAGAAATAAACATTTCCATTAAAAGACAACCATAAAATAATCATTATGCAGGCATAGAAGAGTGGACAACAGGGAGGCGGGTGTGTCAGTGAGGAATCCACAGGCAGACACTGTATGCACCAGAAAAAACGTTACCGAAGGTAAGTAACTTGTTCTTCTGATGGATACATCTGCCAGTGGATTCCTCACCTTGTGAATAGAAACCCACAGCAGTCCCCACTCCCGGAGGAAGGTGTCCACTCTTCTATACCAAGAAATCCTGTAGGACAGAGCGCGCAAAGTGGCCATCCCTCCTCACTTCGGAATCTAAGCAGTAATGCTTCGCGAAAGTGTGGAGGGAGGCCCAAGTTGCCGCTCTACAAATGTCCTCAACAGGAACACTTCTAGATAAGGCAGATGTATTAGACTTTGCCCTGGTAGAATGAGCTCTTAAACCCTCTGGAGGTCCCATAGAGTAACAAGTCTTGATGCACAAGACAATCCATCTGGAAAGTGTGCGCTTGTGCACCGCTCTGCCTTTTTTGCAGCCAGCAAAACCCACGAAGAGCTGGTCATCCATACGATAGTCTTTAGTTCTATCAAGGTAGAAGCTCACCACCCTCTTTGGGTCCAAGAGCTGAAGCTGCTCCTCCTCCTTGGAAGGGTGAGGGGGAGGATAGAAGGAAGGAAGGGTAATGGACTGCCCCAGATGGAAGGGAGTTACCACCTTAGGCAGAAAAGCAGCCCTGGTCCTAAGAAGCATTATATCAGCATGAATGGTCAAGAATGGGGGTTTTGAACTCAGAGCTTGAAGCTCACTTACCCTCCTTGCCGAAGTAATAGCAATTAGAAATACAGTTTTAAAAGACAACAGTCTCAAGGGACACTTGTGCAAGGGTTCAAAGGGAGAACCCATCAAGTAGGTTAAGACAAGATTTAAGTCCCATTGAGGTACAATAAATGGAGTGGGCGGAAATTTGTTGGTAAGGCCCTTAATAAAACGTAACACAATAGGAGATTTAAACAAGGACGGCTGATCCGGCAAACACAGGAATGCAGACAAAGCCGATAAATAGCCCTTCACAGTAGCCACTGCAAAGCCCTGTTGGGCTAAAGAAGGAAAATGCTACTTACCAGTATGCATCTGTTCTTGGCATGTAGGGCTGCTGACATTCATATCTTGTGCAAAACCAACAGTTGATGGACAGAATGCAGAACAATGTCATACATTCACCCCAGTACTGAGATCTGGGCCAAATCCATTGTTTTTTTTGCACTCCACACCACCCCAGTTCAGACATATGCTAATCAGCCTTGACCCTGTGCCTCATGGGAACAGTCCAGCCCGAACTGCCAAGCCATGTCTTTCCTGGACCGGAATCAAGCATCCTAGGACCGGTTTCTGGCTATCAGCCGTCTTCAACCAGGATAGCTTGACTCCAGTGGTGTGGAGAGCATGGGACTCACGTCTGTGCATACCCATCCCACTCGGGGTGACAAATGCAAAACCAACAGTTGATGGACAGTATGCAGAACAATGTCACCACGTTTTCTGCCTGTTATTATTGCCTCTATAACCTCCTCCGTTTGAGCCCTTATTAAAGGTGCTCTGGTTATTACTTTTGAAGGTTGAGGAAGTTTGTGATGTGTTGCCTCTCCCTGAGCCTCTGAAGGAGGAGCGGCGAAAGGAACTTCTGGGTTATTGAAACTGAAGTGCGCCCATAGACTTAGCAGTTTCAGTATCTTTTTTCATCTTTTCTAAGATGGTGTCTACTGCAGGGCCAAACAAAAAATCTTGGTTAACGGTCTGGTTGAGGATGGTGGATTGCACTTCGTTCTTAAAACCGGAAATGCGTAGCGACGCATGCCGGCCTAGTAATACGCTTGTATTGATGGACCTGGCTGCTGTGTCAGCTGCGTCAAGTGCACATTTAATGGAAGCGTTACTGATAAATTTTCCTTCTTGTATCAGGTCGTTAGCTTTAGCTTTAAAAGGTTCTGGCAGGTGTTGTAGTAAACTCTCCAGTTGGTCATAATGTGCTCTATCGTAGCGTGCTAATAGAGCTTGTGTGTTTGCAATCCTCCAGGAATTTGCTGCCTGGGAGGCCACTCCTTTGCCCGATGCTTCTAATATCTTTGACTCCTTGTCAGGAGGGGAGTGTAGGAGAGTAGGGTCTGCTTCTTATGGTCACCCCCACTTTTTGCTTTTGCTTTACTGGTTTTCGACTTAGATGTGGCTGTTCTATGATATCGCCATACCATATTCTCTTAAGTGCATTATAATCCTCGCGGCTGAATGCAAACTTTGGTTTGGCTTTATCTAAACATGTCGTGTAAGGTGTCATACGCTTTGGAATACTACCCCCTCGCCAATTCTGGAGACGGGGATAGCATTCCACCCTTCTAGAGGGTGAAGACATGTTGTTGCTGACTATCCCGGTTAAAGTAACCACCCCCTTCCTGGTCCCACCCATAGGAGGGACCTAGAAAGTAATCCAGCCCCTTTTAGTTGTATAAAGGTAAGAGCTGAGTCCCAGGACTTTAGATTTGATCTGGAACTGAAACTTGAAACGAAACTCTGGACCTTCGACATTCTACTGAAGCTGAAGACTGAAGAATCTCCCTTGTGGCCAAGGATTATTACAAAACAGTGAAAATAGTTTTGCAGCGTGAATCCTTTTCTGGATTCACATGCTGTGCATCATTCCCCCATCTAGTGCTTGGGTTCGGAATTGTCTTTTTATTTTTTCTTCTTCTTGTTTTGGTCGCTGTCTACCACCATTTGGTGCCGGGTACGTCCCCTGTGTGACATCAGACGGTATCTGGAGGTCGACGTGCGTGTCAGAAGCAGGCTTTGTTTCAGCATCGAGGGTATCGGCTTCAGAGTGGAAGCTGTTTTCGGGGCATCGGAAACAGGCTTCGTTGTTTTCAGAGCCGCTTTTTCTCTTGGAGTCGACGGTTTCGAAGTGTCTTTTTCGGAACCGGGACTTTTTGTTTCGGTGCTGAGGGAGCAGGTGGTATCTGTTCATGCCGTTTGCTCGGCATGGAGCTACCGGAAGGCTTCATTATTTTCGTCGGAGCTGGGCTCGATGGCGGGGCTTTCGAAGTGTTTTTTCGGTCTTGACTGGGCCCCGCAGGCAGAGTGTTGACCTTTGCCTTCGAATTTGGTGTTTGAGCTGGGGTAGGTGCAGTGGTACTCACACGTTGACCCAAAGGTATGGAGTCATCGGAGTCATCTGTCTCGGATACGATCTGGAGATCATCGGAATCTTCTTCTGTGACACATGGACCTTCGAAGATATCCACCGGTTCCGGAGCTGATTTCTGCATATCGCGTAAACGGGCCCTCTGATCTTGAATGGTCTATCGAAAGGATGCAAAGGCTGTGCAGCTGGATTCGTCGTGTTCTGGCGATAAGCACAGGTTACAGATCTTGTGATGATCACTGTGTGCAAATTTTGCTCCACACTGGGTATCTTTTGAATGGCGTCCTTTCCATGAGGTGTAGGCCTCACAGTGTGGGTAGGCCCAACGGTCTGCGTCTATGACCGTAATCGAGCTGATTAAGTCGAGTCGATGTTTATCGGTATTGAAAGTTGTTTGGTGAAGTTTGAAGAACATTTTTACGTGAAGTACTTGAAAAGTAGATTTCGGAGCGGAAAAGTTTCATCCGAACCCAGTGGCGGAAAAAACAATCCATGGATGGAGTCTATGTCCATGCGCACTATCGTCCAAGGGAGGAGTCCCCTATCTTGTGACTACATAGACTTCTTCCAAGACGACGACAACATGCAATCATCCGAGCCCAACACCAGGTGGCGATCTAATGCACAGTGTGAGATCTGCAGCTCATATGCCTCGAACATGTGCTTTTTTGGATATTTCTGCACATCTGACTGTTTCGGAGCCAAATATTTTGGTGCCGGAGGCTTAGGCATTGGTGTCTTCGGATCAGAGTGTTTCAGTGCTGAATGGTGTGTGTTGGAGCTGGACTTCTGTTTCGACCCCGAAGGTTTCGGCTCTGAGCCCAATTTGGAGTGAGGCTTTTCGTGGCCTGAAGGCTTTTTTGTAGGCTTTGGTGCCAAGCCAGAAGACAGGGCGTCAGAAGCGCGGTTTTGGTGCCGACCGGGACCCGAGGGCACAGGTTGCCCCAGAGCCTTCTTTTTGAGTTGAGATGGATCTTGGGACATGGGAGGGTCTGTACTCGCAGTACCGTGTCCATGTGGGAGGTCTTCAACTTCGTCAGAGCTGTGCTCTGTAATGGAGATCGGTTCCTGATCCTCCTCAGTACCGATGGCATCCCCGGCCTCTTCGCCAGATGTTGCCTGAAGATGTCCTGAACGGAGCCTATGTGCTGGCTCTGCAAGTCGCGAATTCAAGCCCAACGGCCATGAATGGTCTTCTTGGAGCAGAAAGCCCGGCATGCGTTGCAGTCCTGTTCTCTGTGTTCGGGAAACAAACACAGGTTACACAGGGTGCGGGTACTTCGTTCCATCGACGGCGGGTCGAACCGATGCGGGTAGGCCCGACGGCCTTTCAGGAGCTTTCCAATTGAAAGATAGTTTTAATAAGTATATACGATATGCGAAGAATGGGAGACGTGATTGGAAACAATACCGTCGAGGGTGAGTGTCTTGCGCACCGGGGGAACCGAAGGAACAGTGTCGAACCGGAGCGCAGTAATTTACATCTGAACCCGATGGCAAAAAAAAAAAAATATCTGACAATGGAGTCGATGCACATGCGCACTATGACCGAAAAGAATGGTCACCAACCTTGTGACTGGGAAAGACTTCTTCGAAGAAAACCAAAGTGCAAACATCCGGACCCAACACTAGGTGGCAGGAGTATGCGCAACATGTGATCTACAGCTCACATGTCTCAAACGGAAAATGCTACTTACCAGTATGCATCTGTTCTTGGCATGTCGAGCTGCAGATTCTTACACTGTGCATTAGATCGCCACCTGGTGATGGGCGTGGGTGATTGCATGTTGTTTTAGTCTTGGAAGAAGTCTTTGCAGTCACGAGATAGGCGACTCCTCCCTTGGACAATAGTGCGCCTGGGCATCGGCTCCATCCTTAAGATTGTTTTTCGCCATGATAGGAAATGATGGAGTTAGTAGAAATAGAGAAGGTATGTCTATGCATGTATATCTAATTAAGAGAGCTGAAACAGATACAGGTCCCGGAGAGGCGGGAGGGCCTGTAAGAATGTGCAGCTCTACATGGCAAGAACAGATGCATACTGGTAAGTAGCATTTTCCGTTCAAGGCATATGAGCTGCAGATCTTACACTGTGCATCGATTGTACAGCAGTGTCTCCCCTAGCGGTGGTCACCTGTATCTGTTGCAGTAGTTTGAAAGAGCTTTGAGGACAGCTTGGCCTACTGCTTGCACATCAACACAATAGTGTTTAGTGAAGGTGTGTGTTGTAAACCATGTTGCTGCCTTGCAGATGTCTTCTAGGGGAATGTTCCCTAAGAAAGCCATGGATGCTCCTAGTTTGCGTGTGGAATGCACTCTAGTTAGGAACTGTTAATGTACGTTTTGCTTTGTGATAGCATATTTGTATACATTTTACAATCCACCTTGCAATTCCTGCTTTAGAGATGGGGGTTACCTTTATGTGGTGGAGAGAAAGCTACAAACAGTTGCTTTGTTTTACGAAAGGATTTGGTCCTATCAATGTAATAGAGAACAGCTCTCTTTACATCTAGTATCTGTAGAGCTCTTTCTGCTGAGTCTGGGTTTTGAAAAAACACTGGCAACCCTACCGATTAAGATGAAAAGGAGTAATTACTTTTGGAAGGAATTTAGGGTTAGTACGTAGAACCACTTTGTTACGGTGTAATTGTAAAAATGGTTCTTGTATAGTGAAAGCTTGAATCCCACTAACTCTCCTAAGAGAGTGAATAGCAATAAGGAAAGCGGTTTTCCATGTGAGAAATTGCAGTTCACACTTATGTAAAGGTTTAAAAGGGGGCCCCATGAGCCTTGTGAGGACAATGTTTAGGTTCCACACTGTAGAGGGTGGTAATCTAGGAGGAATGATTCTCTTTAATCCCTCCATAAAAGCTTTAATTGCAGGTACCCTAAAAAACGACATATGTTGCCTGTTTTGTAGATATACTGCAATGGCTGCAAAATGTAAACGTATAGATGAATATGCAAGATTACATCTTGGTAGATGAGAAGGTAGCAGATGATATTCTAGATGGAAGCATCTAGAGGATCAATTTGATTATTAATGCAGTAAATGGCAAATCTCTTCCATTTTGCAGCATAGCAAGCTCTCGTAGTAGGTCTTCTGGCTTCTTTAATGATATTCATACAGTCTGGTGGCAGGTTAAGGTAACCAAACTCTAAGACATCAGATACAAGTCAACTGAATCTGGTGATATGGCTCCTGATGTCGGATGTCTCCATGATTCTGCGTTAGCATGGATGGTGTCAGACACAATCTTTGGTGTGGAACTAGAGAGTTCCAGCAGTGTAGTGAACCACGGTTGGCGTGCCCTCGTGGGAGCTACTAGGAGGAGTATGAGAGACTTGTCTCAGCTTGCTTACTACTAGTGGTATTAGTGGTATTGGCGGAAAAGCGTACGCAAATCTGCCGGACCATTTCATCCATATCGCATTGCCCTTGGACAGCCGGTGTGGAAACCTGGCGGCGAAGGTTGGACATTTTGCGTTTTTATGTGTGGCAAACAGATCTATTGTCTGGATGACCCCACTTGTGAAAGAATGGTAGAAGAACTTGCAGATGTAGTTCCCATTCGTGAATCTATTGTGTTTGTCGACCTAACAGATCTGCCATCGGATTGTGAACTCCTGGAAGGGGTTCTGCAAGCAGATATATGTTTTGTGGAATGGTCCATCTCCAAATGTTCTGAGCGAGCTGGGACAGTTGCAGGGAATGTGTGCCTCCTTGTTTTAGAATGTAGTACATGGCTGTCATGTTGTCCGTGCGGGTCAAAATAGATTTGTTCTGTACGTGTACTTGGAAGGATTTCAGTGCTAGGAATATTGCTAGCAGCTCTAGGTGATTGATGTGAAGCATTTTTTGTTGAGCAGTCCATTTTCCTTGAGTTGTATGGTGGAGCAGATGGGCTCTCCATCCTGTGATGGATGGGTCTGTTGTCAGTACTATTTGTGGAACAGGTTCGAGGAACGGCCACCCTCTGGACAAGTTTTTGGTGTTCCACCACTGCAGAGAGCGATGTGTGCGGCTGTCCACCAACACCAGGTCTGTAAGTTGTCCTTGAGCCTGATTCCACTGATGTGCTAGGCATTCCTGCAATGGGCGCATTTGCAGTCTTGCATATTGTTCAATAAAAATGAAAGATGCCATCATGCCTATTAGTTGCATGAACACTCTGGCTGGGAGAGTGTTGGTTTTGAAACTTTGTGACTAAGGCTTGAATGCTCTGTATCCTGACTGGACTGGGATAAGCTAGAGCTGTATTGGTGTTTATGGTAGCCCCTAGGTATTGATGTACATGAGAGGGCGGAAGATGTGACTTGGTGTAGTTGATTGTAAACCCCAAGTTGTGCAGTGTTTGAATTATTTGAGATGTGTGTAGGACACTGCTTGACTGACTTTGCTTTTATGAGCCAATCATCCAAGTATGGGAAGACGTGGACATGTTGTCTTCTGAGATGTGCTGCGACTACTGCTAGGCACTTTGTAATTGATGTATCATCAACACCTCCTTCGACACCGCTACCTTCCCAGAGAGTTGGAAGCACGCCGAACTCAGCGCCCTACTAAAGAAGCCATCAGCCGACCCCACCGACCTCAAGAACACCGACCCATCTCGCTGCTCCCGTTTCCCGCAAAAGTCATCGAGAAGACAGTCAACAAGCAGCTGGCCGCCTTCCTCGAGACGAACGGATCCCTCGACCTCTCGCAGTCTGGCTTCCGGGCCAACCACAGCACCGAGACCGCCCGGATCGCAGCAACCGATGACATCAGAGCCCTGCTCGACAACGGAGAAACAGCGGCCCTCATCCTCCTAGACCTCTCCGCGGTCTTCGACACTGTCTGCCACCGTACCCTAGTACAGCGCCTCAGCAACGTCGGAGTCCAGGAGAAGGCACTGGAGTGGATCATCTCCTTCCTAGCCGGAAGGACACAGAGTCCACCTTCCCCCGTTCAGATCAGAAGCTACCGAAGTCATCTGCGGCGTTCCTCAAGGCTCCTCGCTCAGCCCAACCCTCTTCAACGTCTACATGAGGCCCCTCGCAGCTATCGCACACCAGCACAACCTCAACATCATCTCCTACGACACCCAGCTGATCCTCTCCCTCACCAACGACCCCGCCACCGCCAGAGCCAACCTACACGAAGGGATGAAAGAGGTAGCCGAATGGATGAAGGACAGCCGCCTGAAACTGAACGCGGACAAGACGGAAGTCCTCATCCCGGGATCCTCACCCTCCGCCTGGGACAACTCCTGGTGGCCCCCAGCGCTAGGCAGCGCACCCAAACCAACAGACCACGCACGTAACCTGGGCTTCATCCTGGACTCCTCCCTCTCCATGACCAGACAAGTCAACGCCGTCTCCTCGTCGTGCTTCAACATCCTACGCATGCTACGCAAGATCTTCCGATGGATCCCCACCGAGACCAGGAAGACGGTCACCCAGGCCCTCGTCACCAGCCGACTGGACTACGGCAACTCCCTCTACGCCGGAACCACCGCCAAACTCCAGAAGAGACTCCAGCGGATCCAGAACGCCTCAGCACGATTCATCCTGGACATCCCCCGCCACAACCACATCTCCGGACACCCGAGAGACCTGCACTGGCTCCCGGTCAACAAGAGAATCACCTTCCGTCTCCTCACCCACGCACACAAAGCCCTGCACAACCAAGGCCCAGGATACCTCAACAACCGCCTCAACTTCTACGCTCCCAAACGCCAGCTTCGATCGACCGGCCACGCCCTCGCCACCGTCCCCCGCATCCGAAGAGCCACCACAGGGGGAAGATCCTTCTCCTACCTCGCCCCAAAAACTTGGAACTCCCTCCCAACCCACCTCCGCCTGACCCAGGACCACCTTGCCTTCAGGAAGCAGCTCAAGACCTGGCTGTTCGAACAGTAGCAGACGCCCCCTCCCCTAGCGCCCTGAGACCCTCCGGGTGAGTAGTGCGCTATACAAATGCTTTGATTGATTGATTGTAAACACTTGTGGTGCAGTTGTGACCCCGAATGGAAGGACTTTGAACTGATAGTGTTGTCCTTGTAGGCTTGGTCTTTGGGTTGAGTTTCTGGGGTTAAAACAAGGATTCCCCCAGGGTCAAGGATGCACTCTTGAAGCACCCTCAGTGGCACTAGGGTGGCTAGGTACAGAGTGCTGAGACCCAATGTTATCCAATGAGGGGTAGGGGGCCTACGGTTGCTGGCTGCTCACGAGCAGGCCACAAGGTTATGGGAGCAAAGCTCCTGGTGTTAGGCTCAGGGCAAAGGGGGATCCGGTTTAGCACAAAGTGCACCCGCAGCGACGGCAGGGTGCGGTTTTGACGTTGAGTGCCGTTTTCAATGGGGATTTTTGTTTTTTAGCTGCAGGCTCGTTCCAGGAAGACTTCCAGGAGGAACCAACAGCTGGGCAGGTAAGTTGGAGGGCACGGGATGTAGATGCACATCAGGTTCTTTTCTCCAGGGCGCAAAGCGGCTGGATGCAGGGGTGTTTTGAGGTCAGATTTCACCTTACCAGGCCACTGGCGGTTGGGGGGGGGGGGGGGGGGGGCGAGATTAGTCTCCGGGCAGAGGCTGCAGACTATGTTGGAGAGTTCTGGAAGGGTAAACCCACTGTGGACCCACTCTGGAAGACCTCACTGGGACCGGTGGGCCAATCGAACTCGGGCATATGCGAACGGTGCAGTGGTGGTTCCAGGCATCAGGTTTCTTTGTGCTCCGCAGGCTCAGAGTCTGTCTTGAGAGTTTCATTTGAACAGAGCGGCTGTTCACAGGAGATCAGGTCTTTGTTGAAGGGAGTCCGTCCTCCCAGGCTTAGGTAGGTCGTTGGCTGCAGGATAAGGTGAATTTTGGTGCAGGATCCATGGAAACTGCAGACGGGGCGGGAGGGCTCGGGTCAAGTCAGTTGTTCTCTGCAGTCTCCTCTGCTGGGTGTCTTCTTCGTCGGTTCGAGAATCGGTCTTATCGGTTCAGGGCTGCCCCTAAATACTGTATTTAAGGGGCGTTTTAGGGATCTCGAAGTCAGTAGCCAATGGCCTACTGACCTTAGGGTGACTACACCCTTGGTGTGCTCACCCTACATGGGGGAGTGAGCACGCCTGCAATCTACAAGATGTTGGGCACTGAAGAGTAGGCTTCACCTGAGGGGTGGGGTTGGCACACCTGGGCTGGCACATTTTTCCCCACCCGTCTTCCTGCCGAAAAGGAGGGGAGACAGGAAGGGGGCCTGCTCCTGATAGGAGAGGCTGGGGTTCGCTATACGAAGGCTGCAAGGCCTTTTAAGCTCCCCTGCCACAGATGGCTCTTCCTGACCTGGGGGAGGGGTGACCACCTCTGCTCAGTAAAAGCTTTGTTTCTGGGCTCAGGGAGCGAAGGCTCCTACCCAGGGGTCCAGAAATATGTCTTGTGGTGGGAGGCTGGTGTGCACTAGTCAGGGAACCCACCAGAGGCTGGTCATTTATCAGGGGGCATCACTAGGATGCCCTCTTAGTGCATTTTTCATCAAATCCCACACTGGCATCACAGTGGGTTTAATGTGCTGAGAAGTTTGATACCAACTTCCCAGTTTTCGGTAAAGTTATTATGGTGCTGTGGAGTTTATAATGACAAACTCCCAGCACCATATACTCTTAATGTCAGTACTGCTCTTAAAATATCTAAGACTTGGCTTAGACTTTGTAGGGGTACAGGGTGCATGCATCTGAACCCTAACCAACGGTATAGTGCACCCAGTTAGAGGGGTGGCTGACATATGCCAAGGCAGGGGGTGGTAGGGATGGCACACAGGGATGTGTACCATGTGGACTCTTCACTTCGTTCTGCACCAAAACACAGCCTGTAATGGCAGTGTGCGTGTGTAAAGGTACAGGGGCTCTAAGGGTAGCACAAAAAGTGCTGCAGCCCTTGGAGGCCTTCCCTGGCCACAGTGCCCTTGGTACCCATTGTATCTTTTACAAGGAACTGACATGTGGCCAATTGGTGGTACAAGGTACAGTTTTGGGGAAAAAACACAGGCCCTGGGAACCTGATTGGCTGGGACCCAGGGCACATCAAGTCAAAGTGCATCAGTAGTCTGGCAAAAAAAGGGGGGGGTTACTGCAACAGAAACCCAGCTTTTTACAGTGAGGTGCCTGCACTTTCATAATGAGACTTTTTGGAAGCCTTTTTTCTGAAAAATACAGGAAATTCATGCGATCTTTCTCTCCTTTAAGAGGTTTCCTGAGAAGCCTGTGCGGTAGAGCTCTCCTCGTCCCCAGAGATATCAGATTTATTTTTTAGTCTGAAGCCAAATCAACAACCTACCCTCTCTATCTTAAAGGGTTTTGGTCGAGAAGGGCCTACGAATCTTTCAGTCCTTTACCTTATGCTGAGGGTAGAGACAGTAGATACATTCCTTATGGGGATCTTCAGCATGCAGCCTCTTCTTACTGCATGTTCCACCCGACCTGAAGAGACCCTTCTTTGAAGAATCTGACATTTTGAGTAAAAATCTGGTAAATGGAAGAAGAAACTGAGCAGTGCTCAGGGAGACTCCTTTTCACACGACATGCGGTAGAAAATCTGAGGAACCTGGCCCCTCTTGGGAGTGTTCTACAGGGTGCTGTCGCCTGACTGGCTACTAGTTAAGTTAGGTTAGGTTCTTTTTTACAATAGAAAATGGATAGGATATTGCAGTGACTATTCATTGCATTGCAGGCTATGGTAGTATTAACTACTGCTTTTAAAAGTATATTGTGGGACTCCCACTACGACAACGGGGATAATTCAAGCATGTGAATCTATGAAAGATCCAAAACTGGAGAAACCTCAGTGGCCATCACTATAGATATAAATACATCTGTTCTCTTTCAGCAGAGGAAGGGCTGAGGTAATGAAGCTTTCCTGCATGTCTGAGGTTAGGCTGCACATGCATCAATGCCTCAAACAATTACTGTTCTAGGCAAAAATATGCTCCAAGCTCCATTGGCAATGGACTTCACCTACATGAAAGCAAACTTGACAAATGTGAGGTACCTGGGAATAAGATGTACCCTTCTAAATGCTTGATACTCACCTGTCCTTCTCATCTTTTATCACTGGAGTTGTTCGTTTCTCATTCTCCCTCTCCTTCTCGTGCATGCTACGTTCTGCCTCTCCCGGTTTGGTCCACACTTGTGCTGGTGCAGTGGGAAAGGAAGGTGGTGTGCGACGAAGTCTATTCCAGATATCCTGGGGGTTTGTAAAGCTGTGAGCCGCAGAATTATCTTTCTGTCCAAACATTGGATTTGGATCTAGGAAAGAAATTTCAAAGACCAGTCAGAATAGAGTAGAGGTTGACTCCGCAAGTAAGGAAAAATGTATTCAAGAGCTACACTACATGAGAAAAACCGGAACATGCTCCAGATTGCACCAAGACCCTCCACAGAAGACAACCTTTTTTTTTTAAACTGTTTATTGATTTTTCAACAGAACAATACAAGGGTTGGTTTTGCGGTTCAGCGTAGTAACACCTGGGTCATTCATCATAAGACAGTTCAAGGCAATTCAACAGCATAATACAGCGGTAGACGGTCATCAGAGTGAATACATTGTACGTCAATCAGGGATAGTTTCACAGTGCCATTGTACATTAGCAGAGAGCCATGCTTCAGCTCATCGCAAGGGATTGTAAAGGGTAGTATCTAGTGTTGTAGGCATATCAACATTGAACAGTGGTAAGTCATGCTAGTCGGTAGGACACACAATCGCATATGTAGCAAATTGTCATAATCTTAAGCCACCTATTGATGGCTCTACCTGTATGGTTAGACACATCTCACCTGGCTATCACCGCTACTTCGGATCCCACCTCCATCCGGAACCTCATCCCCTTCTACCTGGACCAGTAGGTACCCAACTAGAGGACCCCAAATGTCATTAGGCCTGCTGGAAATCGGAAGTAATTCAGTAAAAATTGCATATTGTTCCTGACAATGAATCATGTCTGCGAGCCAGTCCTTAAACTTTGGGGCCCTACCACGACCCCATCTGCATGCAACGGGCCGTTTTGCAAGAAGCAAAGCAATATCTAAGAATTTCCTGCAGGTCTTAGGGATGTGTGGTGTGTGTCCCAGGAGCATTAGTAATGGATCAGGATTCATGGATTCTCCAATCATTGAGTCAAGGGCGCCATGCACCTGCTGCCAGTAGTTATGACCAAGGGGACACTCCCAGGCAAGATGCAGGAAACCTGCATGCTCCGCGCGGCAGCGCTCCCATTTATCGTCATTGGACAAGCGGAACGAATAGGTTCTTACCTGTCGGTGTAGTTTTGCAGCTTGAAGATCTTTCTGGATTCACTATGCTGTGCATTATTCCGCGGTCTAGTGGTTGGGTCCGGAATCGTAGTCTTTTCTTTGTTTTTTTCGTAGCCCAGGTGGGCGTCGACGTCCCACCTTTTGGTGTCCTTCCTGTGACGTCGGCATGCTTCCTACAGAAGCTCCCACCCTTGGGCGCCACCTTCGGATTCTTTTTTCTTTTTCCGTTTGTGTTCTGTTTCCGAATTGTATGGCAATGTTTCGATCTTTTATTTTACCGCTCTTTCCCTTGAAGTTCCATTAAAGTCTTTTTTTTTTGTTTTTTTTGTTTACCACCTCTCTTCTCCAGCCTCATCTTTCTGGCGGAGGTGGGTGGGTTCGCTAGTGAATCCAGAAAGATCTTCAAGCTGCAAAACTACACCGACAGGTAAGAAACTATTCGTTTTGCAGCGTGAATCTTTCTCACTATGCTGTGCATAGACTTTGTAGCGGTTTGTTGTTATTGTGGCGGCTGGGTGGAAGATGAGCTTGTGTTCTTGAATATGTGCTGAAGCACCTTCTGTCCCACTTGTGCTTCCTTGTTCATTTGTATGTCCACACACTAGTGTTTTGTAAACGTGTGCACAGAGGCCCATGTTGCCGCCAGGCATATGTCCTGAATGGGAGTGTTTGCCAAGAAGGCTATAGTAGCTCCCTTTTTCCTTGTTGAATGGGCCCGTGGACCTTCTGTTGGTTCTTGGCCCGCTTGTTTGTGGCAGATCCATCGTGCAATTGTTCCTTTAGTAACAGCTTTGCCCATGACACTTTCAGCAAAGGACAAAAAACTTTTGTTTTTCTGTGATCTTTAGTTCTCTCTATGTAATGCATGACTGCACGTCTCGCGTCCAGAGTGTGCAGTGCCCTTTCAGCTTTTGTTGTTGGTTTCTGGAAGAAACTTGGTATCTGAATAGCCTGGTTGATGTGGAACTTGGACACCACCTTTGGCATAAAGTGTGGGTCCGTTCTCATCACCACCCTATCGTTGTGAATTTGTATGTAGGGTTCCTGTAGCGTTAACGCCCGTAGCTCGCTTACTCTGCGCAGCGAGGTGATTGCCACTAGCAATGCTGTTTTTAACGTTGGCATCTGTAGTGAGGCTTTATGCATTGGTTCAAGGGTGCCTTCATGAGTTCTGTCAGTACTATATTGAGGTTTCATGCAGGCGCTGGTAACCTCTTAGGCGGTGCAATCCTTTTTGCGCCCTCCAAGAATCTTTTTACAATCATAGAAGTGAAGAAGCTTTTGCCTGTTTCTCCTCTAGTGTAAGCGACAATGGCTGCTAGGTGTACCCTTAGTGATGATGAGCTCAGGTTTGTCGAGCAGGTGCGTGAGGTACTTAAGCACTGTAGAGTCTCTTGTCATCTTGTTGTGCAGTCTCTCCTTTCTGCACCATAGTGTGAACCTTTTCCATTTGGCCACGTAGCACTTACGTGTGCTTGGTCTTCTTGCCTCTGGAAGTACCTTCAGGGTGCTCTCAGGTAACTTAAGGTGTGCGAATTCTATGTCCTCGGGAGCCAGGCTGCGACTTTCTGGCTCTGGATGCAACACCTCTCCGTTTTGCATGGAGAGTAGGTCTTTCCTTCTCCCAAACCTGTGTGGTGCACTCTGTGTCATTTCCATAATCTGCGAATACCATGTCTGCCTGGCCCACTGGGGTGCGACCAGTATCAGGGTCATGTTGCTTGTCCTGCACTTGCTGAGTACCTTGTGTATCAGGGGGATCGGTAGAAAGGCGTAGGCAAATGTCTTTGACCAGGTTATCCATAGGGTATTCCCCAGGGACCCTTCCCCTCGCTGCCTCGATGCGAAGTGTTGGCATTTTGCATTCTGGTGTGTTGCAAACAGGTCTATTGAAGGGGTTCCCCACCTGTCGAACAGTTTCCTTGTTTCTTGTGCATTTAGCTCCCATTCGTGTGAGGCCGATGTCTGTCTGCTGAGCCAATCTGCTTCCACGTTGTCTTTTCCTGGCATGTGTATCGCCAGTAGATGGATTTTTAGTGGTATAGCCCATTTCCATATTTCCTGCGCTAGTTCTGACAGCGGGGCTGATTGTGTTCCTCCCTGCTTGTTTATGTAGAACATTGCTGTTGTGTTGTCCGTCTGGATCAATACTGTTTGATTGTACAGCTTCTTCTGGAAAGCTTTCATAGCTAGGACGGTCTTTAGTTCTAGGTAGTTGATGTGTTTGACCGCATCCGTTTGTGTCCACAGGCCCCTCACTCAGAGTTTTTCCATGTGTGCTCCCCATCCCTTTTGGGATGCGTCTGTGGTGATGGTCACTGTTGGTGGCGTTAGAAGCTTCCCCCTTGTTATGTTTCCTTTGTTCCACCATGATATCTCCTCGTGCACTGCATGCGTTACAACCACTAGGTCCTCCCAACACCCTGTCTTGAGCCTTGGCATCACAAAATGGATGCTGCCACCACAGACACAAGTCTGACCTCCTGCTGCTGGGAGTCCGTCCAACGAGGGCAGCTTGGACAAAGGGTTTCCTGCCTTGGGAGGTGCTAGCACCACCCCAGACAGGATTTTGTGTATTGAGGTAGGGAGGCCTGAAAGGAATGAGACATGCCTGGGGCACACAAGGTGCCCTGTGCATACACCGGTTCAAACCAGTTGCTGGGGCATCCCAGCCCCAGCTCTGGCGGGAAACCGGACAAAGGATAGGGGGTGTAGCCACCCCCCTTCCTGGTCCCACCCAGGGGAGGGACCTAGTCAGTAGTGCAGCCCCCTTTAGCAGGATAAAGGTAGGAGCTGGTCCCATTCCAAATCAGATTATCCTGAACTATTCTACAAGAAGAAACTCTGGCCTTCGACGTTCTGCTCCACAGAAGACTGAAGAATCTCCCTTGTGGGCAAGGAGTGTCCACCCTGCACAAGCAGGCACCATCAAGCGTCCAGCGGCTTCCCTTTGTCGTCTTCCCTCGAGGATCCAGACTTCAGAGCCCGACGAGACCCGGATTCCCAGACCTCTCCGACCTCAACTCACATCTGCAGCAAAGCTGAGACCCATGGGTGCGACGAGACACGTGGGACCGGCCATCTTGGATGAAACTGCACTTCGCTTCCAGCACAACTCCCGAGGTAAACTCGACCAAGTGCTTTGGGGACTGAGAAGCCCCAGCCCCGAGCAGCCCCTGCACCGAAGTTCAGCCCTCCAGCATCCACGAGATCTGCGTGGGGCCCTTCTGCTTGGTTCCTGCTCGACGCGTTGTCTGGTCACTTGCCGGCTGGCTAGTGGCCGCCTAGACTACGAACCTTTGAATTTTCACTGCTGATCTGGTTGCTCCAGATTGGCCCTTGCTCCCTTCCAAAAGAGGGGCACCCCGGACTCTCCTAGTCCGCACCAGACGCTTTCTTCACTCACCGCGTGGGTTGCCTTTGCCAAGGCCTGTTGCCTCCAATCCCGATCCAACACCGCCGACAGCGAGAGCCTGCGTGGGACAGCTCGTGCCTCCATCCTGGTCGTCGAAGACACCTCCTGGTCCACGTGGCTGCAGAGTCAAGCGTCCACTCTTCACCTGATCGCGACGTCGACATCTGGTTCCTTCCTGGTTCCACTCCAGTCACTGGCTAGTGACTGAACATTGTCCCCTCTGCTTTCAGGTCTCCTTCACCAATCAACCCTTGGATTGCACCGGACATCTTCCTCCTGGTCGCCTGAAGCGTCTTTTCTTTCAGGCTCCATAGACTTCAACGCGAGAACCCGACGCACTTCGACACCTGTACACCCGCAGTCCGTGGGTGAGGTAACAAGAGCATTTCGGTGCTCAAGGGTAGTTTAACTGTCCTAGTGTCCAGTTCCACAGTCGTCGTTGTCCTATCTAGTCAGGATTGTCCGTACTCACCTTTTTACTTGAACTATACTGTCCATAGACGTTGTTACGCATCTCGCGTGTGAGTTCACACTCTGCACACACGTTCCGTGGGCCTCCTATTACTTACCTGAAGTTAGTGTAGCGTGGTCCCACCGATCCTACAGCCTCTGGACATCTCCATTCCTTTTATCGACTTTCACATTCCACTTACTTAGTATATGGTTTGTCGTGCCCCTAGGGCACCATTGTAATTTTGTGCAGCTTGTAGTATTTTTCGTAAGAGATTGTCATGTGCTTAGCCCTCTGACCTCATAAAGAGTTCAGAGGTGTTAATAAATATACTGTTTATTTTCATAACAACCTGTGTGGTGTCATTTCATCTGGTATTCAAGAGGTTATATTGTGGTAAAACAGCTGGCTTCACATGCCAAAAGAGTTTAGCCTAAGACTGCTTTGTCCATGCTACCATTAGGATAGCTGGTCTATAAGGTTGACTTACAACCAATCACCATAAGGGTTGTTTGGACTGATACAAGGTGATCACTAGAACTAGTGAGCATCATATATCAGGCCAACTTCTCACAGTAGTGATTTCATTTTATTGCAAATCGTAGCAGATGTTTGTGCCGTCTGTTTATTGGGATGTGCAGGTAGGCATCTTTGAGGTCTATGGTGACCATGAAGTCCCCTGTTTGAATCTGTGGAAGTACTTCTTGCAGGGATGTCATTTTGAATTTTTGTGTTTTTATGAATTTGTTGAGGAACCTTAGATCCAGGATGGGTCTCATGGTTTCGTCTACTTTTGGTACTAGGAAGTACGTAGAGTACACCCCCCTGTTCTTTTCCATGAGAGGTACAGGCTTGATAGCCTCCTTTAGTAGCAGTTCCTCTGCCTCCCTCTGAAGAAGCTCTAGTTCCTTGTTTGCTAGTGCTCTTTTCTTTGGTTTTCTGCTTGGTGGTGTCTTTTCTAACTCTATGCAGTACCCGTAATGTATTGTGTTGATGATCCATTTGTCTGTGGTCATTTTCTTCCACTCCTGGAGAAAACGGTTTAATCTTCCTCCCACTAGTGTTACGTGCTCGTGGTTTTTCGGTGCGGGACACTCCTGTTCTTTGTTTTTGTGCTCCACCCTTGGAGTTTTTGGAAGGGTGTGCACTATCAATGTGGCCGAGTCAATTGGAGGTGGTTTGCTGTCCACCCCTCCTGTTTCCACGTCCACTCGCCCTCCCGCGAAAGGACTGGCCCCTATGTTGATATTGCAAGTGCTGTTTTTGCTGGCCTTGTTGCGTATGGGTGTCACTTTGGTGGGAATGTTGGAAGGACTGATGCGATGTTCCCGGCTGGTTCCCCCCTCTCCTGTGTGGTCTCCGTGACGGGGTCCCTCTCTTTGCTTCCCTGAATTGCAAGGCCCCCATGGATCTTGCGGTGTCGTTATGTTTTTTGAGTTGTGAGAGCTTGTCGTCCACTGGTGTTCCGAACAGTGTTTCACCGTTGAACGGGGTGTTCAGGATGTTGTGTTGCACCTCTGGTTTAAAGCCTGCTATCCTGAGTCAGGCTGGTCTTCTTTCTGTGATGCCCAGCATCATAAGTCTGCTGGCAGTGTCTGCACAGTCCAGTGCTGTTTTTAGGCAAGAGTTTGCCAAGTTCTTACCCTCCTCTACCAGGTGCGAAGCCCTTTGTTGGTATTCCTGAGGGAGGTGTTTCACCAACTGTCCCAGTTCCTCCATTATTTGGTTTATGGTGTCTGTTGAGCAGTGCGTTGGAATTAGCCATGCGCCAGTGCATAGCGGCATTCCTTTCGATTTTTCTTCCAGTTAGGTCTATCCTTCTGCTCTCTTTGTCTGGGGGTGGACCTGAAGTAGTTGGAACATTGGCCCTTTTCCTTGCTGTTGCAGTAATGATAGAGTCAGCAGTGACCGTCCCCTGTATGTAGGGTGGGTCCTTTAAGGAGTGTTTGTACTTTTTCTCCGTCCTTGGCGTGACGGGTTTACAAGTAGCGGGCTCCTTGAATGCCTCTCTTCCTTGTCCTTTGATGCTTTCAAGCATTGGCAAGTACTGGTTCCTAGTGTGCATTGGGAGAAGTGTCTCTACTAGGAAATCCCCTTTCGGCACCTCCTCTTCGAGCTTTACTCTGAACGCTGTTGCTGCGTTCTTGATGCATTCATTATAAAGGCCGATGCCGTCAGGTGGCGAGGGCCTCGCTGGATATGTGTCTACTCCCTCTTCTGGAATCTCCGCTTCGATGTCCTGCCACTCTCCCTCCTGCGTTTCCGAGTATGTCGATTCTTGGTACGCCCTTTGGTCGTCATCTCCCTCCTCTTCGTAATAGGGGGTATCATCTTCCTGATACGCCAGATCTCCCAGGCTCTCTGGCGTTGCTTCGACCTCGAAGTCTTCCTCTTCTTCCTCGACCAACTGTACTACCGGTGACTTGGGCCTCCACGGAATTGTGTAAGATTTCATTTTTTCGTCAAAATCTTTCTTTCGCTGCAGGATGTTCTCCATCTCTGCCTCGAGTCTCCTCTTCTTTCTCTCCATCTCCGCCGCCTGGTCGGCGTTGAGTGGTTGTGCCGCTCTCTTTGCCGTGCAAGATGGCATAGAGACTGGTTTCGGCGTCGAGACTGGTCTTGCGTCTGTCGTCGACTTCGAAGTTGTTTTCGGAGTCGAGCGCTCCTTTTCTTGGACGCTTTTCGACGACTTTGGCTGGTCGCCGTCTCTCGGCGCCAGGGAGCCCTTCTTTGAGGGTTCGCTGGGCCTGGAAGTCGCTCCAGACGCCGAAAATTTCGACATCGGCGCTTTCGGGGTCTTGCCCTCGTATTTTCGAGAGTCTTGGGCAGACGGTCGAGAGTCTTTCGGGCCTTTTTGGGGGGGTCGAGTCTCCTACCTTTTCTGTAGTCTTCTTATTATCGGTCTCTGCGACCGTGTAGCCGATGTCTTCTTCGGCGGCGTAATCCTCCTTGTCGGTCGAGAGCCCCAGGTCTCGAAGGGACGGTGGTTGGCCCTTGCCCTGCATGGTGTGGTTTGCTATTCTTTGCCTCTCTCTCACTCGAAGGGTCTTCGGCGTGAATGCTGAGCAGGCGTTGCAGTCCTTGCTTTCGTGGTCGACCGGCAGGCAGAGGTTACAGACTGGGTGTTGGTCCTTCTGCGCGTACTTGTGGTGGCAGTTGCGGCAGAACTTGAATGGTGTGTTGTCCATGTCTTGCGTTCAGGGGGCCCCCTGATTGCGCATTCTCCTCTGGACGTCGAATTGCGTTGACATTTTTTCTTTCTTTGTCGTCCTTTCGATGGTGTAGTCTTCCTTAGTCTTCTCAAAGGTTTTTCTTCCAAAAAACTTGTTTTGCTTCTCTTCTCTCCTGATCTCTGGAGCCCTCTCTGGAACGATCCATACCCAACGGCAGAAAAAAGAATCTGAAGATGGCGCCCAAGGGTGGGAGCTTCCGCAGGAAGCATGCCGACGTCACAGGAAGGACACCAAAAGGTGGGACGTCGACGCCCACCTGGGCTACGAAAAAAAACCAAAACAAAGAAAAGACTACGATTTCGGACCCAACCACTAGACCACGGAATAATGCACAGCATAGTGAATCCAGAAAGATTCACGCTGCAAAACCTGTATTTTTTTACCGGAGTGTAGTACAGTCGCTGTAATAACTTGTAGTGGAGCATCTTGAGCCTACTACTGGCCGATATTCGAGCCGTGAGGCTACAGCAGTATAGCCACTGTTCATCAGTGATCTCAGTTGCCAGGTCAGCAGCCCAATGCAATCGGGCCGAGTTCTCTGGCCCCGGACTGCACGCCCTGATATGGCGATACATGCCCGACACCAAATGTGAGCTGTCCTGTGAGCACAACATGAAGTGAAGTGGAGACAGGACCTCAGGTTCACTCGGAAAGTCAGGCAGGATTTCCTTCATCCCCTGGCGCAGTCTTAGGTAGTAGAACGTATCAAGTGGAGTACGGTTGTGAGAAGTAAAAAACAAATCCACAGTTTTGAACTGGCCAGTGGAGAAGAGGTCGACCCAACAGGTGACACGCAGGCGCATACAGAGCAACCGGAAGCCATGTTCCAGTAGGAGTTCAAGCTTAGGGTGGTATGCCAGTGGCAACCGGGGAGAATACAGCAAGCCGCAGTCCAGCCTCTTAGCCATACGGCACCAGGCATCTATAGTGCATGTGACTGAAATATGCGGCTTTTCCATGGACGTCACTGGGCAGTGTAGGAGCCCATTGAGGGGAAGTGGGTTCACAATCCAGTCTTCAACCGCCAATTGAGGCATGAAAGGAGTGGGAATCATGCAATGATTGGCATAATGCGCTTGAGCACATAAGTAATAAGCCTCAAAGTCAGGTATATCAAAACTCCCCTTATCGTACGGTTGAATCAGCATTGACCATCTCAGCCGTGGTTGCTTACCCCCCCCAGAATAAACAACATAGCTCCGACTTCAATGTTTTAAAGAAAAACGCACCCGGGTAGTAAGGGATATTAAGGAAAAGGTACAGAAATCTGGGTAGCACCACCATTTTGATAAGCGATGCTCTCCCCGCCATGGAGAGGGGAATGGAGATCCAACGATCTACCGATGCGATAAATTTCGTAACTGCCACACCGTAGTTTAATCGCAATGTTTCGTCTTTATCACGTGAGATTTGGATACCCAGGTAACGTAAGTTCGAACAACACCACTCTAAAGGAAAGTCAAGGGGGAAATCAGCAACTGCATCCGTAAGTGGGTAAAATTGCGACTTGGCCCAGTTTATGTGTACACCAAACAATCTACGGAAGACAACAAATTCCCTGAGTAAAGGAATCAAGTTACGTGCCGGATCTTTGACAAATAGCGTCATGTCATCGGCATATAACGACACATCGATCTGGTGCTGGAAGCAGCGAACCGCACCCTCACGGTGCAACTGGCGAAGCCTGCAGGCCAGTGGCTCGACGGCTATCGCGAACAGAAGAGGGGATAACGGGCATCCCTGTCGGGTGCCCCTTGTAATTGCAATGGAGGGTGAAAGGCGGCCATTAATCAGGACTTTCGCTGTTGGTTGCTTATACAGCAATTGAACCCAGGAGATAAATAATTTGGGGACGGCCATTCGACCGAATCGAAGGCTTTAGTGGCGTCCAGAAAAACCACCACAACTGGGAGATCAGGGTGCACCGTGCGGAGCAGGGAAAACCATGTGCGTAGGTTATGGGAGGTGGATCGACGCGGGACAAACCCAGACTGGTCAGGTAATACATTCCGGGTCATCAGAAGAGAACGTCTGGTAGCCAGCACCTTCGCCAGTATTTTAACATCACAATTCAAGAGCGAAAGCGGGCGATAGGAGTCACAGGCGCTGGGGCTCTTGCCAGGTTTCAGTAGTGAAGTAATTACGACTTCGCGCATTGAGCAGGGAAGAATTCCGTCGACTAGTGATTCCTCAAAGACCTCGCGGAGGACAGGGGCCATAATGTCTATGTATGCTTTATAAAACTCGGCAGGGATCCCGTCTAGGCCGGGCGCTTTTCCATTTTTGAGTGACATAATAGCATCCCTGATTTCATCCAATTCGAAAGGGGCGGCCAGAAAGCCCTGTCGCCATCACTGAGCCAACAGAGAGCCACATCACCAAGGTAGTCATATGACACGTCAGCGGTCGTGGCCGTGATATACAGCGCATGATAATGAGACATGAAAGCAGTTAATAGATCATCCGAGTCTGACTGTTTGTCCCAGTTCGCCTACAACCTCCAGAATTGTATTATGATTGTGCGGGGCGCGCGTCAACACTGCCAGGGCCTTGCCTGGTCTGTCTCCCTCACAGTATTTTCTCGCCTGCCAGTGTTTCCCTTTAAACTTGGCTTCCCTGTTTGCTTCATCCTCGTATCATGTCAGTTTATCTCTAAACTCTGCATGGGTTTCAGTACTATCCCCCTCTAATATCCGAGCTTTCAAGTCCTTCAGTTCACTATCGAGTGCGCGAATTGTGCGTTGAATGTCGCGCAAACCCCCGAAGCTTTTCGATATGCAATATCCCCTGATCGTAACCTTGAATGCTTCCCAAATGTGTTCGACCGAGTCCACAGATCCCTTGTTTCTAGGAAAGAAAGCGGCAATTTCCTCACCAAGTTCAGTGCGGAAGACTGTGTCCAACAGGGCCGCTGGCTGCAGCCTCCAGTGTGGTCTAGGGTTGTCCTATCCAGGCACCTGTAGGTGTATCAGGACCGGGCTATGGTAAGAGTATGTCCTCGGGAGGTGCGCCACCCCGGTCACCCCTGCACAAATCTCTCTAGACGTAAAAATGTAGTCCAGTCGTGCCCACGTGCCAGTCAGTGATGTAAAATGTGTGCCCTCCTTCCGGAAAGGGTGTAAGTAGCGCCAGCTGTCCACCAGACTGCCCTCTGAGATCACGCCCTCTAGAGCCTCCCTGGACCTAGGTTTGTAATGCGTCACTCCGTCTGCCCTATCCAGATGGGGGTACTAGTGCTAAGTTAAAGTCGCCTCCCCAAATAACGTGTCGGGATCCCACATCCAGAATTTTGCCCCAGAGTGTGGTAAAAAATAATGGCATATCCACATTAGGTGCATAACAGTTTACTAAAGTGATGGTGTCACGACCTAGGCGTCCCAACATCAGGGCAAAGCGTCCCTCTGTATCCGTCAATTCACCACACACTTGAAATGGCACAGTACGCCTAATCAGAATAGCAACCCCTCTCGCATAAGTAGAATAAGACGAAAAAACACGGGCGTTTGCCCATTTGCTTGCAAAGGTGGTACGTGTCTGCGGTAAGATGTGTGTCTCCTGCAACATGGCAACCTGAACTTGATGGCAGTCTAAGAATGCAATCACATTTCGACATTTTTTAGCATTGTTAAGCCCCCTTATGTTCCATGACATACAACTCAATCGTGCATCAGACCCCGGTCCCGCCATAAGCTAGGGTACGTCATAGAAGTGTAGCATGCCATAGTAGTCTCTATAGAACCATCTCTTCTCAGGTGATGTCGAACACCACAGTGACCAACCAACCGCCCTTCCACCCTGTAAAACAAGATTCCCTCCTCAAAAGAACTCGTCCCCCCTCCCACTACTGCATCCCAATCATGCCAGCAGCCAGCCGTTCCCACCCCACCCCTCCCCCCTTCCCCCCACAACTTCCACAACTTCTTCCCATGATTGGGGTATACCCGTAGGGGAAACAACATCAAGAGCGCACAGCCACTTCTCCCTCCGGTAGCCTGTTCTGTACCACCCTCGGTGGAGGCCAGGGCAGGGATAGTGGTCCCTGGAATACTTTACCACTGGATGAGTTAATTAGTCCCCAACTTCAGTAAGGCGTCCGAACGATCGGGCACAGTGTCAAGGTTCAAACCCATCCGGTCAGAATCCGAGCAGTCTGTTCTATTGGGGGCGCTTCGCATCAATTATCATTATCCGCTAACGGTGGGTCGTCCTCTAGGTCTACATTGCCATCACGACCTTCCCTCTGTGCTTTGCAGACCGCTTTCAAGTAATCTTCTGCTTTTTGCAGATTCGTGAGTAGATGTACTGTCTGTAAAGTGATTTCTTTGGGTATTTCCCAATGCCAGATTTCCTGTGAAAGTTTGCTTAGGGGTAAGGACTTTGTTCCACCATGTTTGTTCAGGAAGAACATTGTAGTTGTATTGTCTGTTTGTATTAAGATGCGCGCTGCCCCCCCCCCCCCCCCCCCCCCCCCCCCCGGAGTAGGTTTCTGGAATGCCTTGAGTGACAGAAAAACTGAGTTGATGTGCTTCGTGGAGTCCTGTTCACTCCATTGACCATGAACTTTCAATTGTTGAGATGTGCATCCATGGTGACTGTCACGGATTGAGTTGTGTCCCTGAAAGGTCTCCCCTGTGCTATGTTGTTGGATGCTCTCCATTGTATCTCCGCTTGCACCCTTTGTGTAACAACCACTAGATCTTCCCAACTTCCTGTGGCTTGTGACCAACTGTTGGTGAGCCATACTTGGAATGGGTGCATGTGTAGCGGAGCGTGAGGTATGAGTGGGATACAAGATGCCATCATGCCCTTTGATTTAATTACTTACCTCACTGTCAGAGACTGTCCCCTCTGTTAGAGGGCTGTTTCGTCATGGATAGCTTGTATCCTGGCCTGTGTGGGATAAGCCTTGGCATTTGCCGTGTTCAGTCTTGATTCCCAGGAAGGATTTTTCTCTTTTTGGTGTTGTAGACTATTGTTTGCGGTTTATTGAGAAACCCAGGCCTAGCAGCATCTGAATTATTTTTTTTAACATGATTCTGGCATGTTTGTTTTGTGCGTCCCCTTATTAGCTATTTGTCTAGGTAGGGGTAGACATGGATTTTCTCTCTTCTCAGGTGTGCCGCCACTGCGGCTAAACACTTTGTGAACACCCTAGGAGCAGATTTTATGCCGAACGGGAGTACCCTGAATTGGTAGTGTGTTCTGTTGTGTAGGAATCTTAGGTACTTTGTGTCTTTTGTTCACTGGGATATGTAAGTAGGCGTCAGATCTATTGTTGCTAGATAATCCCCCTTCTGAATCTGTGGGATTATTTCTTGAAGGGTACACATCTTGAAGTGTTGTGTGAGTAGGAATTTGTTTATGAATCTTAAGTCCTTGATTGGCCTAAGGGCCTGGTCCTGTTTGGGTACTAGGAAGTATGGGGAGTAGTTTCATTTGTACCATTCTTGTGTTGGTACCTTTTCTATTGCCTGTTGATAAAGTTCTTTGTTTCTTGGTTTCTGTATTTAGCAGTGTTTGTTCTGCTTTGGTTAATCTTTTTGTTTCAGCCGAATCCAGATTAGCAAAAACGTTTTAGTTACTGTGGTGATTTTTCATGAATATAAAGCGTTTTTAAAAGATCACACTTAAAAACTTTCCAATGACAATGCTATTCAATGGGAGAAAATTCAGGTTGCAGGTAAAGTATGATCGCGTTACTTTTGTAATCCAGTACTGGACTTCTAGGGCCAGCACTGGGGTCTGAACTTACAACAGGTAGGTAATTGCGTCTCAGTATTTCGTATGATTTTTAAAGAATATTTCAAGTTTTCAAAAGTAGGCACTTAGAAGAAATTTCATAGAAAAGCATACAATGGGTTCCTATGGAGAAAATACAGATTACTAGCAAACCCGGTAAGGATTACTTTTGCGGTTCAGTACTGGCTTCTCGCCTGCTTGCAGGTGAGCACTTCGGAATTCGGACTATGGCTGATTTCATATGAATATTTGCAGTTTTCAAAACTTCACACTTGGAAAATTTCCGAGTCAGAATGGGTCAATGTTATCCAATGGCAGGTGAGTGAGTTACCGGTTTCCAGGCGAGTACTTGCCTGGTGAAGTTAAGGTTTTGGGTATAAACTCCGGGGTCCCCCAGGGTCAGGTAAGTACAGTCGGTTACGCCCCAGCAGCGCAGGGCCGGACGGGTGCAGAGGTAGGTAGGCCCAATGATATCCAATGAGGGAAAGGGGGCCTTCGGTTGGTGGCTGCTGGCTAGCAGGTCACGTGGCTGTGGGAGCTGGGCTTCTGGTCACTTGCTCAGGGCAAGGGGGAGTAGGATAGGACAAAGGTGGCACAGCCAGTGGCACTCTGGCGGCTGGGGGCAGGGTGCTCTTGAGCCGTCGGGCACTCAATGTTATCCAATGGGAAAGGTCAACAAGGAACAAAGGCTGCAGGTTCGGGGACGGAGACTCTCCAGGGGCGACCAGCACTTGGAGAGGTAAGCTGGGATCTTGGAGCACAGATAGGTACTTCAAAGGGAGGTACGGGGGGCTGTAAGGTGCCGGGGTGTCTTTGGGTGTCGGAAAAGCTTACCCTCGGCTGATCGTGGTTGGGGTGGCCCCTGGTTCTGAGTCTGCAGGCGTCGCCTGGTTCGTCGAGGAGGGTATTTGGGCACTGGACTTCGGGTCCCAGTCCCCGGGGGGACGTCCTTGTGGTTTTGGTTCGGTTGGGCCCGGCCTGGGCTCGGCGGGTGCAGAGTGTGCTGGTCCGAAGCTTCCTGGTTTGCACCATGTGGGTTGTTGCAGCAGAGCCTCTGCTGATGAGTCCCAGTCTTTAAGAGGGTCAAGGCAGGCAGGTCCTCCGGGTGTCCCAAGGTTGCTGTCCGCTGGAGTCGCTGGGATTAGGCAGGAGCAGGTTCCAGGATCGACAGGCCGGTAGGGCAGGGCCCAAGTCAGTGGTTGTCGTCCTGTTAGCAGCTGCACGGTGGGTCTTCTTCTTGATCTTCTTTCTGGTCTACTTATCAGGATCCGAGGAAGGAAGGTTCAGGGTGCCCTTAAATACTGAATTTAGTGGCGTTGCAGGTATGGCAAGTGAAGGGACCAATAGGTCCCTGTCCTGGGGTGAGTACACCCCCTAGCCTGCTCCTCTCCTGTGGGAGGGTGGCAGGGGCCTAGCAGGGGCTCCCCATCTACAAGATGGTGGAGCCCGGGGTCGTGCTTCACCTCGTCTCCCCCACCTGAGGGGTGGGGTTGGCACAGGCTGGCACACCCCCTTCCTGACGTAGTTTTTCCCGCCAGTCTTCCCACCCGAGTGGGGGTTAGAACTGGTGGGGGCCAGTTGCTCGGTACAGCAAATGGTCTGGAGAAACTCAGAGGCGGCATGCCTTTGAAGCTTCCCCCTGTCCATCTTGGGGGTGGAGACCTAGCACCTCGTCCAGGATGTGCATTGTTGCAGGCCCAGGAGAGCGGGGGGCTCTCCACCCAGGGGTGCAGCAACATGTCTGCTGTGTGGCAGCCTCTGCAGCCACTCAGCCCAGACGTGGATTGTAGGTTCGGGTTTTGGAGGGCATCTCTAAGATGTCCTCTCATGCATCTTACATTAAATCCCACACTGGCATCAGTGCGGGTTTAATGTGCTGAGAAGTTTGGTACCAAACTTGTCAGTCTTCAGTGTAGCCATTATGGTGCTGTGGAGTTCGTAATGACAACTTCCCAGCACCATATACTCTTAATGGCATCAGTGCACTTACAGTGCCCAGGAATGGCCCTGGGTACTGTAGGGGCACAGGGCTCATGCACCTGTGCCCACACCTCTGGCATAGGGCACCCAGCTAGAGGGGTGACTGAAGTATGCCAGGGCAGTGGGTTCTGTGGGCATGGCACATAGGGATGTGTGCCATGTCGACTCTTGGTTTAGTTCTGTACTTAGGCACTCAGCCTGCAAAGGCAGTGTGCGGGTGCCAGGGTACAGGGCCCCTGAGGGTGGCACAATAAGTGCTACATCCCTCAGGGGTCTTCTCTGGTCACCATGCCCATGGTACCATTTACTAGGGGCTGACAGGTGGCCAGAGATGCCAATTGGGTTTTTAGTTGCAGCACAGTTTTAGGGAAGAAACACAGGCCCTGGGTACCTGGTTGGCAGGAGCCCAGGGCACACTCAGTCAAAGCACATCAGCAGTTCAGAAAAAAGTGGGGGCATACCAAGGCAAGAAAGATGTCGCTTTCTCACAAGAGGTTTGCCTGAGCTTCCGAACCAGAAATGGAGGGAGAGGCGGAAAAGTGTACACAAATATCCCTGACCACTTTATCCAAGAGGCATTGCCCTTATATAGTGGGTGTGGAAACCTGGATGGGAAGTGTGGGCATTTTGCATTGTCTGCAGTTCCATACAGATCTATTTGTGAAAATTCCCACTTGTGGAAGTAAGGGAGGAGGACTCTGGTGGAGTTCCCACTTTTTAGGTTTTGCCTCGCCAAAAAGATGCGCTCTGCGCATCTTTTTCGCGCAGGCGAAAACCTGATGAGAATTGTAGTGTGCTTTGGGTCGGCCCTCCTCATTCATTGGCTGGCTCCGTAAATGGAGCCTTGCCATTGGACGAGGGGCCTGTCCGTCAATGCCGGACCAGACACGGGGGCGTTCCCGACATTCTTTGGCTTTTGCCGACGTCACGCGACGCCGGGAACGCCCCCGATTCTGTTCCGGCATTGCCGGCACCTCCCTTGCTCCCCCTCCCGCTTGTTGCCTGGTGCCCGCCTTCGTGCTCCGGCCGGCCGTCGTCAGCGTCTCTCCTCCCCCTTTCCCGCCCCCTCCCGCTTGTTTTGGTCCCCATCTTCTGCTCCGGCCGTCCGTCGTCAGCTCTCTCCTCCCCCTTTCCCGCCCCCTCCCGCTTCTCTCTGATGCCCGCCTTCCGGTGAGACACTGTGATGAATGCCACTGAAAGCCCTGGATGGACTGGGCTGGGTCCGGGTCAGTCTGCTCGGTAGTGGGCTGACTAAAGCGTGAACGCTTGAAAACTGCTTGAAAGTGCAGAGTGGAGCTTCAGAGTGGAGCTTCAGAGTGGAGCTTCAGAGTGGAGCTTCAGAGTGGAGCTTCAGAGTGGAGCTTCAGAGTGGAGCTTCAGAGTGCAGAGTGGAGCTTCAGAGTGCAGAGTGGAGCTTCAGAGTGGAGCTTCAGAGTGGAGCTTCAGAGTGGAGCTTCAGAGTGGAGCTTCAGAGTGCAGAGTGGAGCTTCAGAGTGGAGCTTCAGAGTGCAGAGTGGAGCTTCAGAGTGCAGAGTGGAGCTTCAGAGTGGAGCTTCAGAGTGGAGCTTCAGAGTGGAGCTTCAGAGTGGAGCTTCAGAGTGGAGCTTCAGAGTGGAGCTTCAGAGTGCAGAGTGGAGCTTCAGAGTGGAGCTTCAGAGTGGAGCTTCAGAGTGCAGAGTGGAGCTTCAGAGTGGAGCTTCAGAGTGCAGAGTGGAGCTTCAGAGTGGAGCTTCAGAGTGCAGAGTGGAGCTTCAGAGTGGAGCTTCAGAGTGCAGAGTGGAGCTTCAGAGTGCAGAGTGGAGCTTCAGAGTGCAGCTTCAGAGTGCAGAGTGGAGCTTCAGAGTGGAGCTTCAGAGTGGAGCTTCAGAGTGCAGCTTCAGAGTGCAGAGTGGAGCTTCAGAGTGCAGCTTCAGAGTGCAGAGTGGAGCTTCAGAGTGGAGCTTCAGAGTGCAGAGTGGAGCTTCAGAGTGGAGCTTCAGAGTGCAGAGTGGAGCTTCAGAGTGGAGCTTCAGAGTGGAGCTTCAGAGTGCAGAGTGGAGCTTCAGAGTGGAGCTTCAGAGTGGAGCTTCAGAGTGCAGAGTGGAGCTTCAGAGTGCAGAGTGGAGCTTCAGAGTGCAGAGTGGAGCTTCAGAGTGCAGAGTGGAGCTTCAGAGTGCAGAGTGGAGCTTCAGAGTGGAGCTTCAGAGTGCAGAGTGGAGCTTCAGAGTGGAGCTTCAGAGTGGAGCTTCAGAGTGGAGCTTCAGAGTGGAGCTTCAGAGTGGAGCTTCAGAGTGCAGAGTGGAGCTTCAGAGTGCAGAGTGGAGCTGCAGATTCAGAGTGGAGCTGCAGATTCAGAGTGGAGCTGCAGAGTGGAGCTGCAGAGTGGAGCTGCAGAGTGGAGCTGCAGAGTGGCGCTTCAGAGTGGCGCTTCAGAGTGGCGCTTCAGAGTGGCGCTTCAGAGTGGCGCTTCAGAGTGGCGCTTCAGAGTGGCGCTTCAGAGTGGAGCTTCAGAGTGCAGAGTGGAGCTTCAGAGTGGAGCTTCAGAGTGCAGAGTGGAGCTTCAGAGTGGAGCTTCAGAGTGCAGAGTGGAGCTTCAGAGTGGAGCTTCAGAGTGGAGCTTCAGAGTGCAGAGTGGAGCTTCAGAGTGGAGCTTCAGAGTGCAGAGTGGAGCTTCAGAGTGCAGAGTGGAGCTTCAGAGTGCAGCTTCAGAGTGCAGAGTGGAGCTTCAGAGTGCAGCTTCAGAGTGCAGAGTGGAGCTTCAGAGTGCAGCTTCAGAGTGCAGAGTGGAGCTTCAGAGTGCAGCTTCAGAGTGCAGAGTGGAGCTTCAGAGTGCAGCTTCAGAGTGCAGAGTGGAGCTTCAGAGTGCAGAGTGGAGCTTCAGAGTGCAGAGTGGAGCTTCAGAGTGGAGCTTCAGAGTGCAGAGTGGAGCTTCAGAGTGGAGCTTCAGAGTGCAGAGTGGAGCTTCAGAGTGGAGCTTCAGAGTGCAGAGTGGAGCTTCAGAGTGCAGAGTGGAGCTTCAGAGTGGAGCTTCAGAGTGGAGCTTCAGAGTGGAGCTTCAGAGTGCAGAGTGGAGCTTCAGAGTGGAGCTTCAGAGTGCAGAGTGGAGCTTCAGAGTGGAGCTTCAGAGTGCAGAGTGGAGCTTCAGAGTGCAGAGTGGAGCTTCAGAGTGCAGAGTGGAGCTTCAGAGTGGAGCTTCAGAGTGGAGCTTCAGAGTGCAGAGTGGAGCTTCAGAGTGCAGAGTGGAGCTTCAGAGTGCAGAGTGGAGCTTCAGAGTGCAGAGTGGAGCTTCAGAGTGGAGCTTCAGAGTGCAGAGTGGAGCTTCAGAGTGGAGCTTCAGAGTGCAGAGTGGAGCTTCAGAGTGCAGAGTGGAGCTTCAGAGTGCAGAGTGGAGCTTCAGAGTGGAGCTTCAGAGTGCAGAGTGGAGCTTCAGAGTGGAGCTTCAGAGTGCAGAGTGGAGCTTCAGAGTGGAGCTTCAGAGTGCAGAGTGGAGCTTCAGAGTGGAGCTTCAGAGTGCAGAGTGGAGCTTCAGAGTGGAGCTTCAGAGTGCAGAGTGGAGCTTCAGAGTGGAGCTTCAGAGTGCAGAGTGGAGCTTCAGAGTGGAGCTTCAGAGTGCAGAGTGGAGCTTCAGAGTGCAGAGTGGAGCTTCAGAGTGCAGAGTGGAGCTTCAGAGTGCAGAGTGGAGCTTCAGAGTGCAGAGTGGAGCTTCAGAGTGGAGCTTCACAGTGGAGCTTCAGAGTGGAGCTTCAGAGTGCAGAGTGGAGCTTCAGAGTGCAGAGTGGAGCTTCAGAGTGCAGAGTGGAGCTTCAGAGTGCAGAGTGGAGCTGCAGATTCAGAGTGGAGCTGCAGATTCAGAGTGGAGCTGCAGATTCAGAGTGGAGCTGCAGATTCAGAGTGGAGCTGCAGATTCAGAGTGGAGCTGCAGATTCAGAGTGGAGCTGCAGATTCAGAGTGGAGCTGCAGATTCAGAGTGGAGCTGCAGATTCAGAGTGGAGCTGCAGAGTGGCGCTGCAGAGTGGAGCTGCAGAGTGGCGCTGCAGAGTGGAGCTGCAGAGTGGCGCTGCAGAGTGGCGCTGCAGAGTGGCGCTGCAGAGTGGAGCTGCAGAGTGGAGCTGCAGAGTGGCGCTGCAGAGTGGCGCTGCAGAGTGGCGCTGCAGAGTGGCGCTGCAGAGTGGCGCTGCAGAGTGGCGCTGCAGAGTGGCGCTTCAGAGTGGCGCTTCAGAGTGGAGCTTCAGAGTGGAGCTTCAGAGTGGAGCTTCAGAGTGGAGCTTCAGAGTGGAGCTTCAGAGTGGAGCTTCAGAGTGGAGCTTCAGAGTGGAGCTTCAGAGTGGAGCTTCAGAGTGGAGCTTCAGAGTGGAGCTTCAGAGTGGAGCTTCAGAGTGGAGCTTCAGAGTGGAGCTTCAGAGTGGAGCTTCAGAGTGCAGAGTGGAGCTTCAGAGTGCAGAGTGGAGCTTCAGAGTGCAGAGTGGAGCTTCAGAGTGGAGCTTCAGAGTGCAGAGTGGAGCTTCAGAGTGGAGCTTCAGAGTGCAGAGTGGAGCTTCAGAGTGGAGCTTCAGAGTGCAGAGTGGAGCTTCAGAGTGCAGAGTGGAGCTTCAGAGTGGAGCTTCAGAGTGCAGAGTGGAGCTTCAGAGTGGAGCTTCAGAGTGGAGCTTCAGAGTGGAGCTTCAGAGTGCAGAGTGGAGCTTCAGAGTGGAGCTTCAGAGTGGAGCTTCAGAGTGGAGCTTCAGAGTGCAGAGTGGAGCTTCAGAGTGGAGCTTCAGAGTGCAGAGTGGAGCTTCAGAGTGCAGAGTGGAGCTTCAGAGTGGAGCTTCAGAGTGGAGCTTCAGAGTGCAGAGTGGAGCTTCAGAGTGGAGCTTCAGAGTGCAGAGTGGAGCTTCAGAGTGCAGAGTGGAGCTTCAGAGTGCAGAGTGGAGCTTCAGAGTGGAGCTTCAGAGTGCAGAGTGGAGCTTCAGAGTGGAGCTTCAGAGTGCAGAGTGGAGCTTCAGAGTGCAGAGTGGAGCTTCAGAGTGGAGCTTCAGAGTGCAGAGTGGAGCTTCAGAGTGGAGCTTCAGAGTGCAGAGTGGAGCTTCAGAGTGGAGCTTCAGAGTGCAGAGTGGAGCTTCAGAGTGCAGAGTGGAGCTTCAGAGTGCAGAGTGGAGCTTCAGAGTGCAGAGTGGAGCTTCAGAGTGCAGAGTGGAGCTTCAGAGTGCAGAGTGGAGCTTCAGAGTGCAGAGTGGAGCTTCAGAGTGCAGAGTGGAGCTTCACAGTGGAGCTTCAGAGTGGAGCTTCAGAGTGGAGCTTCAGAGTGCAGAGTGGAGCTTCAGAGTGCAGAGTGGAGCTTCAGAGTGCAGAGTGGAGCTTCAGAGTGCAGAGTGGAGCTTCAGAGTGCAGAGTGGAGCTGCAGATTCAGAGTGGAGCTGCAGATTCAGAGTGGAGCTGCAGATTCAGAGTGGAGCTGCAGATTCAGAGTGGAGCTGCAGATTCAGAGTGGAGCTGCAGATTCAGAGTGGAGCTGCAGATTCAGAGTGGAGCTGCAGATTCAGAGTGGAGCTGCAGATTCAGAGTGGAGCTGCAGATTCAGAGTGGAGCTGCAGATTCAGAGTGGAGCTGCAGATTCAGAGTGGAGCTGCAGAGTGGCGCTGCAGAGTGGAGCTGCAGAGTGGCGCTGCAGAGTGGAGCTGCAGAGTGGCGCTGCAGAGTGGCGCTGCAGAGTGGCGCTGCAGAGTGGCGCTGCAGAGTGGCGCTTCAGAGTGGCGCTTCAGAGTGGCGCTTCAGAGTGGAGCTTCAGAGTGGAGCTTCAGAGTGGAGCTTCAGAGTGGAGCTTCAGAGTGGAGCTTCAGAGTGGAGCTTCAGAGTGGAGCTTCAGAGTGGAGCTTCAGAGTGGAGCTTCAGAGTGGAGCTTCAGAGTGGAGCTTCAGAGTGGAGCTTCAGAGTGGAGCTTCAGAGTGGAGCTTCAGAGTGGAGAGTGGAGCTTCAGAGTGGAGCTTCAGAGTGCAGAGTGGAGCTTCAGAGTGGAGCTTCAGAGTGCAGAGTGGAGCTTCAGAGTGCAGAGTGGAGCTTCAGAGTGCAGAGTGGAGCTTCAGAGTGCAGAGTGGAGCTTCAGAGTGGAGCTTCAGAGTGCAGAGTGGAGCTTCAGAGTGGAGCTTCAGAGTGCAGAGTGGAGCTTCAGAGTGCAGAGTGGAGCTTCAGAGTGCAGAGTGGAGCTTCAGAGTGCAGAGTGGAGCTTCAGAGTGCAGAGTGGAGCTTCAGAGTGCAGAGTGGAGCTTCAGAGTGCAGAGTGGAGCTTCAGAGTGGAGCTTCAGAGTGGAGCTTCAGAGTGGAGCTTCAGAGTGGAGCTTCAGAGTGGAGCTTCAGAGTGGAGCTTCAGAGTGGAGCTTCAGAGTGGAGCTTCAGAGTGGAGCTTCAGAGTGTCAAGAGCAATGCCAATAGCTCTAACTTTAACAAAGGCAAAACCATTGCATTGTAAATGCTTGTTGCTGCATCTTGCGGAGGAGGTCAGAAAAATCGTTGTCTGTTCCCGGGAAGTGTTCCGTTAACAGATGAAGGTTGTGATGTTGAGGTCAACGTCAAATGGTCTGAGATAGGCTCGATAACGGTAGAGAATGTCCGCCCCCGCCAATTTTGTTAATAGCTCATAGTTGTCATATTGTCCGTCCAGACTAGGACAAGCTTGATGATTAGGTGAGGAGTTAACGCTTTCAATGCTAGGTGGACAGATTGAAGCTCTAGGTAGAAGATGTGGAGATCCCAGTGTTTGGTGTCCCAGAGACCCCGGTGTTTGGTGTCCCAGAGACTCCAGACTGAGATTCTGTAAGTGAGCACCCTAGCCGGTCAGTGATGTGTCCATTGTCAGGATAACGAATAGTTCCTTACCTGTCGGTGTAGTTTTGCAACTTGAAGATCTTTCTGGATTCACTATGCTGTGCATTATTCCGCGGTCTAGTGGTTGGGTCCGGAATAGTAGTCTTATTTTTTCTTTTTTTTTCGTAGCCCAGGTGGGCGTCGACGTCCCACCTTTCGGTGTATTTCCTGTGACGTCGGCACGCTTCCTGCGGAAGCTCACACCTTGGGGCACCATCTTCGGATTGTTTTTTTCCTCCTCGTTTTGTTTTCTGTTTGCGAATCCTTTGGCAATGTTCAAGTAAGTGAATTATCCGCTATGTCCTTCAAGGTTTCGGTTTCTGTATTGTCCTTGTATTATCACCTGCTTCTCCAGCCTCATCTTTCTGGCGGAGGTGGGTGGGTTCGCTAGTGAATCCAGAAAGATCTTCAAGCTGCAAAACTACACCGACAGGTAAGAAACTATTCGTTTTACAACGTGAATCTTTCTGGATTCACTATGCTGTGCATAGACTTTGTAGCGGTTTGTTATGTTTGTGGCGGCTGGGTGGAAGATGAGCGTTGGTTGTTGAATATATGTTGAAGCACCTTCTGTCATACATGTGCTTCCTTGTTCATTTGTATATCCACACAGTAGTGCTTAGTGAACGTGTGCACTGAAGCCCAAGTTGCCGCCAGGCATATGTCTTGAATGGCTGTGTTAGCCAGGAAGGCTATCGTTGCTCCTTTCTTCCTAGTAGAGTGGGCTTGCGCCCCTTCTGTTAGTTCTTGGTCTGCTTGCTTGTGGCAGAATTGTATCGTTTGTGCGATCCATCGTGCGATGGTCCCCTTTGTTACTGGTTTACCCAGGAAACTGGTTGCGAAGGACACAAAGAACTGTTTTGTTTTTCTGTGCTTCTTTGTTCTTTCTATGTAGCGCATTACTGCCCTCTAGCGTCCAGAGTGTGCAGTGCCCTCTCTGCGCTTGTGGTCGGTTTCTGAAAGAAGCTTGGTATTTGCACCGTCTGGTTGATTAAGAACCTAGACTCCACCTTTGGCATAACGTGTGGGTCAGTTCTCATCACCACCCTATCATTGTGTATTTGGATGTAGGGTTCTTGCAGCGTCAGCTCCTGTAGTTCGCTCACCCTGCGCAGCAAGGTGATTGCCACCAAGAAGGCTGTTTTCATTGTCCGCATTTGTAGGGAGGCCTTATGAATGGGCTCAAAAGGAGCTTTCATGAGCTCCGTTAGAACCAAGTTAAGGTTCCAAGCCAGTGGCGGCATCCTCTTTGGTGGAGCGATCCTCTTTGCCCCTTCCAGGAATCTCTTTACTACCTGTGATGTAAAGAAACTCTTCCCTGTTTCTCCTCTCGTGCAGGCTACAATCGCTGCTAGGTGTACTCTCAGCGAGGATGAACTCAGTTTTGCCTTCAGCAGGTGTGTGAGATACCTTAGCACCACTGATTCTCGTCATCTTTTTGTGTAGCTTCTTCCTGCTGCACCATAGAGTAAACATCTTCCATTTTGCCACATAGCACCTTCGTGTGCTAGGTCTCCTCGCCTCTCGTAGTACCCGTAGGGTGCTCACAGGTAATTTCAGGTATGCAAACTATGTCTTCAGGAGCCACGCTGCTAGGCTGAGGTTCTCTGGTTCTGGGTGTAGTACTTCTCCGTTTTGCATGGAGAGTAAGTGTTTCCTTTTCCCGAACTTGTGGGGAGCGCCTTGTGCCATTTCCATTATCTGTGAGTACCAGGTCTGCCTGGCCTACTGTGGTGCCACCAGAATCAGGGTCATGTTGCTGGTTCTGCACTTGTTGAGTACTCTGTATCAGGGGTATTTGGGTAAAAGCGTAGGCAAATGTCTGACCAGCTTATCCATAGGGCATTCCCCAGGGATCCTTCCCCTGGCTGCGAAGTTTTGGCATTTTGCATTATGGCGTGTTGCAAACAGGTCTATTGGCGGTGTTTCCCACCTTCTGAATAGCTTTTGCGTTTCCTGTGTATTGAGCTCCCACTCGTGGGATGCAGATGTCGATCTGCTGAGCCAGTCTGCTTCCACATTGTCCTTCCATGGTAGGTGTATGGCTAGCAGGTCTATTTTTAGTGTGATGGCCTATCTCCATACCTCCTGTGCTAGGTTCGATAGTGGGGATGACTGTGTTCCTCCCTGCTTATTGATGTAGAACATCGTTGTTGTGTTGTCTGTTTGGATCAACGCTCTCTGGTTGTACAGTTTTGTCTGGAAGGTTTTCAGGGCGAGGAACACTGTCTTTAGTTCCAAGTAGTTGATGTGTTTGACTGCATCCGCTGGAGTCCACAGACCCCTCACCCTGAGCTTGCTCATGCGTGCTCCCCATCCCTTCTGGGATGTGTCTGTGGTGATGGTCACCGTTGGGGTTGGTGGTGTTAAAGGTTTCCCCTCGGTTATGTTTTCCTTGCTCCACCACGATATCTCCTCCTGCACTGCGCGCATTACAACCACTAGATCTTCCCAACTTCCTGTAGCTTGTGACCATTGTTCTTGCAGCCATTCCTGGAATGGTCTCATGTGGAGCAGTACATTTGGTACCAGATGTATGCAGGAGGCCATCATGCCAATGACCTTGCTCACTGTCCTCACTGTCAGAGCTTGCCCCTTCTGGTAGAGGCGCGTCTCCTTCAGCAGGGCCAGTGTTCTCTTCTCGCTGGGGAACACCCTGCTCTGTATGGTGTTGATCTGTGCTCCTAGGAATATTTTTACTTGTTCTGGTTTCATAGAGGATTTCCCCCAGTGAATGGAGAATCCCAGGTCCACCAGCGTATCTGTCACACGTTGTGCGTGCTCCTTGCATGTCCTGTGCAAACTTGCCCTTATCAGCCAGTCGTCTAGGTAAGGTTATACATGTATCCCTTACCTCCTTAGGTGCGCAGCCACTTTGTGAAGACCCTTGGTGCGGATTTCAGTCCGAATGCTAGGGCTGTGAACTGGTAGTGATCTTTGTTGATGGTAAATCTTAGATGTTTATGCCGCCTGTTCATTGGGATGTGTTGGTAGGCATCTTTGAGGTCTATGGTTGCCATGAAGTCTCCGTCTCTTATCTGAGGAATGACCTCTTGTAGAGACCTCATCTTGAACTTTTGTGTTTTTATGAACTTGTTTAGGAACCTTAGGTCCAGGATGGGCCTCAGTGTTTTGTCCACCTTTGGTACCAGGAAGTAGGTTGAGTACACGCCCTGGTTCCTTTCTCGGTATGGTACTGGTTCAATGGCCTCCTTTTCGAAGAGTTCCTTCGCTTCCTTTTGAAGTAGCTCTAGCTCTATTCCTGACTTCATGTTCCTTTTTGGTTTCCTGTTTGGCAGCGTCTTTTCCAGTTCTACGCTGTATCTGAATTGTATAATGTTGAGTATCCAATTGTCTGTGGTTATCTTCTTCCACTCCCGGAAGAAATGACTTAGCCTGCCTCCTACTGGCGTTACATGTTCGTCGATGTTCTGACCGTGTAACTCTGTCGTGTAACTCTGTTTTGGTCTTGTTGTGCTCCACCCCGGGAGGGTTTCTGTGGGCGGGCACGTATTGCGTGACGGAGTCACTTAGAGGTGGGCTGTTGGCCCCCTCTTATTTTGTCCACGTCTGTTCCCTCTCCCGCAAAAGGAATGGCCCCATTGCTGGTGGTGCCAAGTTTGTTTTTGGTGTCCCTGCTGTGTTTGGCTGTCGCCATGGTGTGACTGTTGGAATGTCTGGTGTGACGTTCCTGGCTGCTTTCCCCCACTTCCGTTCTGTCTCCGTGATGGGGTACCCCTCTTAGCTCCCCTTAATTGTAAGGCCCCCCTGGACCTTGCAGTTTCGTTCTCTTTTTTGAGCTGGGTGAGTTTTTCCATCCACCGGTGCCCCAAACAGTGTCTCCCCATTGAATGGAGTGCTTAGGATGTTGTGTTGTACCTCTGGTTTGAAGCCTGAGATCCTGAGCCAGGCTTGTCTTCTCTCAGTGATGCCCATCAGTCTGCTGGACGTGTCCGCTCCATCCAAGGCTGTTTTGAGGCACAAATTTGCTACAGTTTTTCCCTCTTCCACAAGGTGTGAGGCTCTCTGCTGGTACTAGTCAGGGAGGTGCTTGAGCAGCTGCCCGATCTCGTCCAGGATTTGGTATTGGTGCCTGTTCAGCAGCTCGTTTTAATTCGCCATGCGCCAGTGCATTGCGGCATTTCTTTCAATCTTCCTTCTAGTTCGGTCCATCCTCCTGATGCAGTTGGCACATTCGCCCTTTTCTTGGCGGTCGCCGTAATAATGGAGTCCGCCGTGACCGACCCTTGGATGTAAGGAGGGTCCTTGGAGGAGTGTTTGTACTACTTCTCCGTCCTGGGCGTGACGGATCTGCATGTTGCCGGTCCTTGAACGCCTCTTTCCCCTGGGCCATGACACTCTCAAGCATGGGTAGGTACTGGCTCCTAGTTTGCGTGGGGAGCAGTGTTTCTAAGAGGAAGTCTGCTTTTGGTTTTTCCTCATCGAGCTTGACCCCAAAGGCTGTTGCCGCGTTCTTGATGACCATATTGTACACTCCAATGTCATCTGGCGGCAAAGGCCTCGAAGGGTACGTGTCCACGGCCTCTTCTGAGCTCTCGGTGTCGAGGTCCTGCCACTCCAGGTCCTGTGTCCCAGAGGATATGGAGCCAAGGGTGGTCCTCTGATCGTAGTCGCCCTCCTCCTCGAAGTAGAAGGCTTCTTCCTCCGGATTTTCCAGAATCTCTGGGCTTTGATGGTCCTTCGCCGTCCTCATCTATTTCGACGACCAGCGTCTTTGGTTTCGACGGAATTGAGATTTTTTTGTTAATTTTTTCGTCAAACTCCTTTTTCCTTTGCAGGATGTTATCCATCTTGGCCTCGAGCAGTCTTTTCTTTCTTTCCATTTCGGCTGCCTGCTCGGCGTCGAACGGTTCAGCTGTTCTCTTCGACCTATACGTCGGCGTCGAGACGGGCTTCGGGTCTTTTGTCTACGTCGAAGCGACCTTGGGGTCCTTCTCTCTCTAAGCAGAACGTTCCTTTTCGGGGACGTGCTTCGACGACCGTGGCTTTTCGCCGGTATTCGCTGCCTGGGAGTCCTTTTCGAAGGATCCGCTGGGCTGTTTGTCCTTGGATGCAGCTGAGGCCGTCGAAATTTTCGGCGCCGGTGCTCCCTTCGAGGACTTAGACTCTGATTTTCGAGAGTCTGGCTCAGACTATCGAGGGTCTGTAGGGGCTTTAGGGGCCGTCGAGTCTCCTATCTTTTTAGAAGTCTTATCGGTCTCTACGACCGTGTAGTCATCTTCTCCGGCGACGTTGTCTTCTTCGTCGGTCTAGAGTCCCAGGTCTTGACGGGACGGTGGCTGGCCCTTGCCCTGCATGTTATAGTTGGCCCTTCTCGGTCGCTCTCTAACCCGGAGAGTCTTCGGCGTGAAGGCTGAGCAGGCATTGCAGTCCTTGCTCTCGTGGTCGACCGGTAGGCAGAGGTTACAAACTGGGTGCTGGTCCTTCTGCGCGTATTTGTGGTGGCAGTTACGGCAGAATTTAAAAGGATTGTTGCCATTTCTGGCGCTCAGGGGGCCCCCTGTGTGCGCATTCTCCGTTGGACGTCGAAGTTCTCGAAGTTCTTCTTCGTCGTCCCGCTCGATGGTGTAGTTTCTCGTCGTCTTCTCAATCCTTTTCGTGCAAAAATTTACTTTTTGGCATCTTTCCTCCAAAACTCTGGAGCCCTTTCGGGAACGATCCAGATCCAACAGCGGAAAAAAGAATCTGAAGATGGCGCCCCAAGGTGGGAGCTTCCGCAGGAAGCGTGCCGACGTCACAGGAAGTACACCAAAAGGGGGGGAACGTCGACGCCCACCTGGGCTACGAAAAAAAACAAAAAAAAAACACAAAGAAAAGACTACGATTTCGGACCCAACCACTAGACAGCGGAATAATGCACAGCATAGTGAATCCAGAAAGATTCCCGCAGCAAAATGTAGGGAACAGGGTCTAGGAAAGGCTGCTCTTTCATCTGGTTATACCTGTTCCACCACTGCAGAGAGCGATGTGTGGCTGTCTATTAACACCAGATTCTCCAACTGACCCTGTGACTGAGACCACGGTTGTGCATACCTGGAGTGTACGCAAGATTATCAGTGCATGTGGCCCTACGGTAATGCATGAGGCCATCTACCCAGTAGGCGCATGAGAGGTCGGACTGGCAACTGTTGATTGGCTTGGAAAAGAGGTAGTAGGGTTTGGAAATGTTGAATTCTTGCTGTATTGGGATAGGCTAATCCCACATGTGCGTTTAGGATAGTAACCAGATATGGTTGAACATGTAAAGGTTGAAGATGAGATTTTTCAACATTGAAGGTCTATGGTATTTCAGTGTGTAAGCACAGAGGAATAGTGCTGACTTTTTTTAAGCCAGATGTTTAGATACAGGAAGACATGGATGTTTTGTTTGTGTAAATGTGCTGCTACCACTGCTAGGCAATTTGTGAATACTTGAGGTGCAGTAATCACCCGAATGGGAGGACTTTGAATTGTTAATGTTTACCTGCTATCACAAATCTCAGGTATTTTCAATGTGCTGGATGTATGGGAATTGGATAAATCGCCATGCTGGAGAAGTGGGATCACATCTAGGAGCGAGACCATATGGAAATGCTTTGACAGGATATAATGATTTAAGGGTCATAAATCTAAGATTGGCTGTAAAGATGCATCCTTTTTGGGGATTAGGACGGGGATGTTGTAGAAGAATGGGTTCTACAGCTCCTTTGAGAAAGAGAACTTGAACTTCCTGTTTGAGTAGTGTTTGGTGTTCCAGGAAGAGCATGCAAGTGTGAGGTGGAAAGTTGGGGTGGGGGGGGGGGGGGGCAGATATACACCGACTGGTCTAATGTTATTGATTGCCATGTGGGTAGAAACCCTGTAATTGTCGCCCGATAGGTGTCAAGTCTTCGGGGTAGAAGGAGAAGAAAGTCAATGTTTTGTGTTTGGCGTGGCACCACTTGAGGAAGCACCTTGCGTTAATCTTTGGCATTGTTGTCTCTATAGGAGCCTCTATAGTAATGACTAGTTTTCTTACCTGTCGGTGTAGTTTTGCAGCTTGAAGATCTTTCTGGATTCACTATGCTGTGCATTATTCCGCGGTCTTGTGGTTGGGTCCGGAATCGTAGTCTTTTCTTTTTTTTTTTTGTAGCCCAGGTGGGCGTCGGCACACCTCCTCGGGTGCATTTCCGGTGACGTCGGCATGCTTCCTGCGGAAGCTCCCACTCTTGGGCGCCATCTTTGGGTTCTTTTTTTCCGTGTTTCTTTCGTTTCCGAAGTAATGGCAATGTTCTATTTAGGTGATATTTTACCGATTGTACTTTTAAGTCATTTTTTTTTTTTTTTTTTTTAACCACCTCTTCTCTCTCCAGCCTCATCTTTCTGGCGGAGGTGGGTGGGTTCGCTAGTGAATCCAGAAAGATCTTCAAGCTGCAAAACTACACCAACAGGTAAGAAAACTATTCGTTTTGCAGCGTGAATCTTTCTGGATTCACTATGCTGTGCATAGATTTTGTAGCGGTTTCTCATTTCTGTGGCGGCTGGGTGGAAGATGAGCGTTGGTTATTGAATATGTGCTGGAGCACCTTTTGTCCGACTTGTGCTTCCTTGTTCATCTGTATATCCACACAGTAGTGCTCCGTGAACGTGTGCACCGAAGCCCATGTTGCCGCCAGGCATATGTCTTGTATGGGTGTGTTAGCCAGGAAGGCTATTGTAGCACCCTTTTTCCTAGTGGAGTGGGCACGTGTCCCCTCTGCTAGCTCTTATCCTGCACGTTTGTGGCAGAGTTGAATTGTTTGTGCGATCCATCGTGCAATAGTCTCTTTGGTTACTGCCTTGCCCATGAATCTGTTGGCGAATGACACAAAGAACTGTTTTGTTTTCCTGTGTCCCTTCGTCCTCTCAATGTAGTGCATGACTGCCCTTCTGGCGTCCAGGGTGTGCAGAGCTCGCTTTGCGCTAGTGGTTGGTTTTTGGAAAAAACTCGGTATCTGTATAGTCTGGTTCATGTGGAATTTGGACACCACCTTCGGCATGAAGTGTGGGTCAGTCCTCATCACAACCCTATCATTGTGTATTTGTATGTAGGGTTCTTGTAGCGTCAGCGCCTGAAGCTCGCTTACTCTGCGTAAGGACGTTATTGCAACCAGGAAAGCTGTTTTCATAGTTAGCATCTTTAGGGAGGCCTTGTGAAGTGGTTCAAAGGGCTCTTTCATGAGTTCCATTAGGACTATGTTCAAGTTCCATGCAGGTGGCGGCACCCGCTTGGGTGGTGCGATCCTTTTAGCTCCTTCCAGGAATCTCTTCACCACCTGTGATGTGAAGAAACTCCTGCACGTTTCTCCCCTTGTGTAGGCGACTATTGCTGCCAAGTGAACTCTTAACGAGGATGAGCTAAGGTTCTTCTCCAGCAAGTGCGTCAGGTACTTTAGCACTGTGGAGTCCCTCTTCATTTTATTGTGAAGTCTTTCTATTCTGCACCACATTGTGAATCTTTTCCATTTCGCAACATAGCACTTCCGAGTGCTGGGCCTTCGTGCCTCCTGAAGGACCCTCAGGGTGCTTTCTGGCAGTCTCAAATGTGCGAACTCTATGTCCTCAGGAGCCACGCTACTAGGCTCAGGCTCTCTGGCTCTGGGTGTAGCACCTCTCCGTTCTGCATGGAGAGCAGGTCTTTCCTCTTGCCGAATCTGTGGGGTGCACACTGTCATCTCCATGATCTGCGAGAACCATGCCTGCCTGGCCCACTGTGGCGCGACCAGTATCAGGGTCATGTTGCTCACTCTGCACTTGCTCAGCACTCTGTGCATCAGTGGTATCGGGGGAAAAGCGTAAGCAAATGTCCTGGACCAATCTATCCATAGGGCATTCCCCAGGGACCCCTCCTCGGGTTGTCTGGATGCGAAGTTTTGGCATTTTGCATTCCGGCGTGTGGTAAACAGGTCCACTGATGGCGTTCCCCATCTGTCGAACAGCCACCTTCTCTCCTGAGCATTGAGCTCCCACTCGTGGGATGCCGATGTCTGTCTGCTGAGCCAGTCTGCCTGTATGTTGTCCTTCCCTGGAAGGTGTATGGCTAGCAGGTCTATCTTGAGAGGGATGGCCCATCTCCATATCTCCTGCGCCAGCGTTGAAAGCGTGGCTGACTGTGTCCCACCCTGCTTGTTGATGTAGAACATCGCGGTGGTGTTGTCTGTTTGTAGCAACACCTTGTGCTTGTACAGTCTTGTTTGGAAAGCTTTCAGTGCAAGGAAGATTGTCTTCAATTCTAGGTAATTGATGTGCTTTGTCGCATCTGCTGGCGTCCAGTCCCCTCACCTTGAGCTCCTCCATGTGAGCGCCCCATCCCTTCAGGGATGCGTCTGTGGTGATGGTCACTGTTGGCGTTGGGGGCGTTAGAGGCTTTCCCCTTGTTATGTTCTCCATGGTCCACCATGTCATCTCCTTCTGCACTGCGTGCGTTACAACCACTAATCCTCCCAACTGCCTGTAGCTTGTGACCATTGCTCCTGTAGCCATTCTTGAATGGGTCTCATGTGGAGACGTACATTCGGTACCAGGTGGATGCATGATGCCATCATCCCCATGATCTTGCTCGCAGTCCTCACTGTCCGAGCTTGTCCCTTCCGGTAGAGGCGAGTTTCCTTCACCAGCGCCCTCGCCCTCTTCTCGCTGGGTAACACCTTTCCCTGTAAGGTGTTGATCTGTGCTCCCAGGAAGATCTTCACTTGTTCCGGCTCCATTGATGATTTCTTCCAATGGATGGAGAACCCCAGGCTTATGAGCGTGCTGTTCACTGTATGTGCGTGCTGCTTGCATTTCTGGTATGAGTTTGCTTTCACCAGCCAGTAGTCCAGGTAAGGGTATACGTGTATTCCTTGCCTTCGTAGGTGCGCTGAGACTGCTGCGAGGCACTTTGTGAAGACCCTTGGTGCTGATTTTAGCCCGAAGGCTAGTGTTGTGAACTGGTAGTGGCTTTCTCCGATGGTGAACCTGAGCATATGCTTGTGCTTTCTGTTCATTGGGATGTGCAGGTAGGCGTCCTTGAGGTCTATCGTGACCATGAAGTCCCCGATCTGCAATTGCGGGAGCACATCTTGCAGGGAGGTCATTTGGAACTTTTGCGTTCTTATGAATTTGTTCAGGAACCTTAGGTCCAGAATGGGTCTCATTGTCTCGTCTACTTTTGGTACCAGGAAGTACGTTGAGTATATTCCTTTGTTTCTTTCTTTGAAGGGTACCCGTTCTATGGCCTGCTTCTGCAGGAGTTCCTTTGTTTCTTCCTGAAGACGGTCTAGCTGTTTGCTTGCTAGTGGTTTTCTTTTTGGTTTTCTGCTTGTTGGCCTGCCCTCCAACTCTATGCAGTATCCGAATTGGATGATGTTGAGGATCCATTTGTCTGATGTGATTTCTCTCCATTCTTGGAGGTAAAATCTTAATCTTCCTCCCACTGGTGTTATGTGGTCGTAGGTGTCTAGTTTGTCTTGACCCCTCTGTACGTGCTGCCCCCTGGGATCTTTTCTGTGGGCGGGCACACAGAGTTTTTTGAAGTCACTTAGAGGCGGGCTGCTGTCCCCCTCTTTTATTCTGTCCACGTCCATTTCCTCTCCCTCGAAAGGACTGGCCTCTTGGTTGGTACTGCCAGGACTGCTTCTGCTGACCCTGCTGAGCCTGCGAGTCTGCCTGGTGCGTTTGTTGGAAAGCCTGGTGTGATGTACCTGGCTGGTTTCCACCTCTCCCGCCGGGCCTCCGTGACGGGGTGCCCCTTTTGTTGCCTCTGAACTGCAATGCCCCCATGGACCTTGCTGTTTCGTTATCCTTTTTTAGTTGACTGAGCTTCTCATCAACTGTTGTTCCGAAAAGCGTCTCGCCGTTCAACGGTGTGTTCAGGATGCTGTGTTGCACCTCGGGTTTGAAACCTGAAATCCTGAGCCAGGCGTGTCTTCTTTCAGTGACACCCATCATCATGAGCCTGCTGGAGGTGTCTGCTCCGTCCAGGGCCATCTTGAGGCAAGAATTTGCCGCGTTTTTCCCTTCTTCAACCAGTTTTTCGGCCTTCTGCCTGGCATCCTGGGGCAGGTCCTTCACCAACTGCCCCAGCTCCTCCATGATCTGGTACATGTGCCTGTTTATCAGGGCGTTGGAATTAGCCAAGCGCCAGTGGGTCGCGGCATTCCGTTCGATCCTTCTGCCCACCAGATCCATCCTCTTGCTCTCCTTATCCGGTGGTGGTCCAGAAGTAGTGGGCACGTTAGCCCTCTTTCTTGCTGTGGCCTTGATAATGGAGTCTGCAGAGACCGTGCCCTGAATGTAGGGCGGGTCCTTTGAGGAATGCTTGTATTTCTTCTCTGTTCTGGGAGTGACTGCCTTGTATGTTGCGGGTTCCTTGAATGCTTCCCTCCCCTGAGCCAAGACGCTGTCGAGCATTGGCTTGCGTGGGGAGCAATGTCTCTAGAAGGAAGTCTGCTTTCTGCTTCTCTTCGTCGAGCTGGAGTCTGAATGCTGCTGCGGCAGACTTTATCACAGAGTTGTAGGTCCCGATGTCGTCCGGCGGCGAGGGCCTCGAGGGATATGTGTCGACCGCCTCCTCTGGGCTTTCGGGGTCGACATCTAGGTAATCCACCTCCTGTAAGTCAGAGGGGGCCGACTCGGCGTCCGTCCTGCTGTCTTCTTCCTTCCCATAGTTGTAACTATAGTAGGGACTCTCGTCATCTTCCTGGTCGTCGACCACCTCGACGTCCGGGTCTTGTTCTTCGGCGACGTAGTCTTCCTCCTCGACCACCTCCACCACTGGTGGCTTGGTCTTGTGGGGAATCGTGAAGGCTTTCATCTTTGCGTCGAATTCTTTCTTAAGCTGCAAGATGTTTTACATTTCGGCCTCGAGGCGCCTTCTCTTTTTCTCCATCTCGGCTGCGTGTTGCGCGTCGGATGGTTCGCCCGCTCTTTTCGGCGGTTGGCTCGGCGCCGTGCTTTTCGGTGCCGGAGGCTTCGACGCCGAACCGGATTTCGGGTCTCTGGTCGGCGTTGGTGCTTTAGGGTCCTTCACCCTCGGCGTCGATCGATCCTTTTCGGGGACGATTTGACGACTTTTGCTGTTCAACAGCTCTCGGCGCTGGGGACTCCTTCTCAGAGGATCCGCTGGGCCTGTGTGTAGCCGCCGGCGCCAGGTGTTTTGGCGGCGGCGTTTTCGGGGCCTTGCCCACGTTTTTTCGAGACTCAGAGTCTCTCGGGTTCTTAGGGGCCGTAGAGTCTCCTACCTTATCAGAAGTCTTGGTGTAATCGGTCTCTACGACCGTGTAGCTGTCGTCTTCGGCGGCAGCGTTGTCCTCTTCCTCGGAGCACATCCCCAGATCGTAGAGGGATGGAGTCGGGGCCTTCCCCTGGAGGGTGGCGTGCGCTACCCTCTGGCTCGCTCTCACACGCAGGGTCTTCGGGGCGAAGGCGGAGCAGGCGTTGTAGTCCTCGCTTCCGTGATCTACCGGTAGGCAAAGGTTGCAAACCGGGTGCTGGTCCTTCTGCGTGTACTTGTGGTGGCAGTTACGGCAGAACTTGAACGGCGTGGTGTCCATCATCGAGCGCTCAGGGCCTCCCTGGTCGCGTGTTCGTCGACGTCCTTCGAAGATCTCGATGAATTCTCCTTCTCCTTTGCTGGCTCTTGATCGATGAAGTCTCCTGGAGTCTTCAGATGAATTTTCTTTGCAATTTCTGTATTTTCCTTCTTTCATCCAAAAATGTCTGGTGCCCAAATGGGAACGATCCAGACCCGACCGCGGAAAAAAAGAATCTGAAGATGGCGCCCAAGAGTGGGAGCTTCCGCAGGAAGCATGCCGACATCACGGGAAATGCACCCGAGGAGGTGTGACGACGTTGACGCCCGCCTGGGCAACAAAAAAAAAAAAAACAAACAAAAAGAAAAGACTACGATTCCGGACCCAACCACAAGACCGCGGAATAATGCACAGCATAGTGAATCCAGAAAGATTCACGCTGCAAAACCTAGGTAAGATGAATGGCGACCCTGGCCACGTTTGTAAAAGGTAGAGGCATCAGAGTAGGTGGTTTTTAACCCGGTCAGTAGGTAGAGTGGAGAAAGGAGCCACTAGGTTACTGAGGTGCACCCAGATTTGGCAGTCTCTAACAAGTTTCATTTTTTTTTCCAGGGCCAGGTCATTCTGGGGACAGGAAAGATTTTCTTTGTTGAAAGTGACATTTAATAAACTTTGTTGGATTTCTGGCTGAAAGCCAGGTATGCGGAGCCAGATCAGGCGCTGCAGCAAGATACTGGAATTGATCCCAGTAGCAGCAGTATCTGCAGAATGTATGGCATAATGGAGATGAGCATTCCTTCAGATACAAGCTCCTGACTCCTTTTCTTGTGCTCCTTTGGGAGATACTGGAGGAGTTCCTCCATTTCACTCCAGTTGGCACGGTCAAACCTTGAAAGCAAATCCATAGAGTTGGCAATACGCCATTGGTTGGGTGATTGAGCTGCAACACTTATACCAGAGGCATCAGAGTTTGCTTTGCTTGTCAGGAGATGGTGCACCACTGGAAGCTTGGGAATCAGCTCGCTTACAAGCATTGATAATAAGCGAGTCAGGAGGAATCTGTCCCCTGATTTACATGGGGACAGAAGGAGTAGTTTGTCCTGTAACTCCACTTCTGTAGTAGGGGTATCTCTGTTATAGTCATAATCTAGTGAATAGTCCCGCCCATGTGCGTGGACCCCGGAGCAATCAAAAATAATCTCTTAAGGTGTCGAAAAATTCAGAACTGCACAGACACTTAAGAGAGAATTAAAGAGAGATAATGCAGCCTATATCCACAGGCTACACTGTCCAGTACTTCAACTAGAAATTCCACCAAAAATCCACAAACAGCAAAGCCTGTCCAGATTTCCCTTGCTTTAACAGCAAAAACCCTCTGGAATGATAGAGAGGAAGACATGGACAGACAAGCTCCATAGGCTGCCATTATGTGGCTCAAAACAGGATACTGTGCCTTTAAGAGAACTTTCCAGAACCTCACAGTATCCCAGAATGCACTGCAGGTCCCTTTTACTTTCAGTTATTTTTGAAGGCGTAACAGCCAGACCTGTAGCATTCCTTACATGAATATCTCTCTCCACCGGGGAGGAGGGCGGGCGCTTATGACTATAACAGAGATACCCCTACTACAGAACTGGAGTTACAGGACAGAAACTACTCCTTCTGTAGTAGGGGATCTCTGTGTATAGTCATAATCTAGTGAATAGAATGGCAAGCCCATCCCCACACCAAAGCGGCGTTGGAGAAAAGGATTAGTTACTTACCTGTAATCCTAGTTCTCTTCCAGGGGTATACTCATCAAAGTCATAAGCACTGAATAGTCCCCGCCCACGTGCGGGACCCCGGAGCAATAGCCAATAATATGCATATATCTACATATATATATATATATATATATATATCTACATATATATATATATATATATATATATATATATATATATATATATATATATCAAATCAATGC